>NC_140518.1:10337675-10600175 GCF_964339955.1 Pipistrellus hanaki | reverse complement strand
AGAGGGGCCGAGGCCAGAGTATGTGACAGGACCCGCCTGAAGCCCAAGTGCCACAGCGAAGTGAGTGTGGGTGTGTGAATGTGGGTGTGAATGTGGGTGTGAGTGTGAATGTGGATGTGAGTGTGAGTGTAAGTGTGGGTGTGGGGTGGGGGTGGGTGTGAGTGTGGGTGTGTGAGTGAATGTGTGTGTGTGTGGATGTGAGTGTGGGTGTGAGTGTGGGTGTGGGGTGGGTGTGAGTGTGGGCGTGGGTGTGGGTTTGTGAGTGTGAGTGTGAGTGTGGGTGTGAGTGTTGGTGTGAGTGTGGGTGTGGGGTGGGTGTGGGTTTGTGAGTGTGAGTGTGAGTGTGTGTGTGAGTATGGATGTGAGTGTGGGTGTGAGTGTGGGGTGGGTGTGAGTGTGGGGTGGGTGTGAGTGTGGGCGTGGGTGTGGGTTTGTGAGTGTGAGTGTGAGTGTGGGTGTGAGTGTGAATGTGTGAGTGTGGATGTGAGTGTGTGTGTGAGTGTGGGTGTGAGTATGGGTGTGGGGTGGGTGTGGGTTTGTGAGTGTGAGTGTGAGTGTGGGTGTGGGGTGGGTGTGAGTGTGGGTGTGGGTGTGGGTTTGTGAGTGTGAGTGTGGGTGTGTGTCTCAGCTGTTTCTCCAGGCCCCCTCCCCTGTCCCATGGAGACCAAACAATCAAAGGCGAGCCCAGGCCAGGCCAGGCCCAGCGTCCAGCCAGCCAGGGCTGGGCTGCAGGACCAAGGGGGGCCCCTCATCTCAGAATGATCTGCTTTGTCTGCGCTGCTCATGGAGGTGGAGGACTCCAGCCTGACAGGGCAGGGGGCTCCCACCCAGCCCCCCACTCTCCCTTACTCACTCCGAGGCGGCCAGGTCCCTCTTCAGCCTGTGGAAAGCACGGGAAGGGGTTAGCCGTTTTCCACACCCCGCCCGGGGCCAGGAGAGGGGGCCCCTCTTCTTCCCTGGCCAACACCTCCCTCCCTGAGGGGTCGGGGTCCCCACAGAGTACAGGTGCCACAAGGACCCCACCATGGAGGACCGGCCCTGCTGCCCCCGCCCCCACTCACCGCCCCTCCCGCCGGCAGCACATGACGTAGGCCAGCAGCAGCGTGAGCAGCAGCGCCACCAGCAGGGGCACCAGGAGGGTGACCAGGGCGTCGGCCAGGAAGTCGCGGGCCGTGGCCTCGGTGGGCGGGCAGAAGAAGGGGTCATGTTCCAGGATCCCATCGCCTGGGGTGGGCGCCTCGTCTGCGGGCTCCGGCACTGACTTATCCACCTGCTCAGAGAGCCCAGCACTGACCCAGGGGCAGCTGGATGGGCTCAGAGACGCCCCGGGGGGGCAGGGCAGTGACCCGGGGCGCCACTATCCACTGGCCCTGCCGGCCACAGGGAGGGGCAGCTCGGGTGACCCAGCAGGACAAGTACGGGACTGGGAGCCGGGAGAGAGATGTTCAGAGAGGCAGGGCTGCACAATGGTTAGAGTACAGCCCCAGGGTCCAGCTGCCTGGGTTTGAATCCTGACTCAGACAAGTGCCTGGCTGGGGTGACTTCCCTCGAGGGGCATCAGCGTCCCAAGCTGCGAAGCTGGGTGGCTAACCGTGGTACCTGTCCCCTGGGGCGGCGGTAAGAACACAGCTGGTTGAATGTCATGTGTCCAGCACATAGCAAGGGCTCAAGGCTGTTGCCAATCGCCCGTCCCTGGCTGCGCTGTTGGTCAATTCGGAGGCACAGAGGCGGCTAGGGACCTGAGCTGCCTCCACACCCAGCCTAGAGGGGTGAGCGAGAACTCCCTGCTCCTCTCCGCAGGCAGACCTACTCGGGGACACCTCAGAAGGGAGCAGGAAGCTGTCACCCAGAGGCGCTTGGTGGGGAGCTGCATTGTGGGAGTTGAGGAGCCAGAGATCTCTGGGTTATGGGCTCTGTCGCCCTCTTCTGGTAGAAAGTGGAAGTGCGTGTGTGTGAGAGAGAGAGAGAGAGAGAGAGAGAGAGAGAGAGAGAGAGAGAGAGAGAGAGAGATGAAAGAGACGGGCAGATAATCAGAGAAAAAGTAGAATAGAGAAGATGGATGGGGAGGGGCAGGGAGCAGACGGTCATGGGGCCACGCCCCAGCCCCACCCCAGGGCCGGGGTCCCTCCTCACCAGGGACACGTTGCACCAGTCGACTCGGAAGTGGGGCGCCAGGGTGTCGTAGCAGGACAGCAGCGGGGGCTGGCCCTGCGCACAGCGAGCCTGGCTGTCGGGAGACGCCACCATCTTCAGGCAGGTGGAGAAGGGCGAGGCGGAGCCCACCTTGATGTACACCCTGGACCAGACGGAGGCCGGGGAGGGTGTCACCGGGGAGGGTGTCAGCACATGGGAGGGTGTCACCGAGCGCTGAGAGGGGGGCTACAGGGCCACCCTGAGAGCCGGGTGACGGTGAGAGCACACCGGGCGGTCCCGTCTTCTGGGGGCCTTACCCCCACCACTGGATGGGCCCGATGTGGCCTGTGGGCACAGGAGGCGGGAGTTCAGGATAACCGGGGTTTGGGTGCAGGAGGAGCGAGAGGCGGGGAGGGCGTGACCAGAGGGCAGCGGGCCGTGGAGGGGAGTTGGGAGGTGCAGACGGGCCTGGTGAGGCGTGTCTAACGTCCCCGTAAAGATCTTCGCTGTGCGCCTGCTCTCGCATCGCTAATGGACCGTAAGGCCTGTGATTGGGGGGGGTGGGGGAGAGCGGCAGACTTCATGTATTTTCTCAGCCTGTTTCACTTCTCCGTTGACAACGTTCTCCCAGGACTCCCACTTTTATACAAATCGTGACCCTTGAGTAGACGTGTGGGTCTGAAAATAGCGGATGACAACAGCTGCGCGTAGAGCCAGGTGTCACGCTCGACTAGGAAAGGGTCACAGCTTCGTTTGCAAACCCTTCGGTGACTATGGTCCTTCCGCCTGTCCAACCGCTCACCACGCTACACAGACAGGAGGGGCGGCCTCCAGCTCACAGGTCCTCAGGGGCGTTCAGGATCAGTTGGAAACTGATGCCTCTCTTAATTCAGGAAGAAATTTTAGTGGAATAAAAAGAAAAATGCGCTGAAACCTGTTTGGCTCAGTGGATAGAGCGTCAGCCTGCAGACTGGGGGGTCCCAGGTTCAATTCCAGTCAAGGGCATGTGCCTTGGTTGCGGGCACATCCCCAGTGGGGGGTGTGCAGGAGGCAGCTGGTCGATGTTTCTCTCACCAATGTTTCTGTCTGTCCCTCTCTGTAAAAAATCAATAAAATTAAATTAAAATTAAAAAAAAAAGAAAGAAAAATGTGATGCTGAACAAGACTAGTCATCAAGCAAAAAAAAAAAAAATAATGTATAATCCTGTGAACAAAGACTCCAAAAACAATGTATTTTCTGCAATAAAGTCTTTTGTTATAAGTTTTCATGTTTCTTTATGTCCTTTTTAACATGCTTCATTCTTTTATGGCGAAATTGCCTCGTGGATCGTTAGTTAGGCAAGAAAAAGGTTTGCAGCAAAAATTCTTATGGCCAGATGCATCTGACGAAGATGTTTATGGGGGAACTACGCAGAACCGTGCTGGGGGGAGAGGTATGGGGCGGGGGGGACCCCGCCTGGAAACTAGGGAGACCCGTGGTCTATGCCTACTACCCAGACGGGAGGCAAGGCGCCTCCTCCTCCAGGAAGCCCTCCGGGGTCACGTGCCTACCCTTCCTTGCGGCCCTCGATGGGAAGGGGAACGCGGCCCCCACGGTCCAAGGCGGAGGTGATGTTGAGCAGCTGGAGCTCTGCTGGCTCCCAGAGGCCCCCCAGGGCTATGAGGAAGCGGCTGGCAGGGGTTGAGGGCAGCACTTCCTCCACGTCATGGCTGCGCACCAGGAACTCGGCCTGGTACGGCAGCAGGGGGCCTGGAAGGGCCAGGGGGGCACCTCAGGCTGCACCCCGCCCTGCACAGACCCTTCCCAAGCTCCCCACCCAAGCTCCTCCCTCGACCTCCTCAGATTCCTTCCTTCCTTCCTTCCTTCCTTCCTTCCTTCCTTCCTTCCTTCCTTCCTTTCTTCCTTCCTTCCTTCTTCACACCCCATACATCACAGGCCCCAAACGCCCCACAGACTGCCGGCCAGCAGAGCAGCCCAGGATACAAGCCCTGAGGCTTCCCAGGATGCCCTGCTCCCCACTTCTCTCCAAGCCTTTCCTTCCCCACACCCCCCTCCCGGGGAGATCCCCCGAGACTGGCGTGGGCGGGGCGGGGTAGGTGGTACCTTCTGGGTCCCCAATCAGGAGCACTAGTCTCTGCTGGATGGTGTCGAAGCTGTCCCGGTTGTAGGCTACGACCTGCAGGGGACGGGGAGAGCCAGGGCGGTGGGGGAGGGGAGGAAGGCTGGGCAGCTGGCGCCTGGGAGGCGAGGACCGCGATCACCCAGTCAGAGGCATGTCCATGAGGCACACGGACATGACCTCCCCCCCCGCCCCCCGGCCCCGCCCATACCTCGATGACCTGGCGGCCACGATCTCCAGGGGTGGGGCTCCCATAGAGGAAGCCGGGGTGGCGGGGGCTGCGCTGGGTGTAGCGGAGCCACCGGGGCAGGTCTGGGTGTCCCTGCAGGTGGGCGTGGTAGGTGACCGGGACAGCGGGCGGGACGGCTGGTGGGAGGGAAGACAGAGGTTGGGCCCATGACAGGAGCCTTCGCCAGCCCTGGGCCGGGCACCCCCACCCCCCCAGGTCCACGGGGCTCCTCTCACCCACGTGCTCAGGGTCCAAGGTGTGCACGAAGAGGCGGCCCACGGCCGGGTGCAGGGTGGTCTGCTGGGGCTCCGCGCGCCCCAGCCCGGCCAGGAGACCTGCGGGACCCGCAGCCCCCAGACTGGCTGAGCCTCAGGCGGGGACACGGGATCTGCTCCCCTTCCCCACCCTCGGGGCCAGGAGGAGCGTGTGAGAGCAGAGGGACCCTCCTCCGGCTCCCAGGAAAGGACCGAGGGCCCGGGGGTGCCATGAGGAGGCCGGGGCTGAGGCTGGGGAACCCAGGGAGCCCCCCACGCCTCCCCAGAGGCCCTGTGGGGTCACAGAGGGCAGAGCTGGTGTTTGGCTGGGAGGGGAGGGGCGTGTGTGGTGAGAAGACTTAGAAGGGAACCCCACACTGAATGTCCAGGAGCCTTTGCAGGAGGAGGGTGGGCATGCTGGGGCCCTCACCCACCTCCCCTAATGAGCAGGGGACCAGGGCCCCCGCTATGGCCAATAGGAGCTGAGCAAAGGGGATCCAGCAGGCCCCACACCCTGCCAGGGCCAAATTTAGCCGGAGCCTGGAAGACGCCGGCCAGCCAGCCCGTTAAAGGGCCCACGACTCCCGGGACCTGCGCTCTAGGCCCACCGAGGCCGGCTGAGGACACCCACCGCTCAGGGCCACCAGGCCTGTGTCCCAGGGCCCAGCTCCGAGCCCCAACCAAGGCCCTGCATTCCCCACCAGCAACACGAACACCCCTGCCTCCCCCGCCGGACCTCCCCGAGCACTGCCCCTGCGTCCCCCCTCATCCGGGCCTCTCCCTGAAGGAGGCCCCGACTTGCCAGCAAGGAGAGGAATCCAGACCAGCGCTGCGGCCATGGCTGCCCGGCCGGCCGGCCGTGAGTGACAGAGACAGGGGCGGGAGGAGGGCGGGGAGGGAAGGGAGGTGCCCAGAGCAGCCGGGCCCTCCCCCCCACACAGAGCAGGCCCGGTCTCTAGGACGGACACTCCCCACATGACAGGGTTCCTTCAGCCACCCCCTCCCGGGGGCCAGAGCATGTTTTCTGCCCCGAACCTGTGCCCCCCAAACCGTAATGCTCCCCCTGCCTGGGCTCCAGCTGCTGCTGGCCTCGGCCTTTCCTGTACCTGACCATCCAGCCTAGAATCCCCTTACCCCCACCCCCAACCCCACCCCCACACACATACACCCATATACACACATACAACACATACACACACATACCTCCCCACACATACATACACACTCCCCCCACACACACCCATACACACATAGACACACACACACCCATACCACATACACACACACACACCCATACACACAGATATATATACACACACACACATACATATACATATATATATACACATACAAACACACAGGACCCAGCTCCTGCCCAGCCTCATTCTGCCTTCTTCTCCTTCTTCTTCTTCTTCTTCTTCTTCTTCTTCTTCTTCTTCTTAAGAAAAAAAATTTTAATATATTTTATTGATTTTTTTACAGAGAGGAAGAGAGAGGGATAGAGAGCTAGAAACATCGATGAGAGAGAACCATCGACCAGCTGCCTCCTGCACACCCCCAACTGGGGATGTGCCCACAGCCAAGGCACATGCCTTTGACCAGAATCGAACCTGGGACCCTTCAGTCCGCAGCCCAGCACTCCATCCTCTGAGTCAGACCAGTCAGGGCTAAACAGTTTAATCAAGCAAATTGTTCTCTTTCGTTCTCCCAGAAAACTGAACTGCTCTCCAGCTTCACAGAGTTTCCACACTCATCTTGGCATCTAGTTCTTTAAAAAATCTGGAATTGCAACACAAAAAGCCCAGCGGGGCGCCCTCAGTGCATCCCAGGCCTCCGGGACCCCAGCACCATGTTCTGTTGCTCCTTGTCTAGAGGCCGTGGGGGGCCGGGCTGCCTTCTTTTCAAAAAAATTTTTTGAATATGTTTTGTTGATTTTTTAAGAGAGGGAGGAAGAGGGATAGAAAGTTAGAAACATTGATGAGAGAGAAACATCCATCAGCTGCCTCCTGCACACCCCGAACCTGGGACCCTTCAGTCCGCAGGCTGACGCTCTATCCACTGAGCCAAACCGGTTTCGGCTCTGCTGCCTTCTAATCGGATACCCTCCCCCTCAGTCTGACACCTTTGCTCGAGCTGTGCCCTCTGCCTGGAGTTCCCTTCCTGCCCTTGGCCACCAGGCAACCAGCCACTCACCCCTCACAACTCAGCATAGACACCCCCCCCCCAGCCTCTCTCCCCTCCCCTAGGCCCAGCGGGGTGACAGCCCAACCACACAGCATTTGGGGGAAACTCGGCCCTCACCTCTGCATCCCTGGACCTGGTCCAGGTCCTGGCAACCCGCGGGGGTGTCAGGGACAAGGTGGCAGCACACAGGCTGCCTGCTCCCCAGCTCTCATCCCCAGACCAGGCACCTCTGACGTGGACCCAGGTCTGAAGAGAGAGAGGGGCCTGGCCGGGCCCAGCCAGGGAGACAGGGGAGGGGCTCAGGCTGAGAGCCCGCAGGCCTGGACGCGGAGCCCCCGGGACCCTCACTGCGGACGGACGGGACCCAGCAAGAGCCCCTCGCCCTCTCCGGGCTCTGCTTCCACGACGACAAGCTGGCAAGAGCAGTGCTCCTTCTCGGTGTCCTTGTGAGGGGCCACGGCACCAGGAACTCAGCACGCGGTCAGGGAGCAGTTGTGGGAGCGGGCCCTGGGGTGCAGAGGGGACGGGCTCCACAGCTCCCCCTGCAGTCACATGCTGAAGGCTAGACATCGACTTACACAGAGGAACTCATCCCATCCCACAGCGGCTCCAGGAGGTGTTAGTCTTGTCCCCATTCGCAGGTGAGCAAACTGAGGCACAAGGAGTGTAGAGCACGCAGCCCGGTTCTGTCTTTTCTTTTTCTGTTTTATTGATTTTTTACAGAGAGGAAGGGAGAGAGATAGAGAGCTAGAAACATCGATGAGAAGCATCGATCAGCTGCCTCCTGCACACCCCCCACTGGGGATGTGCCTGCAACCAAGGTACATGCCCTTGACCGGAATTGAACCTAGGACTCTTGAGTCTGCAGGCCGACGCTCTAGCCACTGAGCCAAACCGGTTAGGACACGCAGCCCGGTTCTGAATCAACCCAGGGCACCCCTTCCTTCTGCATCTGCCACAGGACCTAGTGCAGGTGTGAGGGGGTACCCTCCCTTCCGGGGGGGCTTCCCACTGGGAGCAGGCAGAGGGGCATGCTCCCCGGGTGCCCTGAGACAGGGGTGGGGCCACGGGCGCCAGGGTTTCAAAATTCTTGGTGTCTGTCTGTAAACAAGGCCTCGAGAAAAGGAGCACCGCCACTTCACCCCGGCAAATGCCCGGGGCAAGGGTATCTGGGACCTGCCCTGCGGAGAGCCGGAGGGGCAGGTGCTGGCCTGTGGGTCAGGTGCCTGGGGAGCAGGTGACTAGTCCTTGTTCCTCCCTCTCTCCTCCCACCTGACTGTCACACCCGGCCCTGGAGAGCCAGCGAATCCCATAGTCAGCGTCCACTCCGGTTGGCAGGCAGGATGGCGTTTGTCCCAGAGACATCTTGGCACCTCTCTGCCTCCTCAGAGATGGAGGGCAAGAGGGGGAGAGGTTCTGCTGGCAAAGCGAGAGGCAGAGGGCTGGGGGGGGGCGGTCAGGCAGAGGCACCCGCGCCTGGCCAGCTGCCCAGGCCTCAGCCCCTCACAACAGCACATGTGACTCCCTCCCTCACCCTGCTGCCTCCCCTGCTATTTTTGGAGCCACCCACTCATACCCTCAGCTGTCTTAAGGGGGCAGTGCCCGAACCCATTGCCACCAGGCCCAGAGAAGCCGGCCTCCCTGACTGAGCCTTCTTCCCCTCCCCCAAACCAGGGGAGCCAGGGACCGGCCGGAAGTCCCCTGAAAGTTCCCTCTGGCCCACCCGGGGACCCCCCCACCTCAGAGCCGGTCTGGATGGCAGCCTGGATGGTGTAACAGGCAGCGCCTTCTATTTATTGGGGGCTGCAGGTAGGGAGAAGGGTCACAGCCTCTTTAAACGGAAAATTTTAAATAAAACAAATGCACAGGTTAACAGCATGAGCCCCCCCATATCCATCACCCAGCTTCAATAATCGTCCACTCACGGCCATCTGGTTTCCCCTCCCAATGTCCCCCTCCGATTGAATTGCCTCTGTTAACACATCAGTCTGAAACTTTGGAAGAGAATAACTTTTTTTTTTTAACATAATCAGATTAATAGACCTTAAAGTTAATAATTCCTTAATATCAGACCTGTAAAGGGCAAGTGTACAATGTCTTATAAATGCCTTCTTCTTCTTTTGCTTTTGCAATGTATTTGTTTGAACCGGGTTTCAGATAAGGTGTGCAGGCCTCTTTTAAATCTCTAGGTTCCTGTCCCAACTCCCTCTCTCTCCCTCTCTCTCTCTTTCCTTGAGGGGACCAGGTGATTTGCTGTGTGAATTTCCACCGTTTCGGTTTTGCTGATTACATCTCTACGGCGTTCCTTCCCATGTCCCTCTGGCCTCTGAGCTTCTTTTCTTTTCTTTCTTATTTAAAATATATTTTATTGATTTTTTAAATTTTAATTTTAATTTTAATTTGTTTGTTTATTTTACAGAGAGGAAGGGAGAGGGATAGAGAGTTAGAAACATTGATGAGCTGAAGCCGGTTTGGCTCAGTGGTAGAGCGTCGGTCTGCGGACTGAAAGGTCCCGGGTTCAATTCCAGTCAAGGGCATGTACATTGGCTGCGGGCACATCCCCGGTAGGGGATGTGCAAGAGGCAGCTGGTCGATGTTTCTCTCTCATTGACATTTCTATCTCTCTATCTCTCTCCCTTTCTCTCTGTAAAAAATCAATAAATTATATTTTAAAAGAAAGAAAGAAAGAAACAAACAAACAAACAAACATTGATGAGAGAGAGACATCGACCAGCTGCCTCCTACACACCCCCTACTGGGGATGTGCCTGCAACCAAGGTACGTGCCCTTGACCCTTCAGTCCGCAGACCGACGCTCCCAGGGGTCTTCAAACTACGGCCCACATGCGGCCCGCAGAGGAGTCTGATCCTGCCCGCCAGGTTTTTTGGGCAGTGAGCACAGCCGAGGTGTTACAGTAGGAATTAGTAGTTCATATAGTCCGACCCTCCAGCTCTCTGAGGGACCGTGATCTGGCCCCCACTTTAAAAAGTTTGAAGACCCCTGCGACTGCGCCAAACCGGTTTCAGCTGAGCTTCTTGCAAATTGTATTTCCTGGGCCTTGCTGTCTCTCATCAACTGTAACAGGGTCGAGGGTCCCGAGCAGGTGCAGGCTCCGTTTCCGTGGCCGGACTGCTTTACAGCGGGCGGTGGTGTTTCTCCCACCCCGAAGCACGGCAGCCATGGCTCTCCGGCCTTCTCCATCCGCTCACTTGTTATTTGCTATTTTTATTATTATTATACTTTTTTACAGAATGGTGATATTCAAAATCACTCTTTCCTTTATCGGCTGGAATAAGTCTTATCAGAAACCCTGCCCCGCGCTGACTGTTTGGTGTGGAGTGACAGGCAGCTCTTACAGGAAAGACAGGGGAGGCCCTCCACTCTCTTCCTGCATCTGCCAATTTCCCAATAATGAGTTGGCTCTCCAGCGCCCTCTAAACTGTGACCAATTAACTTTTTTAAGTTAGGAAGTATGAATTTATGGCTCTAAATGCACTCGGCTGCTTCAAGCTGCTGTGACTAGTGTCCCATCTTGAGCTCCCGATTTGGTCCGCACCAGTGGGAGCCTCCCTCTGGGGTACTGGAGGCTCAGTTTCACCTCTCGGCCCCTCTGAGCCTTGGCCCCACAAGGCCAGCCCTGCCCTCAGCTATCTGGGCCTCTGTCCCTGCTGCTTTGCCATCTGCACCTGTCTCCCAGCTTGCTGTGGGATCATGGCCCTTCGGTGCCTCAGTTCAATCCCTCTGGTCCTTTGTACCAGTCTCTCCCCACCTCAGTGAATGCTGAGGGAATGAGTGAATGATTGAATGGATGAGTAGTCTCCCCAACTCTGTCTCATCTCACTTCCGTCTCTGTGAAACTGTCTCTTGATCTCTGACGGCCATATTTTCTTTGTCTGCATCTAAAAGGGAGGATGAGTCTTCCTGGCCAGGCAGCCAGGAGCAAAGGTCAAGGAGGCAGAGGGTCTGCGTAGTGGGTTCTGGGACCCCAACGTCACCCAGCAGATTTCCTGGGCCTGGGCTCCACGCCCTCCCACAGTTCCCAGACCAGGCGGGCTGCTTCCTGCCTCCCTGCCTTCGCACCTGCAGTTCCCTCCACCTCAAATGCCCTTCCTCATCCTCCCAATCCCAGCTCGGCTTTAACTCCACTGGAGAACTTTCCCTGAGTCACTTGGGGGTTCACCCTGCATCCTGCACCCACCCCAGGCACAGCCGAAGGATGCTCTCACGGGGCGGCCAGGTCTTGGGGATGCTGGCTTTGCCTTTGTGCCCAGCCCCTGACAAGGTCAGGTGCTCAGAAAATCCGTAAGGAAGAGAAGGAGGAAGGGAGGGAAGGGAAGGGAGCAAAGGAACACCTCTCATGGGATTGGAGAGGATCTGGATCGTGATCACCTGGCCCAGGGCTGGGCTCCAGCACTTTCTGCCTCATCTGGTTTGGAGCTGGCTCAGGGGTCGTTTCCATACCGACCGGCCTGTGTCTGTTGCCCATTTGGATGCCAGGTACCCTCTTCTGTCTGAGCGGAGCGTCTGGCAGGATGTCCCTGCCGCGTGTGGAGGAAAGAGCAGAGGGCTCAGATCCTAGAGGCTGCGTACAGGTCCTGGCCACCGCGTCCCAGCTTGTGCCCTGAAGGGACCTCTGGTGATACAGCGACAGTTACAAATGCACAGAGGGCCCCGGAGCCTCCTGGGTTCCTGAAAACGGGGACCACACACATCAGCTGCAGAAACCGTCCTGATTCCCAATCCAGCTCAGCCCCATCCCGGCTGAGGCCTGGTTCTGACCCGTGAAATGGGAAGGATGTGCGGGGCTGGCTCCTGTAGATACAGGACACCAGCTGAGTAGCAGATGACTCCTACCTTCTGCAGTAACAGGAATGGACCAGCAGATGGCGACAGCCTCTGGCGCCTCCCAAGGCAGGCAGCTGGGCAGGGCGGGAACCACACCTGCTTCCCCCTCAGAAGGGGTCAGTGGGAGGCTAAAGAATGCCTTTGGGGCCAGGTGGGCATCCAACCTGGGAAGCCTTTTCCACCTGCCACTCTGCAGATGGTCCCCCTGGTGGCCGCACTGTGCAGGCTGAGCCCTCCAGGAGCTGGACATCAGCACAGACTCTGTGCTCACAAGGTTTCTGAGAGAGATGGGGGACCAATGTGGGAGGGAGAGAGGTGTCCACCTGGTGTCTACACCCCTCTGTCTAAGGGGTCAACCCACTGGCCCTTCCAGACTGGTTTGAGGACCCTGGGGCTGCAGACAGGACCTGGGGGACCAGTGACAGGCTGGGGCCCCGGCTCAGCAGGCCCCTGGAGGCGCAGGGGAGCGCTGAGGGTGCTGTGCGCTGAAAGGGGACTCCAGGGGGTGAGAGATGCTGCCACGGAGTTGGGGTGGCATCAGGGACTTAGGCCAGAGTGAATGCAGGAAGTCAGCATTCAGCATTTGCAGGCCGAATCAATTTCTTTTCGAGGTAAAACAAAATCTGCCAGGGGAGGCTGGCGGAGGGAGCCAGCCACAGGAAAAATAACGGTACCCTGTAATCTAAGCCACAACACGGCGAGGGAGGCTGGGCGTTCTCCCCACAAGGCCCTCCCCCCAATGCACTGGGACTCCACCAAGGTCACCGGCTGGGAGGGACCCTAGGACAAATAAAGTAGCCGCCCAAAGGCACTGGTGCAATGACAGGACCCCTGTCCGCTGGGGATGGGAGAGGGGGGTTGGAGGGGGGTTGAAACCCATCAGAGCAAATGGCCCTAAAGTGAAGGGCCCCTACCAGAGGTCACAGGTGAAGGAGGCACAGTCTGCGGGCAGCCCAGGGTTCCATTTTTAGCTCTGCCCTTTAACTGCTCTGTGCCCTCCAGGAAGTTGCTGGCCCTCTCTGTGCTTCAGGAGCCTCACCTGTACAATGGGCCACAGCTGTTCCTCCCAGGAGTGTGGGGTGATTGTGTGTGTGTGTGTGTGTGTGTGTGTGTGTGTGATCTGCCCTGAGGGCTTTCTGCTCCCTAATCAGCACCCTCCTCCCTCACAACCCTTCCCTCCCCCTGCCTTCCAGGGCTGGCACAGGCCCCTCTGGACCTCTTGCATGGACTCTGGACCGGCCACTGCTCGCCTGTCTCCTTCCCAATCCCAGCTGTCACAGTCCCAGGAAAGAGAGGGCATGTACAAATGATGTTCAGGAAGGACTTTGGCAAAGGGACTGTTGACAGGTGTGAGAGCAAGGATAGACAGCCAACCAGGGAGGTCGCACCCCAGAAACAGAGACCATTCAAAATCTCAAGGGGGGTGGGGGACACATGGAAAAGGGGGCGGAGCCACACCCTAGTAGGCCCATGAAGAAGGGGGAGTGGCCACATGACCAAGCAGAAGTGGGCACTTGAACAAGGGGGGTCACGTGAGGACTGGGTTGTGGTGTCCATATTATGGATGCCAAGACTGAGGCTCAGAGAGGGGGATCAGAGGTCCCTACCCTCAGCCCACCTCTCCTTCAACTCAGCCCAGCTCGCAGGCAGCTTCCCCAGCTGCCAAGGGAACAGGGCACGTGATCATGCCAGAGTAGGCACATAGATAAGGGGGCGGGCCACGTGATCAGCCAGAAGTGGGCATGTGAGCAGGGGTGCGGGCCGCAAGAGCAGTGGTAGAAGTCACGGGGGGACGGCAGAGGGGCCACGTGAAGTCTGAAGAGATGCGGCCAGGAAGCCCAGAAGCTGAAGAGGCGGGAAGGACCCTCCCCTGAAGCCCTTGGGAGGAAGCACAGCCCCAGACACCCCGATTTCAGATTCTGGGCCCAGAACGGGGAGAGCATGTGCTCCTGCTTGTTTAAGCCAGTCTGTGGTTATCGGAACAGCCGCCTCAGGAAACAGACTCCTCCTTGCCCGTTTTTCGGGGCTTGGCCAGGTTCAGGGGACAGCAGGGGCTCACAGGGGGATTCATCCCTGTGTCTGTGCTCGACCCTGCCTCCTGCCCCTCCTACCCCGGGGCTCCTCGGCAGGGACAGTGCAGTGGGCACACGGGGCAGGCTGCTTGGTGGGAAGGGCAGGCTTTGTGGCTCAGGGACTCCTCGCTGCCTTGCTGAGCCCCCAATTGCGGGATGAGGAGGGTACCCCACATCCCTGCCCTTACCTCCCAGGCCTTTCCCCTAATGAATCCGGCCTGGGCCTCCTCTTCCTGGAGCACCTGGGTTGTGGTGCCCATGTTCTAGATGCCAACACTGAGGCTCAGAGAGGGGGAGCAGAGGTCCCTACCCTCAGCCCACCTCCCCCTCAACTCAGCGCAACCCAGGGGTGGCTTGCCCAGCTTCAGCTTGGTTGCCATGGGGTCGGAAAAAGAGGAGGAAGGGGAGGAGCAGGAGGAGGAGGAGGAGTTGTTCTGAGATGCAATCCAAAAATACACACCAGCTGGCCCCTCCTTCCTCACTCCCTCTCCAGCTTCAAAGCCTCCTTTTGTGCAGGTAAAGGAGGGCCTCTCCCAGGCCAGGCAGCCAGGAGCAAAGGTCAAGGAGGCAGAGGGTCCCCAGCGTCACCCAGCAGATTTCCTGGGCCTGGGCTCCACGCCCTCCCACAGTTCCCAGACCAGGCGGGCTGCTTCCTGCCTCCCTGCCTTCGCACCTGCAGTTCCCTCCACCTCAAATGCCCTTCCTCATCCTTCAAACCCCAGCTCGGCTTTAACTCCACTGGGGGACCTTCCCTGAGTCACTTGGGGCTCCCCCTGCATCCTGCACCCACCCCAGTGACAGCCCTTTTCTGGATGATGCTCCCACAGGACGGTGAGGTCCTAGGGATGTAGCTTTGCCTTTTTACCACAGCCCCTGGCAAGGTCAGTGCTCAGTAAACCCAGAAGGAAGGGAAAGAGGACGGGAGGGCGGGGAGCAAAGAAACACCTCTCACGGGATTGGAGAGGATCTGGACCGAGAGCGCCTGGCCCAGGGCTGGGCACGGAGCAAAGCCCACTCCCTCCCAGCTGCCTCCACCTGAGCCTGGGCTCCGGCACCTTCTGCCTCATCGGATTGGAGCCGGCTCAGGGGTTGTCTCCACACCTGCAGGCCTGTGTCTGTGGCAGACGTGCTCTTGACCTCATAAGGAGGCAGTGTGTTTGGGAGAAAGTCCTCCATTCTCAAAATCCCAGACTGCAAACTTGCAAAGGCCTGAGGGCTGACCTTGAGCAGGGGTTGTCAAAGGGCTTTCACCAGAATTCTTCCTGCAAACAAAGCCTTACCTGAGGGCCATTATATAAAACAGATGGAAACTGAGCTGCTTGGGGCGGAGTGGTAAGTGGTGGGTGTTGAAGAGTCCCCTCCCCCCTGTAGCTCTGGGTCCCTGGGAGGTGGGGGTTGGGGTGGGGGTTGGTCCTGGGGGTGGGATGGGGCGGCCAGGAGAGGGGGAGACCCCTGGGGAGAGTCCAGTGGCTGATAGTTACTAACTGGTACAGAAGGCTTTAGTATTTTCAGAACTGCGTGCTCATGCCAGTGTGACTGGGCCAGCGAACTCTTTCACAGCAAGAAGTCAGTTTATACAAACAAAACTGAAAATATGTCCTTGGAAAAAATCATAATGTCTTCAACCTTTAAAGTCCCCACAGTTTCTTTCTTTTCTTTTTTTTTTTTCTTCTTCTTTTTTTAATCTTGAAGGGATATTTTAGGGGAAGTATCTTTTGTCTAGAGAGGAAATATTTATATGAATTCAATCCCATCAGCCCCTTTTTCTTTTGTGGAATTCAAGTAAAATTAAATTTAAAGCTGTGCCCTGAAAATAAAAAATAAAACGGGGTGTGATGGGTTGTCATTAGGGACAAAGGAAAGGCATTCTCATCATCGTGACCTGCCCGTCGCATCTGCTCTGGAGACTCCACCCACATCTTCCTCTCCCAGCCTCCGAGCCGGCCCCCAGCGCAACAAAGGGTGCGACCTGCCAGATCACCAGCAGAGGGCGCGTTTGCCAGCGCCCGGCCGCACCTGCGCCTGCGCGATGTCCGTGAGGGTGCGGGGGGGGGGGGGGGGGGGGGGGGAGAGGGTGCGGGGGAGGGGGTGGGAGTAAAGAAGCCGCCCCGCCCGGGGTTGGTGGTGAGCGTCAGAAATGCGTGTGGAGCAGGGCGAGGAGAGGGAGCCACCGAGGAGGGGGCCTGCGCCTCCAGCTGTAGCTTATCCTCCCCTTCCCGGTCCAGAGGATGCTCTTTGCAACGGGAAGGAGAACTGCGTGAAGGCCGAGTGCTAGACACAATGCCCTCTTCCCCATCACCTGTACCAGCCCTCCGGCTTCAGCCACATTTCTTATTTCCCCGTTCACCCGCAACCCACGGTATTGGGAGGCACCAACATGAGAACCTAACTGGATCCAGAAGCCTCCCTTCTTACTAATGGACTTTAGTCCTCACAGCGGTCCCTGGGCCCCGTGGCCACCCAAAGCCATCAGTCCTGAGTCTGACACAGACCATCCCTGGCCAAACCTTTGAGTTTACAGAGAAGGGGGGTGGGGGTGCGGCATGTTGGGGTTCCACAGCACAGTATTCTGTGCAGCTAGGTCTGTGAAAGTGAGGCCTACAGCCCTTCCCACTGAGACACCCCCTCTTTAAAGAGAGGGTAGTGTAAAGGTCGATAGGATAATGGAGCACAAGCGCTTTGTAAACTGTAAGAGGTCTTTATTTACTAGAGGCTGGTGCACGAATTCATGCACAGGTGGGGTCTGGACCCCCGCCCCAATCCAGCAGGCTGGCCAGGGGGAGAGGGTGGGGGAGGCTGGCCTGCTGGCCCCACCCCCTGGTTAAACTGCTGGTCCAGGGGACAATTTGGATATTAACCTTTTATTATATAGGATAGCTGATGGTGCAAGGCCAGCCCACTGGCTCAGCCTGGAGAAGTCAGATTCAGAAGCCACCACTCGGTAATAGAAGGGTTAGGAAAATAAAAGAAACAAAATCTCTGACTTTTTTTTGCAGATGGTATTAATTTATATAGAAAATCCACGAGATAATGCAGGCATGGTGTTGAGGTATTAAGAGAAATCAGCAAGGTTGCCGAATAAAGAGTAACATCCCAATACAAATAACACCCCAATTCAACAGCAATTCTATTGTATAATGGAGCAATAATTTACTTGAAATTATAATACCTTTTTTAAAAGAAATCATCCACCATAAAATTAAAGTTGTACAGAATCCAGGAGGAGAAAAAAAAAAACTTAGGAAAGACATTCAAAGATATTTGTGAAGAAAACTATAGGCCACAAAAAATATCAGCTCAAAAAAAAAAATGTCGGCTCAAAAAGGAATAAATTGAGAGATAGAGAGACGTCATGAAGACAATTTCCCCATGTTAATTTATCGAGTTAATGCAACTCTACTAAATATTCCAAGAGGATTTTTCAGAGAGCAGTGTAAACTGATTCTAAAATTCATATGGCAGAACAAAGGACCAGGAAGAGATTAGACAACTGTGGAAAAGAGTAAGTCCCCAACAGATACCCAGGCTCATCTGAAAGCGATAGTAATTAAAACAATGTGGTATTGGTGCCGGGCTAGACAAAGAGATCGATAGAATAGAGTGCCCAGAAACAGTTCCAAGTGTATGTGGGAATTTGATTTATGATGGCAGTGGCATTGCAATTCAGTGAAAGAGAATAAACTATTCGATAAAAAAAAGTGTGACATTTGGCTTTTCATATGAAAAATCACACCATCCATAAAGATTAATTCCAGATGGATTAAAGACCTAAAAGTGAAAAGTAAGACTTTAAAATAATTAGGAGACCATGTAGGAGATCTCACAGTAAGAAAAGATTTCTTAGACAAGAAACACAAATGACTGATCAATTCAACTACATTACAAAATAAAAAGCTTTCTGCTATGAAAATGACATTATAAACAAACTTAAAAGACAGCAACAGCCTAGGTGGCAACGTTCGCAGCACATAAAACAGGTAAAGGTTAGTATCCAGGACAGAAAGACTTCCTACCCATCAATAAAAGAAGCACAGACCTTTTGAGTGCCACCCCAGTGGCATTCTTTCCTCTTCCTAATAAACCCTAGCTGATTCAGGAATCGGGGGTCCAGGCTTTGCGGAAGGCTGGACCTGCCCCAGCCCCATCAGGTGGAGAGTGATTGTTCTAAATAACATGATAAAAAAAAAAAAAATTAACATGAGAGCCTGGCCGGCATGTCTTAGTGGTTGAGCACCTACCTAGGAACCTAGGAGGGTTGCTGCTTCAATCCTGGTCAGGGCACATGCCCAGGTTGTGGGCTTGATCCCCAGTAGGGGGCGTGCAGGAGGCAGCTGATCAATGATTCTCATCATTGATGTTTCTCTCTTCCTCTCTGAAATCTACAAATATATATATATATATATAAATGACATGAGAATTTCGTTTCTCTGATCAATTGGTTTTGGTGTGGACACGTATGCAATTCTGTCCACCACAACTGGAAGAGGGATCTCCTGCAGGGCCTCTGGGAAAGAGACAGTGAGGAAGCATTCGCTTTCTCCTGACTCTAGACAGTATTGTCCTGTGAGACCCTGAGAACTGAGGCTGCCATCTTGGGCCATGAAGAGGCCAATCCAAGAGCCGCGCCCATACGTGAGGTGGTATGTTAGAAAGATGGAACCCACCTGGTTCTGGGGGTCACAGCTGAGCCTCTGAGTGAACTAGGACTTCTTGTGATGCGAGATCATAAAATTCCTTTTTGGTTCAAATCACATCTAGTTGGGCTTCCTGTAACTTGTAGCAAAAGCTGCAATTAGATAGCCCTCCATTTGCCCGAGGAAACCCAGATGGCCAATGAGCGTGATGAGATGTTTGACTTCACAGACAGGAAATGCAGATTCAAATGAGACGCCACACACACACACACACACACACACACACACACACACACAAATGAGATACCATGTACGCCCATCAGATTGGCAAAAATAAAGTCTAACAAGCAGATGTTGGCAAGGACATAATCAGACAAGGCGTCTTGATGTGCAAAGGCTGGTGGTGAGAGCATCCGTTGGTTGGGTCGCTGTAGAGAGCAGTGTGCAGTCAGGTTGAAAGTGTGCCTGCCCCGTGACCTGGCTCTTCTGCTCCCAGGTATATACTCTCCATCTGGCTCAGACAAGTGCAAGGCCTACTGATAACAGCAAAACATAGAAACAACCCAAATCCTCGTCAGCAGAAGTGACAAATAAGTTGTAGCGTACTCACATGATGAAATAATAAACAGAAGTTGAAATGAAGGAACTAAAGCCACACGTATCCGCATGGCTCCATTGTGAAAAGCATGTCAAGTGGGGGCAGGGTTGGGGGGAGGGGAACATGAGTAGGCAAGGAGACATGGTCTTTAAAGCCACATGAAGGGTTGCCTGGTCCTTGAGGGTTGATTATCAGCAGAGTTTAAATTTGGATTCTAGTCATGTGGACTGTAAAGCAGTGATGAGAGTAAAGGAATGCATAATGAGAGTGCTCTGGGATTGAAGTTTTTTAATAGGCAGAAATTTTCATAAATGTTAGGCATACTTTAGATACCAGGTAAGAAATACTAAGTTTTCCCTGAAGAGACCATCTAGTAGAAGTATTCACACATGTAATCCAGTCATTATTGACTTCCTAGGTCTGACAGAATAGCTGACAAGAAGTCACCAGACCCCCAAGAGTTTCTACACTCTCGTGTTATAGCCTACCGAAGTGTGGATGTATGGGGAGGGGAAGAAACTCACGGTGGAATCTATGATTCCATCTGTGGGGAGAGGAGATGACCCTCTGTGGGGAGAGGTATGCGGTGATGATCAGATGCGGGGAAAACAAACGCCATTTTCACCCTTTATCCCAGTGAACCTCAGGTGCTCTTGAGGAAGCTCTGCTCTGAATTGCACTATGACCTCCTGGTGGGACCCGTGGCTCAGTTCTCCTCACTTTTTGTTTCTCTTTAATATGCAAATGTGAGGCTGAGATCCTTTTATTATGACTATTGACATCAGAGAGGAAGACAGAGAAGCATCAACGATGAGAGAGGATCATTGATTGGCTGCCTCCTGCACGCCCTGCCCAGGGGATCAAACCACGATTGAACTGTGAACTCCTGGTTCATAGGTCCATGGTCAACCACTGAGATCTTGAACGTGTTTGCATATGCTAACGTAACTTAAAAATGAATGTAAGTAGCATTTTCGGAATTATTTCTATTGAAATAAATTACTTAAAAAATAAAAAGGACATGATACACACTGTGTGATGTTTGTTATATACATTTTTAACAATACAGAAAACAGCCAAGACCGGTTTGGCTCAATGGATAGAGCGTCGGCTTGGGGACTGAAGGGTCCCGGGTTCGATTCCGGTCAAGGGCATGTACCTTGGTTGCGGGCATATCCCCCGTAGGGGGTGTGCAAGAGGCAGCTGATCGATAACTCTCTCTCATCGATGTTTCTAACTCTCTATCTCTCTCTTTCTTCCTCTCTGTACAAAATCAATAAAATATATTTAAAAAAAAACAATACAGAAAACATTATGCTGCTTTATAGATATTTAAACGTGTAGGGGAAACATAAAATTAAGAAGGACTTAAGACGGAAGTAGACTTAAAGAAGGAAGAAGACTCTGACACATGCTACAACATGGAGGAACCCTGAAGCCATTATGCTAAGTGAAATAGCCAGACGCAGCAGGACAGATACTGTACGATTCCACTTCTATGGGATACCTAGAGTAGTCGAATTCATAGGGACAGGAAGTAGAATGGTGACTGCCAGGGGCTGGGAGGTGGGGACATGGGGAGTTCGTGTTTAATGGGTACAGAGTTCCCATTCGGAAGATGAAACATTTCTGGAGGTGGATGGCGGTGGTAAGGACATATAAATGCACTTAATACCACTGAACTGTGCACTTTGAGTGGTGAAAGTAGCAAGTGTTATGTATATTTTGTAAGTAGTGATAGTAATTTTGAAAGTATGGTTCTAACGCATGCATTCCCACTTTGTGGGAGTGGGCCAGACAGGCAGTGGCACTAGGAAGGGTGGAGGGGGGGCTTCTGTTCCAACTCTCCTGTGCTGGCTCTTTGATATGACAGGACCTGAAGTAAAAATGACACATCGCTAAATTTGCAAATTCGGTTCATGATGTGATTCTCTGAACCTTTCTTATTTTTAAAAAACTGCCCCAGTCGGTTTGGCTCAGTGGATAGAGTGTCGGCCTGCAGAACAGAGGGTCCCAGGTTCGATTCCAGTCAAGGGCACATGACTAGGTTGCAGGCTCAATCCCCAGTAGGGGGGTGTGCAGGAGGCAGCCAATCAATGATTCTCTGTCATCATTGATGTTTCTCTCTCTTGCTCTCTCTTTCTCTCTGAAATCAATAAATATATATATATATATATATATATATATATATATATATATTTAAAAAGCTTTGCAAACTTAGAATTAAAAAAAAAAAGTATAAACAACTTTTTTAAAAAAAAGAGTTCTGTGAAGAAAAACTGCCCTCACCTGGCAGGATTTGTCCCCGCATCCCTCACCCCCAAAACCACGGGAAGTGCCAGTGGTTGCGTGTGGGAGACCTGAGAGCTGGCGTGATGGAGGCTACACCTGTGCCAGGCACCACACCGGCCTCGCAGAGCCTGGCACAGCCGGTCAGGAGAGGAGCTGGCAGGAGCAGCTCTCTCCCCTGACCCCCGGCAGGTGAGGAACAGGCTGGTGGAGGAAGGGACTCTGAAGGCCAGTGTGGGACCCAGAGAGCAGACGGAAAAATAGAAACCATCATCAAAACTCAGGAATGTGTATTATTAGCAGTTGGAGCAGACAGCAGAAAGAATTCTTCGAATCTGCTGATGACAAATTATATTGCCCAATCTTTCCGGTTGTCTTTTTTCTCTGACCTCCTTGCATTTCTCTGGAGCTCCACAGCTATAGCTGTCTGGGTTGCAAAATACATATTTACAGGCCCTCCAAACCCAGCTAAATATAGGCTTTCTTTTGAAGCAACTGATGATTTGAAGAAATCTTTCCTCTGTCCCACCCCTTCCCTGCCCCCAACACACACACACACACACACACACACACACACACACACACTCCTCCTTCTTGGTCTCCTTCCTAGATCTCCAAGATGCGTCTAAGCTTTCCCAGTGGCACTAGAGTGAAGTGTGGAGGGTGAGTGAAAGAAGGGGGGCAGGACAGAGGGGCACAGAGAGCCAGGCAGTCTCCCAGCTGTGGGATAACCCCAAAGAACCCCTCTCCCTGCTGGGGTAATAGGGGAGGATTTGGGGGGGGCGGGGAGGAGAACGGGACTAAGGAACCTAGAAGCAGGAATGAAAAACCCTTTGGAAGGAGAGAAGAGAGAGAGGTCACCTTTTCTCCAAAAGATGATTCCAAAGGATTTGGAGGCGCTGCAGGCAGGGGGTGCTGACATTGCAGAACTTCCTGTCAAAGAAGGAAGCAAGAGGCCCATGTCTGCCCAGGAAGACATATGGAGAGAGGCAAACCCTGTCCATTTTCAGCCATACTGCCCCATCCATGAGCATATGTACAGACACACTCATCCGTGTGCAGAGACACGTGCCATCAATGACAGTCAACCCCAAGCTCCTGCTTCGTGTCAGGAGCTGTTTTAAATGCTGTCTGCATTTCAAACCTATGTAACCCCCTCACCCTATGAGGCCAGGGTATTATCTCAACGTGATGGTGCGGAATTTGAAGTCCCTTAACTGGGAAGTGGCAGGTTGGGGGTGGGGGGTGGGTTTCTAATGAAGATCTGGCTTCAGAGCCAGATGCTCTGCTCTGCCCCTCTCTGAGCGGGGGAGACCCAGGATCCAGATCTCAGGAAACACACTCAGACATCCCAACGAAGCATTTTGAGGAAATAGAGGCTTTGAGAGTAGAAAGGATTCGTTCAAGGTCACTGAGCAAATGGGCAGAGGAGCTAGGACTCAAGTCAGATGTCCGAACCCTAGCCTGGACTCTTTCCTTGAAAACTGGCTAAGTCGCTAAAACCGGTTTGGCTCAGTGGATAGAGCATCAGCCTTCGGACTGAAGGGTCCCAGGTTTGATTCCGATCAAGGGCGTGTACCTGGGTTGCGGGCACATCCCCAATAGGAGGTGTGCAAGAGGCAGCTGATCGATGATTCTCTCTCATCAATGTTTTTAACTCTCTATCCCTCTCCTTCCCTCTCTGTAAAAAATCAATGAAATGTATTTTTTTAAAAAAAACTGGCTAAGTCACTTTTCTCTCCACATCTCAGCCTTCCTCATTCCCCTTGGGGCAGGGTCGGCCAAGCGCCATTAAAGCCCTCCAACACTGACATCCTGGATGTGAGCTCGGGATATCAAGCACGTACACACACACATAATACCTTTACGGCCTTCTCTGAGCAGCCCCAGTCCCTTGCAGAGGAGAACAGATAAAGAGAGTGATTGGGGCAGGAACCACCGGCTCCACAGAAAAGGGCCGAAGGCCAGCCTCTGATCAGATCATCGTGGCCGGAAACACGGCTTTCAGAGGCTGAGTCTCAAGGCCCCAGGGCAGGGCAGGGAAGCCAGCCTTGGCACCCAGCTGGGGCCTGAGCCCAGGGCGCTAAGGGTTTGCTGCTTATCACAAATCAGATCTCTGCCTGCATCATCACCAGCCTTCACAGTTACACCTGGTGTTTAAAACCAGCAGGCCTCCAGGAACAGGTCTGAGAATCCTTATCATCACCTTCCCCGCACACCCAATATTCTGGGTTCCAGCCACTTTCCCCTCCTTTGTCCTCGCAGAGCACAGAGAGGCTGAGTGACTTGCCCAAGGTCACACAGCCAGTACGTGGTGGAGCCAGGATTTGAACTCTAACAGCTTAGCTCCTGGGTCAACTAGAGCAGTGGTCGGCAAACTCCTATTAGTCAACAGAGCCAAATATCAACAGGACAACGATTGAAATTCCTTTGGAGAGCCACATTTTTTCAACTTAAACTTCTTCTAACGCCACTTCTTCAAATCAGGCCATGGTATTTTGTGGAAGAGCCACACTCAAGGGGCCAAAGAGCCGCACGTGGCTCACGAGCCGCAGTTTGCCGACCACGGAACTAGGGGACCCATTCCACCCTCTTTTCCAGGGCAAAGCTAAGGAGTGAGCTTTTATTCAAAGACCACCAGGCAACCTGGCCATCAAGGCCCCCTCCACAAAGGACAATGGGAAAAGAAAGAGTTTAGATTACCCTAGAGTTCTGAACAGGACACAGGGGAATAAACATCAGATTTAAACGCTCCAATTTGGATAGCAACCCTCCCTAAAGTCACAGTCCTCCTCATCCTCAGGCACACATCCACACATCCTCAGTGGGGAGATGTGGCCTGAAAAGCCCTGCTCCAGGCCGGCGGGGAGGGGACGGAGACACATCGCCCAGGCCAGCAGGCTGGGTGCCTGGCTTCAGGGAAGGAAGGAGTGATGGGAAAGCACTTATTGCTCAATAAAAGCTTCTCGGGGAATTCTGGCTGGGGTGTCACGGAGCGAACCAGGAGCCCATGAAATAATAATCCCACTCATTAGCCTCTGTCATCCAAGCTCTGGGCTGGCTCCACCCTCCCGCATCCCTGAGCCCTTAAAGGGATTTCACTTTGGAAAGTCTCCGGACATGGGGGGACCCAAGCATCCCAAGAATTCTGGTTCACCCCAAGGTGCCGCTGAAGACGGTGTTGGGGTCCCAGGGTCCCCGGGCCTGAACGCTGGTCCTCGGCTCCTCCTCCCGCCCTTAGGAGCCGTCTTCCCCACCTGGCCGGGAGCGTGGGCACAAACGCCTTGGGCTGGGACCAGCTAAGATGACTCACCCACGGGTGTGGGAGATTCTGGGCAGAACACCCTGGGACCTTCGACCTCCTCCAATTCACAGTTTCTGAGGGCACTGCCCAAACCCCAACCCCGGCCAGGTGAGATTTCTATCTGGCTCACTTCCACAATGGGGTTGGGGGCTGGGGGGGGGGCTTTGCCAAACCCCAGACCTGAGCTTTGAAACCCAAGTCCCAGAGCTTGTTCCCGGAAGCAGTTTTTTAAGGCAGATTAGGAGGGAAGGGGAGATTGGGGTCCTCACTCTGCCCTAAGCCATGCCAAAGCGTAACCCTGGGGAGGGGGAGGTTTCCAGACCAGCTGGGCAAAGCAGAGGCAGGTGGCATTGGGAAGCCTGAGGTCTGGGTTCATTTCCGGCTCCAGCTGGGAACCCAAATCTTTCTTCTCACTTAGGCCAAGGCTCGCCAGCCTCATGATCCCAATCCTGTGGTTCCTGGCCCCTCCCTGTCCCAATATCCAGGGTTCCCAGGCGGCTTCCCACCCCCCCCCCCCCGCCCCCAATGCTCTCTTACACGTGCTAACCGGTTTCCATCCCACAAAACCTTTACACACACACACACACACACACACACACACACACACACACACACCTACAGGGCAGGGGCGGAAAGGTTCCCTTTGACAGCCCTTCCAGGCAAGGGGGAGGGGAGACTGGGAGATTGGGAAGAAGAGGAAGAGGATGGAAGGGAAGAGGGCGGGGGAGGAGGCCGCAGGAAGGCCTGAGATGCAGGAAGCAGCTGGGAGTGGGGGGAGGCTTTGTG
The DNA here is from genome assembly GCF_964339955.1 of Pipistrellus hanaki. Classification (NCBI taxonomy): domain Eukaryota; kingdom Metazoa; phylum Chordata; class Mammalia; order Chiroptera; family Vespertilionidae; genus Pipistrellus; species Pipistrellus hanaki. Next base: position 10,574,727 of record NC_140518.1, on the reverse strand, counting down.
CCTGAGTTGTTCTCTGGGTCCTAGGGTCCACAGTGTTCATCATTTTCTGGGATCTGGGGAGTGAAGCAGTGCATCTGGACCTGTCACGGTTAGAGGGTGGCCCTCCTCTCCCAGGCCCTGGAAGCGGGAGAGGAGTAGAGGGCAAACCCAGGCCCCTTGTTTGCAAGGGGGGATGTAGGGGGGGAGAGGAGGAGGGTGGTGATGTGAGGGAGCATCAAAACATCTTTCTGGGTTGCTAAGAGAGGATGCCGTAGGTCACTGCCACCCTTCGGCCTTCCTCCCGCACACATTTGCACACGGTGGCCAGGATCGTTTTAGAGCAGAGAGACCCAAAGCTGGTGAAGCGTTGGCGAAGGCCTCCAGAATGGTTCCTTCAAAACGGCTTCCTTTTTGAGAAGTTAAGATGACCCAGCCGGGGCACAAAGACAGGGACCTGCTCCCACCCTTCCAGCCTGGGTGCAGAGCCGGCCAGGGTCAGGACGACCGCTTCAGATTTCCCCAGGGACCAGGCCCGCTTGGGGGAGGGCCATTTTCTTCCTCCAGCCCCCTCCCTCCTCCCCACAAGGCCAGCAACTCGGGGCCAAGGTTTCACACCCAGAGGGCAGGTCCCAAGGACGGTTCCGTGGGAGCTTGTTAAAAATGCAGATTCCCGGGGCAGGCTGCTGAGCTTCTACTTCACCAAGTTTGGGGAGGCCCCCCCCCCCCCATATCTGAAATTTTTAAACATTTAAAATCCCAGAGCGACCTTGATGGCCTTGAATGGTGCCAGGGAGCTCCAAGACCTTCAAGGAAACATTCCTTGGCCCCTCCCCACGGATCTCTCTTCACTTTGGGGTGGAAAGGGGCGGCCCTGAGACCACTGTGGTTGGGTTGCCTCCCCTCAGTATATAGTGGGGGTGCGGTTATGTGGGCTGTGTGATAAGCCGCAGCCCGAGGTGGGGATGGGAGCGTGTAAGAGGACCGGCCGGGGCCTGGGGTCAACGGAAGGCTGCCGGCGGCGTGAGGCCGGCGTGGGAGCGGGAGGGGGCACATGGGAGCGGAGGGGAAGGGGAGGGCTCACGGGCGCCGGCCCCGGAAATCCGATCCCTCTAGGACCCAGAGGTGCCAGTTCCCCAGCGGCGGCGGCGGCGGCGGCGGCGAGAAGGGCAGCCGCTCGGTCTCCGGCAGCCGCCGCTCGGGCTGAGCCAGAGAAAGACGGAGGATCGGGGCGCGGGGGGGAGGGAGGGAGGGAGGGTGGTGCGGCGGCGGAGCGGCCCGGGCCGGCCGAGCAGCCATGGGCACCGGGGTGCCGGGCCCCCCGAGAGCCAAGGTCCCCGGCCGGAGCGGGGGACGCCCGGGCTGCCAGCCGCGCTGACACCGCCTCGGACGATGTGAGCCGGCGCCTCCGCCGCTGCTTCGCGGGCAGGGCGTGCGGTCCCACTGGCCCCGCCGCCGCCGCCGCCGCTTTTCGAATCTGGTTGGGGGCGACCGGACCAGGCCGCTGGAGCTTGGGAAGCGGGGCTGGCTGTCTTGGGCAGCTTGATTGGTGGAGACGACCCACACGGGGGCTCGGAGATCCCCCCTCCTTTTTTTTTTTTTTTAAGCGGCCTTAACTGTCTTTGGCAGCTTGGTTTTGGGGGGAGCCTATAAAAAAAGGCCTTTGGGGGGGGGTTCTTTTTTGGGGGGGAGGGGGCGGTGGTTCCGACTTGGCCCGCCGCCTGTTGGAGGGGGGGAGCGGGGAGCGGGGGCATGCGAGCCCGGCTCCCCCCATCATGATGAAGACGGAGCCGCGGGGGCCCGGGGGGCCCCTCCGGAGCGCCTCCCCGCACCGCAGCGCCTACGAGGCGGGCATCCAGGCGCTGAAGCCGCCCGACGCGCCGGGGCCCGACGAAGCGGCCAGCAAGGCGGCCCACCACAAGAAATATGGCTCCAACGTCCACCGCATCAAGAGTATGTTCCTGCAGATGGGCACCCCCGCGGCGGGGCCGCCGGGAGGCGAGGCGGCCGGCGCCGCGGGCCCCGCCGCCGCCGCCGAGGCCCCGCGGGCGCCCGAGCGCGGCGGCGGGTGCGGCGGCGTGCGCCTGTCGCTGCCCCGGGCCGGCAGCCTGAACGAGAACGTGGACCACAGCGCCCTGCTCAAGCTGGGCACCAGCGTGTCCGAGCGCGTGAGCCGCTTCGACTCCAAGCCCGCGGCCTCGGCGCAGCCCGCGGCGCCGCCGCCGCAGCCGCCGTCCCGGCTGCAGGAGACGCGGAAGCTGTTCGAGCGCAGCGGCGCGGCGGCCGCGGGCGGCGACCGGGAGGCGGCGGCGCGGCGGCTGCTGCGGCAGGAGCGCGCCGGCCTGCAGGACCGGAAGCTGGACGTGGTGGTGCGCTTCAACGGCAGCACCGAGGCCCTGGACAAGCTGGACGCCGACGCCGTGTCGCCCACCGTCAGCCAGCTCAGCGCCGTCTTCGAGAAGGCCGACGCCAGGACCGGCCCCCACCGCGGCGGGCCCGGCCTCCCCAGGGCCACGGCCGCCGGGGCGCCCCCGCTCAGCTCCAAGCTGGTCAGCAAGCGGTCCCGCGTGTTCCAGCCGCCGCCGCCGCCGCCGCCGCCCGCCCCGTCGGGGGATGCCGCCGCCGCCGAGAAGGAGCGCGGCCCCGGAGGCCAGCAGCCCCCGCAGCACCGAGGGGCCCCCGCCCGGCCGCCCCCCAAGCCCCGGGAGGTGCGCAAGATCAAGCCGGTGGAGGTGGAGGAGAGCGGGGAGTCGGAGGCCGAGGCGGCGGCGCCGGGGGAGGTGATCCAAGCGGAGGTGACCGTCCACGCGGCCCTGGAGAATGGCAGCACCCCGGCCCCCGCAGCCAGCCCCCCTGAACCGCAAGAGCCGAAGGCCCCGGGGGCCCCCGAGGAAGAGGCGGCCGCCGCCGTGGGGGCGCCCGAGAAAGGGGTGGGCAATGGCCGGGCCCCAGACGCGGCCCCGGAGGAGGCGGATGAGTCCAAGAAGGAGGACTTCTCCGAGGCGGACTTGGTGGACGTGAGCGCCTACAGCGGGCTGGGGGAGGACTCCGGGGGCAGCGCCCTGGAGGAGGACGATGAAGACGACGACGAGGAGGAGGATGGGGAGCCCCCCTATGAGCCCGAATCGGGGTGCATGGAGATCCCGGGGCTGTCGGAGGAAGAGGACCCGGTTCCGAGCAGGAAGATCCATTTCAGCACGGCGCCCATCCAAGTGAGTGACCCCCCTCCCCGCCCCGCCCGCGCCGCCCCTGCCACGTGCACGCCGTCGCCCCCACTTCGCCTGCCCGTGGAGTTTGGCAGGCTGTCAGCCCCCGCCACTCAGCCCCCTTCCCAGAAGTTACCCCCTGAGGGGGCTCGGGGGAGCCCCAGCTGATTGTCAGAAGAGGGAGGGTTTTCAGGCCCCAGACTGGGGCGGCCTGCCTGGACCTGCCCTCAGGTTCTGTTCTGTCTGCTGCCCCGCCCAGCGCTCACGCTGCACCCCTCCCAGTCCCGTCCCCCCCATGGGTCCTGGGGCACCTGCTTTCCCTTTCATTCCCAGCCATTCTTCCTCCAGAGGCCAAGGCTTGGTGGTGGGAAGGGGTGTGTGTGTGTGTGTGTGTGTGTGTGTCCACAGGAGAGCCTCCCCGTATTGGTCCTTACGCAGCTCTGGGCGGGAGAGGGTCAGGGGAGCTTGGAAAACCCCCTGGACTCCTCTCACGTAGGAGCTGTTTAGGATGTGGGAGGGAGGAGCCGGGAACTTCCCAACATTAAGGACCATAGCCCTAACAACACCTTGCATGTAGCCCCCATCCCAGCTTTGCAGAAGTGAAAGAGGGAAGCAGTTCTTTGAGGGTGAGCCGGGCTTGGGTCATGTGACTGGGGGTGGGGGAAGGCCAGGGCTGGGGCCCTCTTTCTTGGGGTCTGGGTGGGCCAGGGGGAAGTGTTGGATTCCACAGGGAATAGGTTCTCCGTGTGGCCCTTGAGGGGGTTGGGCCTTCAGCTGGCCAGGGAGGAGGGGGTGGGGCTGGGAACCCCCCAGGGGCCTGGCCGCAGCCTGCATGCCTTTGCTCTTCAAGGCCCTGGCAGGCCCTAAATGCTCTTGGCTATGTTCTCTGGGTGCCCTGAAAGAGGGATGAGAACTGCCCCTTTGGGGTGGGGGGAGGTCTCAGTTTGTCCCCTCTCATCCACACCACCCCTCTTGGTGGTTCTTTGTAGACTGTGCCAGTGCCTGAGCTCCTCAGAGCAGTGCTGGGTGGGGGAGGGGGGCAGCTCCTGGGGAGACAGAAGAACCTCAGGCCTCCTCCCCCCCTGTCCTACCCCCCCTTTTGACTGGCACATTCAGCCTAGATGGCCCTTTCTCACTCCCCCTGGTTCAGCGGCCAGGTCCCCTGCATGGGGTGCCAGGTTCCCGGACTGTTCTTGGCCTGGACCCTGCCTCTCCCCTTCTTAGTCAAACCCTCATCTGTTTGCTTGCCGTTTCCATGACGACTTGTGGGCACGGAAGCTGGCCCAGCTTCCTCTCACTTTGCAGAGTATCTTAACCTCTGTCCCTCTCATCAAGGGGCCTGACAGGTGCTATTCCCCCAGCCAGCCCCTTCCCCAGCTACGACCTGAAAGTCCGTTCTCGGCCCTCTTTCCCTCTGAAGCCATAGATCCTGGAGGGAGCTGAGGATTGTGGTGATCCTTGGGATGCTGAGGAAGGGTGGGGGGCACTGAGGAAGTCAGGAAACCCCCTTACCACCACCACCAGTTCTCTGAGCCGCCTGATCCCCTCAGAGGTGGAGTTTGATCTTTTAGACCTGGGCCTCTGACTGTCTATATTTGACACCTTACCCTGGTTTTGGGGTAAAAAATAGCGCATGATTTGGAGCAGTGCTCCCCGACTCCCTGGTGGCTGCCGCTGCCTGAGAGTGGGAGCCAGTGGCGTGTGGTCCTGCCTTCTTGTGTCTGACCTTTGCCCTTGCTGGGGATCTCCTCCTCCCCACCCTGGGCGGCAGTCCCCATCTTTTCCCTCTCCCTGCCCCCACTCTGCACGGATACTAAGTCCAGGGCCCGTGTCCCGCTGATGACCCAGTTATTGCCTTTGTGGAGGCTTCTGCTGAGGACAGATTGCCACCTGGGCCCAGGGCGCTCTGATAGGCTGGTCACATCATGGTGGGCAAAGTGAGGGGTGGTCTGGGACCTCTGAGCCTGAGGCCCGAGTCTCCTGCAGGATTGAATAGACGGAGAGAAGAAGATGAGGGCAGAACCCAGGACAGGCTGTGAGGGTGTTTTGGAGGTCACTGTGTGTGTGTGTGTGTGTGTGTGTGTGTGTACGTGTGTGTACGCACACACACAGTGAGACTGCATGGGGGAGGGGTTAGTGACCCAGGCCACCACAAAGACGGTGATGAAGGGACCCTGACTCAGATGCAAAAGTGGGCCAAACCCACTTTGCCGGGTCTCGGCTCACACCAGCTCCTGTCCGAGGGCCTGGGTCACGTGTGCAATGAGGACACAGTCACAGGCGGCCCACCCCCCAGAGCCCAGCTGGCACAGTCTCACCCTGCCCTCACGCTGGCGTCTGGACCAGGTGCGGACTGGGTCCTCCTCCCTCTAGGGGCTCGGAGGCTGCCGGCCAGATGTCATGAGGGCAGGCCCCCTGCCTGCTGCCCAGTGGCTGATGGCCCTCAGGCCTGAGCTTGCGTTTCTCTGATGCTGAGAAACTGATTCCCCACCCTGGGAGTGAGCCTCTGGGGTTGGGGGGATGGACCCAGGGGCCCAGCTAAAGCTGGGACCCCAGGGTGCAGCTGCCTGCCCCGTGCTCCTGGGACACTGTACTGGAGGAGGTTCTTGGGGAAGGAGCGCCCCACACCACTCCTCAGGCCCCGTCATCTGACAGCTGCTCCCACCCCTTCTCGCCCCCACTCAGCTCCAAGTGGTGCCAACCTGTCGTGCAGGCAGTGCAGCGGGAACAAGTCATGGCACCCCAAATGGTGCTATTACCCTCCCACGGAGGCTCCCCTGCCTGGGCCCCGGATCAGGCACTCCCACACAGCCCCTGCCCCATCTTCTGTTCTTTGGGGGGTCGGGCTGGGGAGCCCCTTTGTGCTGAGAGACTTGGGAAAGGAAGACAGCAGAGGGGCACAGGGACAAGGCAGAGCTGAGCTGGCCTTGGGGCCGCCGTGAAGGCTGGGTTTGCTTGTCTCCCGAAGGCCTGCCTCCGAGAGCGGTGGTCCCGGAGGACTGAGGCCCGCAGGCAAGGCCATGGGGGTTCTCTCTGCTCCTGCCGTCTGAGGGCACCTCAGGTGGAGGGCCTGTCCTTCCCGCGTGAGGGTGAAGGTGGTCCTTCCTGCCTCCATCCCCTCCCCTGACCTCAACCTCAGGTTCAGGTCAGCCCTGTCCTCTCCATCTCTGTGTCTCCTGCTCCCCTCCCCCTCCCTGCCTCTCACACCGCTCCCTCCTCTCTCCCCATCTGGCATCCTCCAGCATCTCCATTCTCCCTCCCCTCCTCCTCTTTCCCTCTCCTGCTCACTCAGCCTGTTCCTTCTGCTCCCCTGCCCTCAGCGTCCATGTCTGTGTCTGCCCTCACCTCGGCCCAGCTCTTACTTGCTACTTGGCCCTGTCTGTTGGTCGTTCTCTGTCCTGGGGACCTGGGCTCCTGAGTCTTGGCAGTTTCTCCAGCACGGCCCTTCCTTTCCTTCTGCTGGGGGCCATGCTTACACTGCTGGCTTGCAAAAGAGAATAATGGAGTGGGCTGGGCAAGGCTGTGGCCCTTTCTCTCCCATGAACTCCAGAACTAGAAGGGCCTTCACTCTAGGCTGGGGTTATCACGGGCTGGGGGAGACCGGAACCTGTCTAGGGGGTGGAGGAGGCCTCTGGTGGGAGGGGAGCATCGGCGGGTGGCACAGCCTGCCCTCTGGGCCTCCCCACGCCAGTCCTGCCCTTGCCCTCTGACAAGTGTCCCCTCCCAGGTGTTCAGCACCTACTCCAATGAGGACTACGACCGTCGCAACGAGGACGTGGACCCCATGGCGGCCTCCGCGGAGTATGAGCTGGAGAAGCGGGTGGAGAGGTTGGAGCTATTCCCTGTGGAGCTGGAGAAGGGTGAGAGCCGGGGCCGGGCCATGTGGGCCTCCTCTCTGGTGCCAGCTTCTGCCCGGGGCCCCTGCAGGCAACCCACAGCCACCTGGACTCCAGTCTAGCCCCAGGCTCCCACCACCAGCTTGGTGTGCTCCTTCAGTTCCCTGCTCCCGAGGGCACCGTGTGGGCCAGTCATACCCCCTTATGCGCTGTGATAGGTGCTGGGAGATCTGGGGGGGCTGAAATGACAGCATTTACGGGAGACCTGGCCAGACGTGGGATGGGGGTTCCCTGAGGAAGTGATGTTGAGTTGAGCTCTGAGGAGGAGTTCAGGGGAGTTTGGGGGAAGAGAGAAGGCGGGCTTGGCTGGATTTGGGCAGCGAGGGGAAGAAGGTGTGCAAGCACGGCCTCGGAGACAAAAGAACACTGTCTTTCTCCTAAGATAGACTGTGTGGGAAAGATGTTCTACAAAGGCCTCCCCGGGCCGATAGAGCATCAGCCTGCGGACCTAAGGGTCCCGGGTTTGATTCCAGTCAAGGGCACATGCCTCCTTCCCGGCCCAGGTGCATGCCAGAGGCAACCAATTGACGTGTTTCTCTCACATCGATATTTCCCCTGTCTTTTCCTCTCTTTTCCACTCTCTCTAAAAATTGGTGGAAAATACCCTCAGGTGAGAATTAAAGAAAGAAAGACCACTGCAGGCTGTGTTGTGGGGAGAAGGATCCTAGGTCTGGTGTGGAGAAGATGGTGGCCGTGCGGGAGGGAAGTGGGTGACCGAGAGGTCCTGGGAGGCAGATTGGCGGGGTCTGGTGGTGGTTTGGCTTGGGCAAAGGCTGTGAGGGGAGGGAGGAATCCGGGTGACTCCCAGGCCCTGTGAGGGAGTGGCAGGCAGGAAGAGCCAGTTTGTGGGGGAAGACCATGACTTTGGATGGCAGAGGCCCATGGGAGGGGGGGTGCAGCTGGGATTGAAGAGCAGGAAGTCCTTGAAGCTGTGAGTATGGATGAGATTCTTAAAGAGGGAGCCCATTGCCACCACCCCGACTCCATCCGCATCCCTCCACAGGCCCGCATGTGGCCTCCGGCCCCCCACACGGGTCACCCTCAGCAGGCCCTGCTGCCCATTCATTCCTTGGGTGGACAGAGGGCAGGGAGCGACCCAAGAGCGCCCTGATTGACTTGGCAAAGACAGGGTACACAGACCTGCATCCCTTCCCAGTGTGGGACATCCTAAGCAAGGAGGGGGACCAGGCCCCAGAGTGAGGGCTGGGGATGGGGCGCATCTCTCACGTTGTCCCCTGCAAACCCTGAGCTAGACCTCCTTGTTCGCCCTTCTCCATGGCCCCCCACCGTCTCACTGCCCTCTGCTCCGCAGACTCCGAGGGCTTGGGCATCAGCATCATCGGCATGGGGGCCGGGGCGGACATGGGCCTGGAGAAGCTGGGCATCTTCGTGAAGACGGTGACTGAGGGCGGAGCAGCCCACCGGGACGGCAGGTACCGTTCTCCCTCCCCTCGTCTGCGGGGCGGCCACCCAGCCGGGATGGCTCAGATGGTGGCGGAGCAGGTCTGTGCCAGGTGCTGGCCGAGGCCTGGGCCACAGAATGAATTTGCATTCTGGGGGGAGGGGAGAGGCTGAAGATGAGGGCTGGTTTAGGGTGTCTCAGTGTGTGTGGGGCCACGGTAGGGAGAGCAGGAGCATGGAGACTGTGTGCCTGCTGGAGATATTTGAGTATTCCCTCCTTCATTCCTCAAATATCTAATTCCTGACTCTGTCCTGGGGCTGGTGCCAGGCCCCGGGGAGTCAGCGATGAGATACTTGCCCTTAGGAAGCACGTGGTGTGGTGTGTGGTGAGGTGTGGTGTGGTGAGGTGTGGTGTGTGGTGAGGGGAGGCAGACATTCAAGTGGACACAGAAAATGGTGAAATGGAGGAAAAATACAGGGCGCCAGGAAGGCATAAAAAGGAAGGCTTGACCTCCCCCACAAGGGTGGCTACCACTGTAAGTTTCCTCTGGTGCCGGCAGCTCCCTACAGCTGCCCAAGTGTAGCTGGTGCACCCTCTTTGGGGAAGCAGTTTGGCAATATTCACCAGAGCCTAAGGAAGCGATCCTAAATGCAGAGAAGGCTTTCTGCATAATGATGCCCATCACAGTATTTATAGGAAAATAAAAAATAATGTCTGTACAGCAACAGCACGCATAGAGTATGGTGCTTCCCTCCTGATGAGGTATTTTGTTTACAATGAGCAACGTGGGGATATGTCCAGTGACAAAATGTGGGATGCAAATTGTAAATAAAATCTGATCGTTAGCCCTTAAAAAAAAGGGGCGGGGAGGGGACTTGACCTCTCTGGGTATCAGGGAAGACTTCTTGGAGGAAGTGGCATTGCAGCTGAGAACTGAAGGATGAGCAGACGTTGACTAGGCTAAAAGGGAGTATTGGGTGCGGGAGGTTCCAGGCCGGGGACCAAACGCAGGCGGTTGTGGCTGGAACCTAGAGCATAGAGGGACCCGGTATGTGGGTGGCTAAAGATGGTGCATGTGTGCCTGCAGAGGAACCTGCTCCTTGCATGTGTCATGTGTGCTTGTGTTTTGGTATCTGAGCTAGAGGGGGCATCTCTGGGTCAGAAGGTTCTGGAAGGACCTCCTGGAGCCCTGGGAAGCCCAGTGACCCTTCTGTGGTCAGCTCCTCTGTATGTGTCTTGCACTGGGAAGTGGGAAGGGCTCAGGGCACGCCAGGGCTGTAAGTTGAAGGTTGACGTCAAGGGTGCCTTGTGGTGGTACCGCCATCGCAGACCCCTCTCACGTGAGAGAGGTGAGTGGGTAGCCCTGTGAGGGCTAATGACTTGGGGTCATGGTGCTAGAGGTGGGGTTGCCTCCACCACAGGCCTCTGTCCACTGCAACACAGGTGGCATGGGGAGGGGGTCAGAGAAGAGGAAGATGGATAGTCCCGGCTCTTTCACTTACCTTCTCACTGGGACTTTCCAGAACCTCCCTGGGGTCACCTGGTTGGCAGTTAGGGGGGTGTGTTTGCACATGAGAGAGTGTGTCCACAGGCTCGTGCCCACATGTGAGGCGTGTGCATGTGAAGTGTTTACAATAGGCCACGTCCTCCTTTCCCACACAGGAGCCCTGTGCGAAGGCCTGGGGCTCGAGGGAGGTCCCCCCATTCCATCCCTCTCAGCAGGCCGTGCTGGGCCAGCCCCATCGCTCCCCTTGTGTGGAGAACACGTGTCAGCTGCACAGCTGGACGGCTCGGGCGGGGGGAGGGGGGGCGGGTGCCAGTATCAGGGTGAGAGGCCCCTGAGGAGCAGAGTGTGGACATGCGTGCGTGAGGCAGGTCGCAGGCATTAGGAAGGTCATCTTCAGACCAGGTCTGTGCAGACTCGTACGTGTAAGAGGGCGTGGGCCTGGCCAGCGTGCGCGGCGGTTCTGATCTCTGTTGGATGTCACACTGCTCTGTCGGTGCGATTGTCATGGGAAGGGAGTTTGCTGCTGCTCCTGACGCCTGTGTGCGCTTGGCTTGCTCAGGTCTCACTGCCCACTCACAGGCGGGTCTGGCTGGTCCTGATCCCCAGGCCTCCTGCATTTTATGCGGGTAGACAAAGGACCAGGTCCCTGCGGGCACTGAGCCTTGAGTTCGGATGGGAAGGGGCCACCCTCCCCCAGCTCCACGGATCCCCTCCTGGTGCCTAACCGGTGTCCGCTCCCCTAGGATCCAGGTGAACGACCTCCTGGTGGAGGTGGACGGAACCAGCCTGGTGGGAGTGACCCAGAGCTTCGCAGCCTCCGTGCTCCGGAACACCAAGGGCCGCGTGCGGTGAGGGCCGGGAGGGGGGTCGCTGGGGACGGAGCAGGCAGGAGGCTCGGCCTCTATCCGGCCACGCTGCCCGTTTGCCCACACACAGTTACGGTTCTGCGTGACCCAACTTACAGAGGAGGTCCCCCTGCGTCCCTGCCGAAGGAACTGCTCTGCCCGTACCATCCCACCCTGAGCCCGGGCCCGCCGCTGGCCACTCGGGCTTCAGGGCCCACTGGGCACCACACCTCCAGACTGGCCTCTCGGGCTCGCTCTTCCCCCGCCTGGCACTCCTTCATTGAAAAACAGGATGTACAGTGAGAATGCCATGCAGATTGGAAGCACTTTTCTCCCCGAACCTGCCAGTTAAGGGGGTTGTTCTAGAAGCTCCCCGTGTCCCTCGCTGGCAAAGCATTCAGGGATCACTCCCTGCCCCCTCCAAGAGGGGCACTGCCCCCAGGAAAGGGTGGTGGAGAGAAACAGGATGTGGGTGGCCACGGGGAGGAGGGGCTGGTGCCTGGAAGTCCCACTGTTTCCTCTCCATCCTAATCTCCGGTCACCATCATCCCGCCCCTTCCTGAAGCTCAGGGCCTTGGAGCCCAGACAAGACAGCCCTCCTCAGCCCCTGCCCTGCCAGGTGCTTCCGATTCGCCATCCCGCCTCGTTTCCTCCCACGTGGTGGGGTCAGAGGCTCTGCACTGGCGGCTCCTGAACTCCCGTCCCCTGCAGCCCAGAGTGAAGATTGGCTGGCATCACCCCTCCCCCCGAACTGGCCAGTGGGCCTTTGCCTCTCCCGGGAGGGAAACTCAATAAGGGCCCCCAGCTCCCCCATTCATTATTAACATTCTGCAGCCTCTGGACGCAGCCCTCTCATTTCACCTCCCCTGGGAGGGCCTGGGTGTGGAGAGAGGAGCACCAGCGGGGAGGATGGTGACGTTAGCCCCGCTGAGGACAGAGGCTAAAGGAGTGACACTGGTGTCCCTGCAGGTTTATGATTGGCCGGGAGCGGCCCGGTGAGCAGAGCGAGGTGGCTCAGCTAATTCAGCAGACCCTGGAGCAGGAGCGATGGCAGCGAGAGATGATGGAGCAGAGATACGCCCAGTATGGGGAGGATGATGAGGAGGTAAGGACTCCTGGCCTGGCTGCCGGCAGCACTGCCCTCTGGTGGCTGGATGGAGCTTTACAGACATCCTCTGCCTTCGCGCTTTCCCAGGCCTTGTAAGAAGCCCAGAGCACCCTTCCCTGCCCTAGGGGAGCCCCCAGTCTGGGGGAGGTGATGCACACCCTTTCCTCCAGGAACTCTGATGGAGGAGTCACACCCTCTTTCTCCAGAGAGGCTTCCTACAAGGCCCTACAAGGAAAATTGAGTTCTTCAAAGAGCCCCCTCTGAGGGGACAGCATAGCCCCTAACCCCAGGGGACACAATCTCTCTTGTGGGGGAATCACCCATGCCTTCAGGGGAAGACACAAATCATGCTGCCCCTGGTCTGGCCCCAGTCTGATGGGGGAACATGAACCAACCCCCCTAAGTGGCTCCCAGTTTGACATGGGCAGACTGTTGCCAGGCTAAGCCCTACTGTCAGGCCTGAGGGAGGCTGGGATGGGCAGGGTGCATGGCCTCCTCTCTCCTTCGCAGACCGGGGAGTACGCCACCGACGAGGATGAGGAGCTGAGCCCCACGTTCCCAGGTGGCGAGATGGCCATCGAGGTGTTCGAGTTGGCAGAGAACGAGGATGCCTTGTCCCCTGTGGACATGGAGCCCGAGAAGCTGGTGCACAAGTTCAAGGAGGTGGGAAGAGGGGGTCCTGGGGTGGGGAGGGTAAGGGGGGCCAGCATCCCACCTGCAGCTCTGCCAACCCCTCGGGAACTGAGCACCTGCCCCTGTCCCCTGCAGCTCCAGATCAAGCATGCTGTGACGGAGGCAGAGATCCAGCAGCTGAAGAGGAAGGTGAGGGGCGTGTGTGGAAGGGGGAGGAACAGGGTTGGAGGGCTAGGGGGGTGCTCTCACACCTGCACACTTACACATGCTTACCATCCTCTACCCACAACATGAATAGGGCAAGCTGTCCTTAGGCAAGAGAGGGCAGTGTAAAGAACTTGAGCTCTGGACCCATCTGCCCACCATTCACTTGCTGCTCAGTGCCTCAGTCTTCTCATCCATAAAATGGGGTAATAATAGTGCCAACACCGTAGGATCCTTGTGAGATGAAGTGAGATAATCCATGGAAAGTCCTTAACACAGTGTCTGACCCATCATAGGTGCTCAGTCCATGTCTTCTGTCCACGCTGTCCCACATGAGTCCTCTACATCCAGGGCCAGTGACAGATGCTACTGCCCAGAGCTACTCACAGGCACAGGCCAGTCTGGACCCCAGGCACATAGTACCCACGGAGCATTCGCTCTGTGCACACGGAGATGCTGGGCTTACGCTTCACATGTCCATCGCCCTGGATACGTAGACTTCCTCTGCATTGCGCTGATCCAGGAGGAGCGTCACAGGACACATGGCTTCTCACGAGGCGCTGATGCTGACACTCCCAGACGGTGACGCACACATGACATACACAGTCATGTATGCACCGCACACAGACACCCACACAAGCATGGTGGGTGCTAACTCGCAGGCACGGAGATGCACAGGCTTCAGATGAAAAACCTGTATTGGGCCCCTGCTGGGCCAGGACATTGGGAATTCTAACTCCTGTGGGGCTTTCAGTGTAGTGGGGAGAAGGAGGGGTACACAGCCATGTGGACAGGGTACACCGAGGTACACGTGTGGGTTTACACCCGCTGTGCATGGAGAAAGGAGAGTGTGAAGCTGAGCCTGGGGGAGGGGGAGGTGACTGAGGCAGAGGGAAGGCTCGGAGGCCGGCTTTGGAGGGGGCCGGGGGCTGGAGCAGCTGTCCCTGTGGGAGACGTAGGAGCGGAGCTGGCTGCCAGGTGGGCGGAGCAGTGTCCTGGCTTCCCCGAAGGACTCCAGCCTTGGCCCTGTGGCCAGATGGGGGCCTGAGGAGAAAGATCGCTGCCTGTGAAGTGGGAGGACACGAGGGTAGGTGGGCAGGACTCAGAGGCCAGTAAACGTAGGAGGCAGGTGCAGGTCAGGGCTGCCCAGCGTGTGGCGGAGGGTGCGGAAGGGAAGGCTGTGATGGAGCTGCACTTCTGAGGGCAGATGGCAGGCCAGGTTCCTGGGTGGGTGCAGGGCATTAAGGAGCAGCGAAAGTCAAAGGTCTATTCATGCTTTCAATCAATGAGCATCTGCTGGCTGCCTCACCAGCACTATTCCAGTCCCTGTGACGGGCAGGAGCAGGTTTGGTCCTTGCCCTTGGGCAGCTCTGAGTCTGCGCACCAGTGACTGTATCATTACAGACCGCCATGGGCTTTGTAGGAGAGGACGGGTTACTGAGCTCCGAGAGCAGCAGGCCCTGTGGGAGTGGGGGTGGGGGCGGTGCTGTTGGAGGTGCTCCAGGAGACCTCTCTGGGGAAGTGACACTGAGCCGAGAACCCAGGGGTGAGCCTCGTGGGAGATGATGAGGCAAGCGGGCGGGGAGATGGGGACACTCCAGGCAGAGATAACAGCACGGGCAAACGCTGTGCCAGGAGGGAGCCTGGCAAGCCTGAGGACCTCCAGGAAGCCTGTGTGGCGGGGGCAGAGAGAGCAAGTGGCATTTGCAGCCAACAAGGTTGGAGGGGCCAGCAGGGGCTTGAGGCTGAGCACTGGGTGACAGTAGAGAGGATGGCACCTGTGAACAGAGGCGGCTGGACAGGAAGAGGAGTTCCTTTGGGGGGTCGGAGTGGGGGGCTGGTGCCTGTGAGGAGTTGGAAGTGATGTTGGGCTGGAGCTCAGGACTCAGGGCTCTGAGTGCATACATGGGGTGTGGGCGGTGAGAGAGAGAACAGGGGCCCCAAGCCTGAGTCGTTGGGGCCGGGAGGTCTGCACGGGAGTAGCCTGCGAGCTGGGAGAGGGGCCAGGATTGTCCACGCAGCCACAGCAGCAGGACTGGTCAGTAGGCCAGAGGGGACAGAGGGTCGTGGTGACCTTTCCCTGCTCCGCTCTCCTTCTACCACCTCACTGTAGCCCTTGTGAGTGTGGCAAGGCAGCGTCACTCCCATTGTACAGACCAGAAGACTGAGACTCAAGACAGAAGTTGCCTTGCCCCAAGTCACAGAGCTAATGAGTGACTAACCCAGGGCGCCTGCCTTTGGGGAGCAGGAGTGTGGTGCATTGTCAGGGACCCCAGCTGGGAGCGCTGAGACCCAGGTCCCACCTCTTCCTTCTCCGGTTTCCGGTCTCAGGTTCAGCCAAGTAAGAGTCCGTGGTCAGGAGGCAGTGGGCTCCATATCTGCAGATCATCCAGAGGTTCTGGCCCAGTGAAAGTTAGGGGTGCTCCTGGGCTCCCTTGGGCCCCATCAACCCAGGGCCACCCCTCTCTCAGCTGCAGAGCCTGGAGCAGGAGAAGGGGCGGTGGCAGGTGGAGAAGGCCCAGCTGGAGCAGAGCGTGGAGGAGAACAAGGAGCGCATGGAGAAGCTGGAGGGCTACTGGGGCGAGGCCCAGAGTCTGTGCCAAGCCGTGGACGAGCACCTGCGGGAAACCCAGGCCCAGTACCAGGCCCTGGAGCGCAAGTACAGCAAGGCCAAGCGCCTCATCAAGGACTACCAGCAGAAGTATGTGCCGGGGCTTGGGGGGCACTCAGGGGCCTTGGTCACTGTCCTTCCCCATCCCCAGCTGAGGAGGGCGGGGAGGAGCATAGGAGTTGGAGAGCCCGTGGTGGGGGTGCCTGGGCCCGGAACGAGGACCAGACCCCAGAGGCTTTGGGGATGCCTCGGCCTCCCTGACCTGACAGGGAAAGGGCAGAGCTGCCCGGCGGAGCTGAGGGCAGGATTGAGAGTCCTGACACTTCCTGATGGAAGCCGGGCCACACACCCTCACCCACCGTCTGTCCCTGCTGACCACCAGGGAGATCGAGTTCCTGAAGAAGGAGACGGCACAGCGCCGGGTTCTGGAGGAGTCGGAGCTGGCGAGGAAGGAGGAGATGGACAAGCTCCTGGACAAGGTGGGCCCAGAGTGCCCAGGGGCAGGGCCTGGGGGAGCTGACAGCAGGGAAGCCCCATCTGGCGCCCACTCTGGGTCTCAGTCGTGCTGCTGGCTGAGAGCTCAGGGCCAGGTCCCCACCAGTGGACACAAGGAGTGGGGCCCAGGCCTGACCCCCCTCCCCTTTGTTTTCCAGATCTCAGAACTGGAAGGAAACCTGCAAACACTGAGGAATTCCAATTCTACTTAGCGGGACTCTTTCCTTGACCAGACAATAATTAACCCTGCCCATTGTCCTCCCTCCCGTCCTCACCATTTCACCCCACCCCCTACCAGCCTGGGGACAGGTGCCCCGACTCCCCCACCCCTCTGCCCCACCTCCCCCAGCTTCAGGGACCAGTTGTGGTGGCCCCGGGCAGACAGGTGGCTGGCAGGATGGCCTCCGCACTTCATGGGGCTGAGACAGAGGCCGAGGGCTGCTGAGGGCTGGCCTGGGTGGTGGATGCACGCGAGGATCTGCAGACCAAACTGCCAGACTTTACACCCTCCAGCCTTTGTCTCTGGACTGGAATGGGGCTGGGGACTCCCCCAGCATTTCACCACCTGGAGGCTGCGCCCTGCCCACGGGGCTCCTTGACTTGAGATTCTACCTTCCCGCCCTTCCCCTCCCCCATCACTGTGCTGTCTCTGTTTCATTCTGATCCTCCTTCTGGAAGGGGTTGCCTCCACACCGCCTCCCATCCCTGTCTCCTCTCCCAGGAGGGATGGAGTCCACCCCAGCGCCTGGAGGCTGGGCCTGGCCCTGGCCCTGCACTGATTTCTCACGTACCCTTCAGGAAAAGGGGAGTAGGAGTAGGGAAAGGGGGGCAGAAGCCCTCAGTTTCTCCGTGTGCCTCCCCCCTGCCCTTCCCTGGTGCCAAATAGCCATAACCTCCTCCTGGAACTGTTCTGTGGCCTCTCTGGGGGCGTTTCCTGTCCAGCCCTGGGAATTCTAGGGAAGAGAGGGAATCCGCTTAGGGGCCGGCTGCAGAGGCCTGGTCTCAGGCAAGAGAAAGCTTTCTCACTGAGAGCCAGGCCTGCCCTGCCCAGGGCCACACATGGAAGCCTTGTACTAACACCAGAGATTCAGCCTCGCCCGCCCACGCCCACTCCCACACCCTTCCAAGGTTTTGACTGGAGGGCAACCTTTTACTAACCTTTTTGGAGACCAGGGCTGCCCTGCTGACAGCCTGCTTTCTAAGTGAAACCGACTCGTTTCCTCACTTTAACCCCAAATTGGGGCTTGGACCAAGGGAGGTGAGGACCCCCTCAGGTCCCCCTCCCCTTTCAGAATCCATCTCTCATTCTGCCCCTCCCCCATGCCCCTGCCCCAGCCTGGGTTTTTGGCTTCTCCTCGTCCCTTATAAATAGACCATGCCATCTATCAGTATTTCCTCCCCCTCCCCTTCCTGTCTCCAGACGTTTTCCTACCCCTGAAAGAGCTGGCTGTCTCAGTGCCCCGCCCACGCACTTCACCTATGCCCTCGCAGATGGAGGGGGCGGGGCCAGGCAGGTGGGGCCGTAGGCGCTTCCGGTTTCTCTGGCCGGCGCCCCCATCCCGCCCTCTGCAGGACTGCGTCTCTGTATATAATATATATATATGTATGTATTGTTTCCGGTTTTGTACGGACCATGCCCTCTGTCAGGTCGTCCCCATAAACGCAGCCCCCAGAGCCTCGCTGCCTGGTTTCTTGATTCATGGGAGGGTGCTGGAGGGAGGACAGGGATGCCAGTCTGTGCCCAGCGGTCTCCTCCCACCACCAGTGCTCCTCTGTCCCTGAGTCTCTTTCTGAGGAAAGCCCAGGTTCTCAGACACCCCCTCTCTGCTACCATTGCCCCCATCAGTACCCATGCTTTCTTACCCATTCCAACTGGGCAACGCTGGGGTTTCTAGAGAGTTCCTTAGGTGCTTCCCGTTCCGTTTTACAAGGCCGCTGATGGGATTCCGGGATGGGGTAGATCTGGTAAGATGAACCCCAAGTCCCCCTGATGGGGATACCCAGCCCCTCCTCTCACAGGCACCCTGAAGAAGCTGAGGTTCCCGGCGGTGGCAGCTGGGGGCGGTGGTGACATGTCAGAGCAGTGTTGTCCCCAGGGTCCTCTGGGAGCCCCCTGCTCTGTGCCAGTGGGGCTGGTGGCTAACTCACCAGCTCTAACATGATGGGCCTGGGAGCCCACGCGCCAGGGTTCCAGGGGCCAACCTTGCTGAAGTCCCAAAGCGGTGAGGGCAGCGGGGAGAGGACCAAGATGTGTGGCTGTTTCCAGGAGCAGCCCCTCCCTGCTCGGGGTGCTGTGTGTGTGTGTGTGTGTGAAAACTAATGCACAAGGCACTTGTGTTCAGCAGCCTGACCCCCCAAGGAGATTCTCATATTTCCCTTTGCCCTAAGAAGTGGAAGTCCCAACATCAAGGCCCTTCAAGGTCACCTTGGTAGGCCTGTAACAATGCCTACTCCTGAAGCACCTTGCGGATGGCTGTCACACAAGTCTCACTCATGTCAAGCCAAATTCTGGCTTCCCGTAGCTTGCTTTCTCAAACACCCTGGTTCTACACCTCAGGGCCACGCAGGACCCATCCAGTCCCGCCCCCACCTGAGGTCACCTGGAAACCTGGGGGTGATGACCGTGCCTCTCAGGGCAGCTCCAAGTGGATCGTTCTTGGAACACCTCTGGCAAGATATCTGAGTGGCTGAATCCCAGGTCAAACCACAAGGTCACTGGCCCCAGAGCTAGAGGTCACTGAGGCCCTGCTCTGACACAGCAAGAAGTGAAACGGCTGGACCTCCCTGCGTGGGGAGATATGCGGGTTGAGGGCTTCTGCTGTTGGACTGGGGTGGAGCATCCAGGGAGGGATCCTGCCGCTCACCTGTCCTGGGTCGTAGGGGAGGGGCCTGCACATGGTATGTTCCCAAAGGTGGGCCAAGTACCCCCCCCCCCCCCCGCCATGTCTAAGCCTAAGGGGAGTGTGGCTGCGGTGCTGTGTGTGTGTGGCTTTGCTGAGAGTTTGTGACTTGCCCATGAGCCATGTCCATGTTTGGCCTGTGTGCCCAGTGGCTATGGGCAGCCCGCCCTGTCACCTGCCCGGTTCTTAGGAGGTTGGGTAGTTGGGGGACAACTCTGACACTTGCCATTGGGGGAGGGAAATTGGATAAAGGTTTTCTTAACTCCCAGAAACGGAGGCATCACTAGGAATATGGGACCCTCCCAGGTCCCATGGTCTGGCAGACACCCTCCCACAGAGCCTGCTCCTCACCCCCAGCACTGACATCACATCCCCATCCCCTACAGGGGCCATATAACCAATCTCCCCACTCCCGCCTCCTGCCCAGATATCACCAGATGCCCTAAGCCATGCCCATAAAGACCCCGGACAACAAACAAGCTGTCACCAACATCGCCACCACCTCCCCTTCACAATCCAGCCAGCACCCCATGGCTGCCAGCAGATCCTAAAGACACCCAGAGACTCCCCAAACTCCTACAGATCTCCTTTGGCCCCTAATGTATTCATTTTGTCCTCACCGAGACCATCCTGGCTCAGGATGCTGCCCCTCACAGCCCCTCAGAGACTTGAGATGGCAGAGGCACTGGCCAGTGGGAAACCCTGTTCCTACAGACCACACCCCTCTCCCCTGAGCTCTGGGCCCCACTGCCTGCTCTTAAACAGCCACTTTCATTCTTCTGAGTCTCTGTTTCCTCCTCTTTAAAGGGGGAGTAATAGGAACACCTGCCTCCTTTTTAATCTGAGAAAAGTGCTTAGTACAGTCCTGGCACCTCCCAGGCCATCGCAGTGTGGTAGCTCGCTGTTGACTTTTACATTATCTCCCCCTGGCCCGCCTCCACCTCCAGCTCGCCAGGTCCAAGTCTGATCTCATCCCTCCCATCCCCTCAGCCCTGCCAGCTCCACCTCCAGGTCCAACCCTGCAGTCCTCCTGGACCCCTCCTCCCTCCGTGGCCAGCCAGGCCCCATAGGCTGTCAATCTCTTCACTTCCACATCCTGAGTAGTTGTCAACTTGGTCTTTGATCTTCGTGCCCACTGCCACCATCTCTCCACAGTCTCATGAGCCTGCCATCGGGCTGCCCTCTCCTGACCAGACGCCATGGAGGAGCCAGGGGGTTTTCCTAAAATGCAATTCCGAGCCCCTCCCTCCCCCGTCACTTTCCCCTGCGGCTGAGGATAAATGCAAGCCCTCTGGCCACCCGTCCCCTCCACCTCTGCAGCCTCATCACCTTCTCTCCATCCCCCACCCCCCTCTCACCCCAGCCCCGTTAGCTCTTCCACCCCGGCCTGGCCCGCGGGAGCAGCCACCACATCCCCTCCTCCTGGGAATCCTTCCTCATCACCCCCATCCCCTTCCTCACCCCGCCTCCTGGCGGGGCCCAGCGCCCCGTACCCCCACCCAGTGTGCTCTCCCAGCGTGGAACCAGGCCTCCTAGCACCGGGCCAACCCACCTACTCCCTACCCCCACCGGACTGCGCCTCGAGCCCCACGGCCGGGACCGGGTCGGTCCAGTTCCCCGCGGTCCCCTGGGGCCTCCGCGCAGAGGACCACGCGGCGGAGGTCCGTTAGGCGGACGAATCGGGAGCCTTCGCGGAGCTGGCGGAGGAGGCGCAGGCCCGGGGGGCCGAGGTGGGGCCGCTCCCCCGGGGCCGCTCCCCCGGGGCCGGCTCCCGCGGGCTGCGAAGTAGCGGCAACTCCGAACCCCGCGCCGCCGGGCCGCGCCGCCGGCCGCCTCCGCCCCTCCGCGCGGCCGCCGCCCCTCCCCCTCCGCCGCCGCTCTTTGTCTCCGGCGCCCCCTCCCCGCCGCGCGCCCCGCATCGCCCTTCCGGGGGACCCCGAGCCCCCCGCCGCCGCGCCGCGCCGCGTAACGGCCCGCCGGCGGGGGAGGGGCCGCGTCCGGGGGCCTGGCGGGCGGGAGGTGGCTCTCTGGAGCGCTCGCTCTCTTTCTCTCTTTCTCTCCATCCCTCCTCCTCCCTCCCTCCCTCTTCTCTCTCACACACACTGCACACACTGACACACACACGCGCACACACTCACGCACACACACGCACACGCACACGCACGGAGCATCCTCCCATTAGGTCTCCCGGTCCAGCCCCGCCGGCGCCTCCTCTTGCTGCAAACCCTCCCCAGCTCCCCAAGCGCTCCTGCCCCCCTCCCTCCCTGCGGCTCCGGGACCCTCCTCGCCGACCCGCACCCCGCTCCCGGGATGGAGCGGACCGAGCCCGCCCGGAGCCCCCCGCGGCCGGGGTGACGGCCCCCGCCCGCCGGAGCACCATGGGCCCCAGGGGCTCCCTAGGCGCCGGACGCTGAAGATGACGGATGCTGGAGGTGAGGGGCCGGGGCCCGGGGCGGACGGGGGAGCCGGGCCGGGTGGCCCCTCGGGTTTGCGGTGGGACCCCGAGTGGGGCTGGATGGAGTGAAACGACCGGGGCCTTTCTCCCCCTGTCCCTAAGGGGGCTGGGGGGTTGGGGGGGCTGGGCTGTCAGGGGAGGGGACACGGGGAGAGGATTTGTGTCCCTAATCCTCTCCCTCCAGCCGCTGCCGGGATAAATTAATTTAAAAAACTGGTGTGGGAGGAGGGGGAGAGGACTTAACTCTTTCTTGTCCGACGCTGCCCTCCGGGAGGCTGATGGGCTGGTTGAAAGGAAACTATCCAGGAGGCCCCGATGGGGGAATGGGGTCCTAGGAGTGCGGTGGGTGCCCTGCCCTCCACCTCTACCCCGGCTCCGGTGGCGCCAGGGGGTGGGGTGGGGTGGAGGTGGGGGGCACGCTTGCCGGATGCCCCAAGCCTGGGCCTATGGGAGAGGGGCTTGGCTTTCTCTAGCCGCACAGCTGCCTCCTCCTACCCCAGCTCCTCTGCCGGCCATTCCTTCCTTCCAGCCGGTCCCACTTGCACTTCTCTCTCTCGGTCCCTCTCTGCTCCTCCAGGGCACCGTTCCTCCAGGTGCCCCTCTGGGGCCACCCCTCTCCCTGGGGCCACCCCTCTCCCGGCAGCAGATTCTCCTCTCAGCCCTCCTTGGACCTCCAAACAGGGCTGCTGGGGGCCCTCTCCCTGCCGCTCTCCCCAGCCCCACTCTGTCTCATCTCTTCCTTCCTTCTCTCCGGGGCTCTGTGGGTTCACCCCGCACCCCCAACCGGTCTGTTACTACTACCCCTTCTCTCTCCAGGGCTGTGCCCCTTTCTTCCTCTTTCCCCTTCCCCCGGGTCCCAAGAAGCTTGGAGCTCACCTGTCTCCCAGAAAAGGGTCAAAGGTCATTGGAGCTCCTCTTCGGAGAATTGGAGGGCGCGCCCAGCAGAGTCAGAGCTCAGACTGCGAGCTGAGGGACAGGTTCATTTTCCTCCTGTGGCAGTGACCCGGCTGGGTGTGTGTGTGTGTGTGTGTGTGTGTGTGTGTGTAGGAGTGTGATGGCTCAGTTGTGGAATGAGGGGATTGAGGGGAGAGGCCTGGTGACCCCCTGGATGTCCTGCTTCCAGAGTAAGGCAGGGAGTTGTTGGTGAAGGGAGGGGAGGAAAGCAGTTTGTGCTGAATCAGGATGAATTGGGCGCTGGTGTGAGCTGGGGGCCCAGCCCCTCCCCTGAGGGCACCTGACGGGGACTCCTTCCACAGGAGGGTCTCTGCCCCGGACTGGGACCTGGAATAAAGCTCACCTGGGGCCCTTGCTTTACTCAGTGGTTAGAGCGGTGAGTTGGGGGTTCGATTCCCAGTCAATGGCATGTATCTGGTTGCAGATTCAATCCCTGCCTGAGTTGGTAGGGGTGCTAGAGGGAGAAGCAACCAATTGATGTATCCCTCTCACATCGATATTTCTCTCTCTCTCTTCTCCCCTTCCCCCTCCCTTCCATTCTCTCTAAAAATCAATGGTGAAAAAATATCCTCATTACTTGGGTGAGGATTTAAAAAATTAAAATCAATAAAAAAATTTAAGAAAAGAACACATGGGATCTCCATGTCAGGTAGTCTAAGAGAGGAGTCACCACAGGGAGCCTCCATTCTTAGCAGGTTTTATTTATTTATTTATTTATTTTTTTAAAAAATATATTTTATTGATTTTTTACAGAGAGGAAGGGAGAGAGATAGAGAGCTAGAAACGTTGATGAGAGAGAAACATCGACCAGCTGACTCCTGCACAACCCCCACCGGGGATGTGCCCGCAACCAATGTACATGCCCTTGACTGGAATTGAACCCGGGACCCTTCAGTCCGCAGACCGATACTCTACCACTGAGCCAAACCGGCTTCGGCATTAGCAGGTTTAAAAAAAAAAAAATTATTGATTTTTTTACAGAGAGGAAGAGAGAGGGATAGAGAGCTAGAAACATCGATGAGAGAATCATCAATCAGCTGCCTCCTGTGCGCCCCCCACCGAGGATGTGCCCGCAACCAAGGTACATGCCCCTGACCGGAACTGAACCTGGGACCTTTCAGTCCGCAGGCTGACGCTCTATCCACTGAGCCAAACCGGTTTCGGCCATTCTTAGCAGTTTTTATTTTTATTTAATTTTTCTTCCTTTATTTTCTTTTTAAAGATATTTTCATTGATTTCAGAGAGGAAGGGAGAGGGAGAGAGAGATAGAAACATCAATGATGAGAGGGAATCATTAATCGGCTGCCTCCTGCACAACCCTCACTGGGGATTGAGCCCACAACCTGGGCATGTGCCCTGACTGGGAATCGAACCGGTGACCTCTTGGTTCCCAGGTCGACATTCAACCATTGAGCTACACCCAGCTGGGCTCTTTCTTTTTCTTTTTAAATCCTCACCCAAGGATATGCTTGTTTGTTTGCTATCAATTTCAGAGAGAGAGAAAGAAAGAGAAACACCAATGTGAGAGAGAAACATCATTCAGTTCTCTCCCGTATATACCTGACCGGGGATCGAACCCTCCACCTGAGTATGTATCCTGATGTGGAATCCAACCCATGACCTTTCCTGTATGGGACAGTGCTCCAGCCAACGAAGTCGAAAGGCCAGGGCTCCATTCTTAGCTTCAAAGCATCCTTAGTCTGGTGGGGAACGCTGCCCCGCTCCTCGGGAGCTCCCATTCTACGTGGGAGCGAGAGGACCCACGTAGAGAATCCGTGAAATATGAAAAATTCCTCATTTCCCAGTGCTTGGGTAAGAGTGGATTTAGAAATTATGCAGACAAATGGGAGGAGGGAGGGCTATCTAGGACGACTTCCTAGAGGAGGTGGCAGCTGTGTGCTGGTCAGAGGAAGCTTTGGGATGGAGTGAGGAAACTTGGTTTATTCTTAGGGGCAGCCTCCCTGCCCATCTGGCCCTTCAGGACAGGAAGAGAGGTCAGCTAACTTCTCTTTGCTGCTTGCACCCAGAGTTCTTGGAGGACCCATATACCTGGCCCCTTCTGATACCTCATTTCCTGTTTTCAGCCTCAAGCACCCCTAGAGCTTGCTTCTTCCAGTTCTAGCCAGTATGGACCAGCTCCCTTTCCCCTACTTTTCTCCCCGCAGTGTCCTTTCCTTATGAGCGCCTTCCAAAACTGCAGATCATCACCCAGGATAGGGCCGAGGGGGGGGGGGGAGACTCGGGCCAGGGTTGAGTTCTGCCAGTTATCTCCTGCATCTTGGTTTTCACACCTGTAAGGCAAGGATACTAAGAATCCGAAGCCTGGCTAGATCTCCGTGAGAGGATGTCTCTGTAATAACAGGGCAGCGGGAAAAGGCCCCAGGCAGGTGACTTAGCTTTCTTACACCTAGCGCATGTCTGGTCTCACCCAGAGCCCAGCCCTTCTCATGCAGACCTGAGTGTTAGAAGTAACTGGAGCCCTAGCCAGTTTGGCTCAGTGGATAGCGCGTCGGCTTGTGGACCAAAGGGTCCTGGGTTTGATTCTGTCAAGGCCATGTACTTGGTTGTAGGCTCCTCCCCAGCCCAGACCCTGGTTGGGGCTCTTGAAGGAGGCAACCAATGGATGTGTTTCTCTCACATCAATGTTTCTGTATCCCCCGTCTCTCTCACTCTCCCTAAAAATCGATGGAAAAATATCCTGGGTGAGGATTTAAAAAAAGCAACCAAACAAAAAAGAGCTGGAGATCATGGCCCCAGCATGCAGTGTTCCCCTGCCCCTGAGCTTCCTCGCTCTCCCTTCAGCCAGTATTCCCCTGCCCCTCGGACACCCAGGCCTTGGTGTCGGCCGCTGCAGTCCTACGTCTGCTAGGAAGCCCCACATATCCTGCTTCCCCACCTGGCCTCCTTGCTTCCCACCAAAAACACAAAGTCAACCCCCCACCCATCTGCACTTCCTCCCGGAACACGCTCGATGAACACATAGAGATCTGGCTGTCCACCGTTGTGCTGTGAGCACTCCTCGTACCCCCCTGGCATCTGTGAGTCTGTCTAGAACTGAGTTGTCAAGAACAGTGGCTCTGGTGCCAGCTTCCTGAGTAGCTCGTGTTCAGGAAGGCAGGTGGTGAGTGCACCAGTGATGGGGGTAGGGAGGTAGGACTGGGTGAAGGGTTGGAAGATGGGTGGGTGGATAGTACGAACTGATGGATGGATGGACGGATGGATGGAGGGATGGATAGATGGACGGACGGATGGATGGATGGATGATGGGTGGATGCATGTGTAAAAAGCGAGGTAGGTAGGTGGATGGATGGAAGAACCTGAGTTCTGGTCCTGATATTGCCGTGAACTTATTACGAGATCTTAGGCCAGTCTGTCTGTTGCTTTATTTGTAAAACGAGTGGATTAGATTTAAGAATCTCCAAGATTCCTCCTAGATTTTCTGTTGGCCAATGTATGATGATGAACGTTTTTCGGGAAAGCTAAGGAAGGAAAGGCCCAAGAGAGCGAAGGGGGAAAGTCCTGGGACCCGGGTGGAGGCACACGGCAGATCAGCTGGGACCAGGACCAAGGACTCTGCCTGTGTCTACACCACGGACCTGCTTCTGCCCCAGCCTCCTGCCCCTGCCTCCTGCCCCGCCCACCACTTTCTCCCCATACCCATCCTTCCGCTAACTTCTCTTCCCGGGGCTGGAGGGAGAGCTCCGAGGGAAGGTGAGGGGCCGAGGCCAGGAGCAGGCGGCCATTGGCGGCTCCCTGGCTTCCACCCACCTGGACCTCTTACCCACGGTCCTTCTCTCTCTGCCCTTTGTTCTCCCCAGCTCCCTTGAGCCATGGCTTCTTCAAAGCTCCGAGAGCCCGCTGATGAGGTTTTTGGTAAGTTCTGCTTGGCTCTCTCTCTAGCCAAGGCCACCTGGCCCTTGGTGTGGGGCGGCAGGGAGTAGTCCCGTGGGGACGTTAGTGTGTGTGTGAGTGTGTATGTTGTGGTCGAACAGCCTGATTCTTTGTCACACACCTGGACATGACAGTTACCACAGCAGCCGTGTTAACAAGGATCCTCTTTTATTAAGTGCTGCCTCGTGCCAGGTACTGAGGCCACACCCCCATCTCCCATGCACTGTCTCCTTGAGTCCTCACACTAACGCGAAGGAGTGAACCCATTTTTCAGGATCGAGGGCGCAGTGCTGGAGTGACTTGCCTTAAAGATCACATGGCGGGTTCGTGGCAGAGCTGGGTCTCCAGGCTGCCTGACTCCCTGCTCTCAGTCACGGTGCCGTAGATGCACCTGTACCCCCCAGGACAGGTGACGCACATCACTCCTAATTTGCATAAATAAGGGACCTCGCTCTGCGTGGATGTACCCAGAACTCAAATGCATAGCACGCAGTCCCAGTACACACCGGGGTGCATGCACACACCTGCCTGTGCCATCCTTGATCCCCTGCGACCTTTCTATTGTCTGAATTGGAGACAGACAGCCAGCCAGCAGGGCCCAGCTCCCAGCATCCAGTGGGGTGGGAAGGCTGTCGCCCAGCTGGATGTGGTGCGGGAGTCAGTGAGCAAAGAAGATGGAGCGGTGGAGACAGACAGAGGCGCCTGAAGCCTGTCACGTGCGCAGCTTTCAGAACTCACGTTGGTGTGCATGCCCTTGGGGGCTCCTGGGTGTGGAAGGCCACAGGGCCTCCCATCTTATCCTCCCCTGCTTCTTCTCATCTCTGCCTTCCCCTCCCTTCCCTCCTCCCCCTCCCCTGCTCACCTCCTTCCCCCCTGCCACTGCCACTGCCTCATGCCCCGGCAATGCCAGGCAATGCCAGGAACTTCGGCCTCCCTGCTCCTGGGGAATGCCCCACCGCCACCCAGGCCTGGCCTGACCTCACACCCCTGACCTCTGGCCTGACAGCTTTTTCTCCACTCCCTCTCCCACCCCAACCCTTCCTGTTTTCCTTCTCCCCGACAGCCCTCCTGCTTCCCCAGCGAAAGGCAATTAAATATTCAAGACTTCCCACTGCCCTGGGCCTGAGTAGCTCCCAGGGGGGGAGTGGGGAGGGAAGCGTCTGGAGGAAAGGATGGGAGAAAGGGAGGGGCCGGGAGAGCGAGGGGCTGGAGGAGGGACGGCCCCCCCTTGCTGCCTGGACCCTCCAAGGTAAGAGGACCGTGGTCCTGGGGTCATGGCTCAGGGTCAGGGCCCTCTCCCGGGCCCCCCTCTTCCTCCCCATACCTATGCATGTATGTGAGAGTGTGTAACGCAGACACATGCCCACAATATTTTGTTGTGGGAAACCAAAATAGAGAGAATAGCACTGTGCTCTCCATCATGTAATTCAGGGGGGCTGGTCACCGGCTGGGCCCTAGCACCTCTCCCCCCACCCCCCCTTTCCAGTGGCAAGACCAGGAGACCTGGATGCTATGACCTCTGACCTGGGTTAAACCTCTCCTCTCCCAGCCTCACCTTCCCCGCCTGTGAAAGGAGGGTTTGGACTCCGAAGTCGCTCCCATCCAGCTTGTTAGTTGCAAGCGGAGCCTGGGGAGCCAGGCTGCCTTAGCCCCGCCGGCTCTTCCCCAGCCCTGTGAAGGCTGCCTGGGGACTCCCGAGGCTCTTCTCGCAGGGCTGGGGGAGGCTTCAACCCGCTAGTCATTGAGAAGCACTCAGCCCCAGCCGGTGAGAGCTCAGTCAGTCTCAGCTGTTACTGCTCTGTCTTCAGTCCGCAATGCTCACTGCTTCAGGCAGAGCCTGGAGGTTCCACAGGGGGGAGGGGGCAGGAGGCAGGGGGCAGGGGGCAGGGGGCAGGGAACGGAGGGCTTCCTCCCCCAGCTCAGCCCCAGGCCTGTACACGCCCGAAGGGAAGCTGTACACGCCTGAAGGGAAGCAGGGCTGGCTCGGGGACCAGAGCAGTGGGGTCAGGCCTGGAGTCCAAGGTAGCAGTCCTGGCAGCACCTCTCCCCTGTCCGTCCATCGGCTGCCCCGGGACAGGTGCCTCTCTGGTCCATCCCCCGCGGCCAGGCCAGTGCCCTTGCCTTGCAGGCTGCACTGGCACCTGCTGATCACCGGGCACTCCATGCCCAAGACCACGCTGTCTGCTCTTGTTCCTTCTGCAGCCTTGGCTCTGAATTGTCACCCACACCTCAGCCTGGCTGCCTCATCCACAACAGCGGCCCCAGTCCCTGCCAGGTTCCAGGGGTGTGAGGAGGCCCATCTGTCCGTTCATTAAAATAGTATTCTCTGACCACTACATGCCAGGCAGCACTCTGTGCCTGTGTGAGAGCAATGGACAAACAAAAACATCTCTGCTTGTGGAGCTGACCTTCTAAAGGGCGGGGATACACGGTACAGGAAAAAATGAGTGTGTGAAAACACAGGTTCTGGGGGTCTTAAGAGACTCTGTGGTCAGGGAAGTCCTCCATGAGAGTATGTAAGCCAAGAACGGAAGGTGAGAACCATGCAGACGTGGTGGCTAGAGCCTGCGGGACAGGAAGAGGAAGTGCCGAGGCCCCGAGGTGCGGGTGAGGCTTGCATGCAGAGCCAGGCAGCCAGGATGGCTGGAGCGGAGAGAGGGAGGGAAGCAGAGGCTCGGAGAGGTGGCACAGGCTGCCTCTCAGAGGGCAGACTCGGGGTGGAAGGCTCCTGGGAGACGCAGGCTCTTCCTCCGGGTGAGATGGAAGTCACAGAGGAGTGACACGGGCTGACACGTTTTATCAGGATCACTCCAGCGGCGCCGTTGAAAATAGACTGTAAATGGGAAGAGGAGGAGGGAATACCAGCTGGGAGGCGAGAGGAGATGATGACCTAGACAGGCTGTGAGGAGTTCTCTTTTGTCTCCCCTCCCCTCCCTTCCTCTCCTTTCTCCTGCCCTCTCTTTCTCCCCACTCTTCTGTGAACTCTCTCCTTTTTCTCCCCACATGCATACGTGCATGTGTGTGTGCATGACACAGACACATACGAATACTTTTCTTGTGGGAAATGAAGAGCGGAGAGACTAGCACTGTGCTCTCCATCATGTGCCTGCATTTGTCACTCAACCCCAGCCATCGCCGGCTTGTGGATCAGCCTTGCTCCGCCCCTCTTCCCCTGGATTATTTTGAACCCGGTCCAAAACATCTTGCCATGTCACCATGAATATTTCAGTACGTCTAGATGCGTGCCAGAAGCAGAGCTGAGAGGAACTGTGGATGGATGGGGGTGTAGGGTGGAGGGAGAGAGAGGGCCCAGGGATGGCTCCAGGGGTTTGCTCTGAGAAGCCGGAAGGATCAAGCTGCCGCTTGCTGAGCTGGGCAGACGGGGAGGAGCAGCTTGGGGGTGGGGTGTCCAGTTTGGACATGCGCGTTGAAGATGCCCATTGGACATGCACGTGGAGACATGAATGGCCACCGGGTCTGGGGCTGAGGGGCAGGGCAGCAGCTGGGTGAAGGACGAGGCCTTTCCCTGAGCCAGGGGACTGAGGAGGTGCCAGTTGGAGGCCAGGTGGTGGTTTGTTTCGATGGGTTGAGTTTGAGGTGCCTGGTGCCTGGACATGACCAGTTCCTTGGCAGGTGCCGAGGTGCCCAGGTTTGGGATTCAGGGGAGGGGTCAGGGCTGGAACTATACATGGGTGGCGGTTAAGCCAGGAGAGCTACAGGGATGTCAGCAGACAGCACAGAACAGGCATGGGGATGGGTTGGGGTCCCTGAGCTCACTGCAGGTAGAGTGGGGAGGAACGGTCCTAACCCATCCCAACGTCTCCGAAGAACCTTTTCTGCCCGGAGACTCCGGTGCCAAGGTCGGGGGTTGAGAGACACACTGTGGAGGGAGGGCCTCGTGCTCAGGTGGAGCAGATGGAGCAAGGAGCAGTAGGGTTTATGCATGGCTCACTCACTAGGTCTGCCAGCTCTCCCTCCACTTCCCCAGCCGGGACCTGGCCCTGGGCCACAGACCCCAGCACAGGACCTGGCTTCCGGGGACTGAGTTTTCCTCCCACAGCTGTCACTGGTCTGTGTGTGTGTGTAGGGAGTGGGGGTGGGGAGCAGGGGTCCCTCTGCTCCAGCTCAACCGAGAGCCAATGGTGCTGTCACTGAGTGTGACCCTGAGCATGGCATCGCAAGCCAGTGTCCCTAGCGGGGCCAGCCTCCGGAGCCCGACTAGCCAGGCTCCAACCCCAGACCACTGGGGGCTGGTGGCTTCGCCAGGAGGCTCTCCCTGCCTGAGCCTCAGTGTGCTCAGCTCTAAAATGTGCATAATAACTGTCCCTCGCCTGGTGCGCAGTAGGCACTTCTTCAGTGATAGCCATTGATGCCGTGATCTCTCCATTTTCCTCCCCCAGCCCTTCCCTCCACAAACCTATACCCTCCAATTGCCCGGGAGGTGCCCCCGTGGCCCGCTGCCCTATCTCCCAGCATTGCACATACCGGTCTCGCCGACCTGGTTGGTAGATGCAGATCTTAAGACCCAGCCCTGGCCTGTGCTCCTCTGACCCAGCCAGCCAGGGCGGTCCGGTCCCCCCTGCTGGTGAGGGGTTCCGTCACGCTGCCGTATCCATGTGCTGACTTGTCTGCTTCCCCGGAGACTGCCAGAGGCCGTGTCCCATTCATCTGCACTCCCGGTGCCTGGCCCTCGGAAACATGCATTGACTGTCTGG
This sequence comes from Pipistrellus hanaki, assembly GCF_964339955.1. Taxonomy (NCBI): domain Eukaryota; kingdom Metazoa; phylum Chordata; class Mammalia; order Chiroptera; family Vespertilionidae; genus Pipistrellus; species Pipistrellus hanaki. The sequence goes on along the minus strand of NC_140518.1, from coordinate 10,543,929 downwards.
GGTGTGAGTGCAGGCGGCTGCTTGAGGGGGGCCTCTGGGCATGATGTCCTCACGCATCTGGTCTCTGCCCCCTTCGCCCGGTTTGCAGACCTAGACTTGGCTGTGCCAGAGACCGTCAGACTGGACAGCAGTTTACACAAAGCCCGGGCCCAACTGCTGGCCAAAGGCCGCAGGCACCGGCCTTCCCGCTCCAGGCTCCGGGACAGTGCCAGCTCTGCCGAGGACGGTGAAGGCTCCGATGGGCCCGGAGGCAAGGTTGGGGCCGCCCACCCCATCACACGGACCCCACCCACTCTTCCTGCCCCGAGAGCCCCTCCAAACCCTCTTCCTGGGAAACCACACACCCAGGCTTCTGATTTAACAATGCTCACAAGCTTCCCATTTGGCTCATTTCATTCTTAAGGAAGAGATTATCATCCTCATCTTACAATGAGAGAACTGGGGCTCAGAGGTTCCGTAACAAAGTCACACAGTAATGGAAGGAGGTGGGGTTCAACCCCCGCCTATGTGACTGAATGCCCCCGTTTCCCACCTCTCACTGCCCAGCCATCCCTCTGCCCGCATGGGGAAAACCCCTCTAAGTCCCCCATAGACCCAGGAGTCCGGGCTCCACGCCCCAGGGGCTCCCGTGCAGTTTACGGGGCGAGCCTGGCGCCCAGCCCCTCGGGGAAGCGGGGAGGAGGGATGGCGGTGAGCGGCTGCCCCTCCCGCAGGTGACGGACGGCTGCGGGAGCCCCCTGCACCGGCTGCGCTCGCCTCTGCACTCGGGCCCAGGCTCTCCGGCCGTGGGCTCCTTCTGCCTGGAGCCTCCGGGGTTGCGGCGCAGCCTGGATGAGGATGAGCCGCCACCCTCGCCGCGCACCCGCTACCGACCCCTGCACAACGCCGCTTCGCACGAGGGCCTGGCCGCCGCCTCCTGCTCGCCGCCGCGCTCCGCGCCCTCCTCCGACAGCTCGCCCAGCTTCGTGCGCCGCCACCTGCGCGCCGAGCCGCACAGCGAAGGTGAGCGGGGCCCGCGCAGCTCCCCCTGCTGGTGCGCGCGGGGACCGCAGCGGCACCCAAGCGCCGGGAAGGATCAAGTGCAGGCAGAGTGGGGGTGGTGGTGGTGGTTAGCACCTGGTGTCACTAATCTGAGCGCCTACGACCGGACGCTGGGCACACAAGCCACAAGCGAGCAAACAGATGCAGTTTCTCGTCCTCTGGCGGCTTGTAGTTTTCGGGAGGAACAATGAAACAGTTCTTCACAGCCTACCGGTTGGTGGCCACTGCCCCAAAGGTTTCCTTAAATCAGGACCTCACGGACCTCCAGTGGTCCGCTGGTAGGGGGCAAACAATCTAATCATCCTTTAATGATTAATTGTATATTTAATTGAGTTGAATGTATAGTTAAATATATAATTATTTTATTTTTTCATATATATTTTATTGATTTTTTTACAGAGAGGAAGGGAGAAGGAGAGGGATTGAGAGTTAGAAACATCAATGAGAGAGAAACATCAATCAGCTGCCTCCTGCACACCCCCTACTGGGGATGCGCCCTCAACCAAGGTACATGCACTTGACTGGAATCGAAGCTGGGACTTTTCAGTCCGCAGGCCAATGCTCTATTCATTGAGCCAAAAACGGTTAGGGCTTAAATGCATAATTAATCAAATTAAATGTCTAGTTAAAGCTGTAATAAGTGCTATGTGAGAAATGTACACGGAGGTGAGAGAGGCAGCACAGCCAGGGGTGAACCTGAGAGGGGGCGGTGAAGGATTTAGAAAGACAGACAAGAGAATAAAGCTGGGTCTAGGTGGGACGCTGCATCTCTGATGGAGAGACAGTGCCAGCACCTGCAAGCCCAGGTTCCATAAGGCAAAGTAAGGACGTGGTCAAGATGTTTACAATGTTGTCCCGGGTTTCGAATCTACTCAGTTACATGCACCTGATCAAGCTTTGTTTACTTGCTGCACCTCCCACAGCCCATATCACTAAACCACGTGATACCATTTAACCACATGGGGCTACAGGTTCGGATCATAAGGTCAAGCTTACAGCCACAGCCTTTGGCTATAATTCTGCTGGGACTTGCACGTGGCTTTGCCACCAGAGGATCGTGCCCTCTCATTGGTCCCAGGCTTGACCCTGTCCAAACGCTGTAGCCGTGCTCCACAAGAAAACATATAAAAGGTAAGAGGACCTAGTTGGGAGCATCCTGGAAGGCTTCTCTGAGATGACATGTGGTGCAAGATTGGAAGGCTGGTCAGAAGTTGGCCAAGGTAAAATGAACACGAAATAGTAGTGCTCCCTACCTTTGCAGGGTGGTTTATGGTTTGCATAAGGTTTTCATTAACATCCCATTAGGTCCCATGAAATATCCCTGTATTTAAGATGAAGGGAGCTCAGAGGGTTAAAGTGACTGTCCCAGGTCACACAGCCAGTGAAGGGCACCAGAGCCAGATTGCATGATTCTAAGTCGGGAGAATTTCCAACCGCCTCACACTGGCAGCTGGAGGAGGCTGGTGGGCAACCACACAGGCTGCTTCCTTCCCTCTTCCCCGAAAGATGATAGTCGGGATGCCAGCCCGCCGGAGCCCGCCAGTCCCACCATCGGCCTGGATAAGAAGACTCGCCGGAAGTTCCTGGACCTGGGGTGAGTGGAGGAGGGACCAGAGCCAAAGGCGCGGAGCTGCTGGGGCGCAGGGTGGCACAGTGGGCAGCACTGGCCCACTCCCCTCGCCCCTCCCCGTAGGGTCACCTTACGCCGAGCATCTATGAGCAAGAGCCGGAAGGATAAGGGCAGCAACCGCCTGTCCATGGGCAGCAGGTCAGTGGTACTCACCGCATCTCAGCCTGAGCTTCTACCCATCATTCCCTGCGGCCCCGGCCCTCTCCTCGGTGCCCACACCCATGCGGGACGCTCTCTCCACAGGGAGTCGGTGGAGGGGTCCAGCAGGTCAGGGGGCTCCCCGTTCCTGCCCTTTTCCTGGTTCACAGACAGCGGCAAGGGCTCAGCGTCCTCCGGCAGCACCACCTCCCCTGCCTGCTCCCCTAAACATGAGAGCTTCAGCCCTAAGAAGTCAGCTTCTCAGGTAAGTCCGTGGCCTTCTTGCCCCCACACTGGCCCCAGGGCTCAGAGACATGAGTGCATGCTCCACTGTGGCTCAGCCTGGGACCCAGGCATTCCTAGAGTCCACTTGTCCTCCACAAAGCCATTCGGTGATTCATTCATTCATCCATCTCAGTCTGTGCATTCACTTGTTCACTTATTCGTATTCTGATTCAGTTGTTGATTGTTCGTTGCTTCATCGTTTCAGCACATCACTAAATACTGTGATTCCCCTAGCTCAGTGGCTGGCAAACGCATTAGTCAACAGAGCCAAGTATCAACAGCACGACGATTGAAATTTCTTTGGAGAGCCAAATTTTTTAAACTTCTTCTAATGCCACTCCTTCAGCATAGACTCCCCCAGGTGGTGGAATTAAGTGGAAGAGCCAGCCACACTTAAAGGGCCAAAGAGCCGCATGTGGCTCTCGAGCCGCAGTTTGCTGACCACGGCCCTAGTGTGCACCCAGCCTGAGGTCTCCTCTGTTCCTGCTTAACTTCCTGCCTGGCTCAGTCTAGCCCCACGTGCCCCCACAGGCCTCAGGTCCTGGTGCCTCTCACAAGTCACCCAGTCATAGGGTGCCTGCCCAGCTCCTGGCTCAGGCATAGGGTGCCTGGTGCCTCGTCCAGGACATCTCTGTCCAGTGGGGGGTGGGTGGGTTGGGGGAGTCCTTTGAGCTGGGGCGAGTTTACTGATCAGCACCATGCACTCCCTCCTGTCCAGGAATCCACCCTGAGCGATGACTCCACACCCCCCAGCAGCAGCCCCAAGATCCCGAGCGGTCCCCGGCAGGAGGCCAAGTGCTCCTACCCCTACCACACGCTGTCCCAGTCTTCGGATGAGGTGAGCAGGCCCCGGCCTCGGGCTCGGCCCCGTGTGCAGGCCACAGGCCGGGTCTTCCCCCCTCACTCTCCTTGGTCTCCGCCCCAGTTCCTGGACGAGCCTCTTCCCACTATCCACCACTGGACCAGTCAGCAGGTGGGCCAGTGGCTGCACAGCCTCAACCTGGAGCAGTACGCCGCCGAGTTTGCCGCGCGGCAGGTGGACGGGCCGCAGCTGCTGCAGCTGGATGGAAGCAAACTGAAGGTGGGTCAGAGCCTGAGGCAGCCAAGGACTGGGTTCCCCTACCCTGGCCTTGTCCCTCCCGCTGCCCTAACCCCTGCCGTCCAGGCAAGGTCCTTGGCCTGGTCTTTGTGCTCTAGCCTGGGTCCTCAGTCTGACTTGAAACTCAAACCCAGTTCTTCAGTTTGACCTTCAGGTTCCAGACCTTGACCTTGAGGGCTTCATCTCATTTACCTCTTGACTCTGACGGGTCTCCTGGTATCGTGGGAAGCAGGCCTCTCCCCGATCACCTTGTCTGGTTCTCAGTGGTGGAAGCGGGTGGTGATGGAGGGTGAGCAGGAGGGGCCTGATGTCTGTGCTGAGTTTGGGCCTGTTTCCACCCTCTGCCAAGTTGCTTGGGGAAGGAGTGGGGAGGAGAGTCCCCCGGGCAGTCTCTGGAGTGGGAAGGGGCCTCACCAACTGACCAGCTCTGTGACCTTGGGCAAGCTGCACCCCATTTCTGGACATCAGGGTCATGGCCAGGCTGCAATGCTGAGTGGAGGAGTGGGAGCCAGGAATTATGGGAAGTGGAGGATGGTGGAGGCTGGGGTGTTGGTAAAGGGCCTGGTGCTCTCACCCTCTCCTCTCCCAACCACTCCCATCCCAAATCCGTGCCCTGAGGGTGTTCTGATCCACTGGCAAGTCTGGGAGGCAGAGGCGACACTTCAGAGGGGACAGGTGGAGGTCCGGAGAGGGCACAGCCCAACACAAAGAACCTGGGGATGGGTCTGGCGCCTTCCCTCACTCTCAGCTCCTCCTGCAGAGCCTGGGGCTCAGCAGCTCGCATGACCGGGCGCTGGTGAAGCGGAAGGTGAAGGAGCTGGCGGCGGCCGCGGAGAAGGAGCGCAAGGCCCAGGAGAAGGCCGCCCGGCAGCGCGAGAAGCTCCGGCGCCGGGAGCAGGAGGCCAAGAAGAGCTAGAGGAGAGCGCGCAGGCGCGGCACCCGGCACGGGCAGCACAGGCGGCCGCCGCCCGCCCAGCGGGCACGGGCTCCCTGGGAACTGGAGCTTGGGCTGGCCTGGCCCCACGGTCTCAGGGGTACATGCCCTCTCTCATCTGTCACTCTGGACCGAGATCCCCCAGAAAGGGAGGCCCCAGGGAGAGGGCCGGGCACTAAACCGACTTCCAGAACTGGCTTGGCACGGAGTTCCTGGGGGAAGCTGCAGATTGTGGGGGGAGAGAGGGCAGAGAGGCCAGAGCTGAAGGCAGCCTGGAGCCCAGCGGCGCCTGGGTCAGTCTGATCCTCTGTCCTCAGGCCGCCGTGGTGCTGGGGCGGCCCTGGGGCCAGGGTCCCGGGCTCGGACAGGTGGCTGAGCTGCTGGGAGGAGCGGGTGGGGGAGTCGTTCCTCTTGGGCTCTCCAGGGCGGCGGAGTGGGGGGAGCTCTGTTCCCAGGGGGGCCGGCGGCACTGCAGCAAGCCGCACTCAGGTAGACTCCCAGTCTCCTCCTCCACAGGAGAGCAGAGGCAGCAGCACGGCCATCGGGCCATCCGTGGTCTGTGCAGGACCTCAGGCAAAGGGAGGACGAGCCCTCCCGCTTCCCTTCCCCTCCCCTGCGATCCCCACGATGAGATGACACCTCACAGGCCTGCCCCTCCCCGGGCCCAGCCAGGCCTGTGTCTGTCTGCTCTCCAAGGCAGCCCCCCCCCCCCCGCCCCGTCTGCCCTCACAAGCACCTGGGCCCTCCCTGCCCAGAACAGACTCAGAGCTGGTGGAGACACAGGGCGCCCCTGCCAATGCCCGTGAGGGACCCAGGCCGGGCAGAGAGAACTCTAGGTTCCCCGGAAACTGCTCGATTGGCAGGGTCTGTCAGCTCCCCCTCATCCGAGCTCTGCCTACAGGAGGGGGGCCCACCCCGTGGGGATGGAGTGCACCCCAGCAGCTCAGGGGTGGCACCTGTCCTTGGAGGAGAGCATTCGGGGCTAGCAAACCATCCCAGCTTCCGGAGCACTGGCCAGTTCCCAGTGGGGTTAGGGGGACCCCCTCCATCTGCCTGGAGCGGGGACAGGACCCAGTGCATGCCCTTCCCCCTCGTTCCTGCCCAGGGCTTGCAGCTTGAGGGCCACTGGTCCCTGGGACCCAGCCCTTTGCTGCCTGCGCTGGAGGAGAGGCTTCTGAGGGAAACAGATACGAGGGCACTGGCACCACCTGGGCGCGGTGGAGGCTGGTGGGGAGGTTGGAGGGCACCCAGGTCCTGGAAACCGTGGGAGCTCTGTGGGTGCCCACCTGCATGTGAAGGGGGGAGGCAGTACTCAGTTTATCTCAATAAACACTTATGATGTGCCAGTGATCTCCGCCTTCCCGGTCGGGGGCCGGCCTGGGTCAGGGGGCTGTGCCGGGCCTGCTGTGCCCTGTGGCTCACACAGAGTCACGCCCGCAGCTGTCCGGCCACCCCGAGCGTGTCATGTGCCGGTCACGGGGCTGCCGCCTGCACGCCTTGTCTTTTGTCTGTCCCGTGGCCCGCCCTCCCCGCAGGAACACAGCCGGGCCGGTTCTCATCGCATCTCTTTACTGTGGATGCCCCTGCACCGTCACGGCCGCTGGGAAGAGCACACACTTTAGCCCCTGTGTGCGGAGGGGAAGGGCGGGGACACGCAGGACTATAAACTAGCTATGTACACGGAGCATCAGGGGACAGCCACCCGGGCACGCACGTCGGCGTCCTGGGAGCTGGGGTGAAGCGCAGGGAGGGTGTGCATGTTAGGACGTGCGGGAAGGGCTTGGGAGGAAGCAGAAACACTGCTGGGGCCCCCGGGGGCTTCGGGCAGCCGGCTGGGCTGCCTCAGGGTCCTCCCAGGCTCCTCCACTTTAGGGGTGAGGTCCTGGCAGGAACTCCCTCCCTCCTAATATTGACCCGAAGCTCAGAGTGGGGGGTGAGGCTGCCAGACCAGGGCCCCACCCAGGGGCCCAAGGTACAACCCCTTCCCCCACCCACCACCCAGATCTGGGGGCTCCTTTCCTACTGCTGGCACGGACCAGGGCGGGGTGCTGGGCAGACTAAGGGGGAAGGCAAGCAGGGGCATCTGTTTGGAAGGCCAGGCTGTGGAGGGTGGTGAGGGGGATCCTGGCAGGAAAATGGCAGCTCTGGTATCAGGACTGCCATGGGGACACCCCAGCAGGTGGAGACACCCCCAATCCTCAGGGATCTCCCACTGGACACTGGGGAGACCACCTGAGAATCTCCAGACAGACAGATTGGCACTTAGAGGTCACCACAGACTGGTCACCATGGTGACGTCCATAGAGATAGGAGCTGGTCATTGGGAGTCTCCCCACCTGGGGGCAGGGGGCGGGGAGGGCAGCCGGGGTGGCCGGTCCCAGAGGCAGCAAGCAGTCCATCCTCTCCGGTGCAGAGGCGCCCTGGGCCTAAGTGACACGGTACGTGGACGTGTTCTTGGGCTCCGTGCTGGGGACACACCAGTCGCCGGCCTCCTGGATGGTCTGGTAGTGGCGCCAGGCCGACTTGTTGTAGACGGGCAGGCGCTCCACCGAGTCCGTGGACAGGGCCTGGGGAGCATTGGGCTCAGCCTCTCCCACTGCCCAGCAGACACCCTGGCCCCAGAGTGGGCTGTGCTGGCTACTGACTGGGGCCCTTCTATCAGCCCCGCAAATCCCAGACGCGCTGAGACAACCAAGCCTGGCCCAGGGAGACCCTCACAGGGTCTGTTCCTCTGTGCGTCTTGCTCCTGCCCATTCAAGGAGGGGTCTCAGAGGGTTTGGGAGGGAGGCTGGGCAGAGTGTTCTTAAAGGAGGTCAGCAGCTCTGGGCCTCCATGTCCCCGAGCTGAATGACACATTCTCTATGGTCCCCCGCCTTCCGTCTGGGTCTGACAAGTCAAGCGTCCCCAGAGCAGGGGTCTCAGTCACGGACCATGGACTCCCTGAAACTGCCTGCCACGCTGGGAGCGTCTGGGGCTGGGGGACCTGTAGCTTTCCTCTGGTTCTGTCCGGAATTGGGGAAGGATGGGAGGAATCTAACAGCAGGTGGATCCTGCCAGACCCGCCCACCAGCAGGGCTCTGCAGTGGGGGGGACCCTCACCTTCAGATAGATGACGGCGTCCGTCCCAAAGCCCTCCATGGAGAAGAGCTGCAGGTCCCCCTGGAAGTACTTGGCATAGAGGCGGGAAATGGGGAGCCCGTACCCGAAGCCAGCCTGCAAGGGGACAGGAAGGGAGTGTGATGAGGAGGCTGGCGCTGCAGAATATACAGAATGAGGGGTGCTGAGCTGAGGTCATGCCAGGGGTCCCCAGAATTCAGATGGGAGGAGACACAAGAAACAGGAAGTTCTGGGGCAACACGGGAGCTACGGGGTGACCAAGGCCAGTCTGGGGGAGGGAGGAAAGCTGAGGAGGCATGTGGGGCGTTAGCAGGGCAAGGAGAGGAGCTAGGTCCTGGCAGCCAGGGGATCTGACTCCTCTGAGTCTCAGTTTCCCAACCCAGCTCTACCTACTCTCCTGGGAGGGGACAGGAAGGTGCTGAGTTGAACAAATAGTAACATTGTGGGGAGATAAGGTGACAGGCAGACCTCCACAGATAGGTAGGGAGGGGCAGGCTGGGCAGAGACAGGGAGGCCCAGCCTCAGGAGAGGTGACTGACATTACACAGCCGTATGATAACGGGGAGACCCTGAGAGAGAGGAAAGCGAGAGAGAGGGGGGGGAGGGGGGAAGGGGGAGGGGTGACAATCTGAGAGAGCTGAAGAGACAGACGGGATCCTTTAGGAGGCAGAAGGGGAGCCGGAAGGAAGCCTTCTCACCAGTGGGGTGCCTCCCGTGCCAGGCTGGGGGGTGGGTGCGGTGGAGTACATGTAGCTGAAGAGTTGTTCAATCTTCCTCAAGGGGACACCCCCACCTCGGTCACTCATCTGGGGGAGATGAGACATGTTGGGGGGCTCTCCAGCCTGTTTTCCACACATCCCCACCCTTGACCCCCTCGATCTTCTCCTGGGTTTCCTTACCCTCAAGGTCTTCCCAAGCCCACCTACTGGCAGAAGAGTCTCCCCACTTCCCCCTAAAATCAAGGGTTACATACTTTGATGGACAGATCTTCCTCTCCCAAGGCCACCAGGACCTTGACAGGAGGGAGAACGAGGCTGGACTCATGGCTTTCCACAGTCGCTCGCATGGCATTCTGTGGAGGGAAAGAGGTAAGGATGAGGGAAGCCAAGCCCTAGCTGCCTCCCAGCCCGCCAAGTACCATCCTGCAGGCTCCTCACCTTGAAGAGTTCAAAGAGCATGTGGTAGAGATGGGAGGGGACATAAACCATGTGAATAGGCTGTTTGGAGTTGGAGCCTGCAGGGAAGTCAAGACCAATGAGTAGGAAATTCATTCACCCAGCATCTAGGACCCTGCACTCAAGCACCACCCATTAACTACCCATCTGCTGCTCAAATCACTGAGCATTCACTCATCCATCTATCCATTCAGTGTCCATTCAACCATCTGTCCTTAGAGTATCCATCCATTATACAATGTCCATCTGTCCGTCCGTCCATCCATCCATCCATCCATTCAATATCCACTTATTCCTCTATCTACCCATCCACTGTCCATTCAGTTATCCAACGGTTCTTCAGTCTATGCATCTGTTCAAACATCTATCCTTTCCATCTATTCATTCATAGAGTATATCTCCATTCTTCCATTCATCCACTGTCCAGGTATCTATCCACCTATTCATTTAAGCATCAAATAGGATCTGTCTATCCTGTATCCAGCCTCCTAGCATTTGCCTGGACACCAGAACCCCCTGCTTTCACCCTGGGGGGAGAGGGCAGGGTACTGCCCAGGTGATGCTGACATCAGTCCCGTTTCCCAAGAATCACTCTAGCCTGGAGTTTCTTGGTGTCAGGGACTAAGTGTTTCCCCTTAGTGCCTGGCACAGAGATGTGTGGGTAGCAGGAGCTCAATAAGTGCGCAATGGGCCAATGAATGAGACTCCGAGCCCTGTGCTGGGCAGGGGGGACATAAAGAAAAATAAAATCCACCCCTACCCTCTTAGAAATGCAAGTCTGGACAGAAACACACACTGACTTTCACATCCGGTGTTGTACCCAGAGCTGTAAGCCAAGCCCTGGCTGGGCCTGGGGATACCACAGTGAAGTGGCCTGCCTCTGCCCTTAGGTCGTGGTCCCCACGTAATTCACACAGGGACAGGCTGGTGCCTGTCTTCTCTGGGAGGTCTGGGAAGGCGTTTCAGGGGAGCTGGACTGGAACTTGGCCTTAGTGAACATTAGGATATAGGCAGGGTGACTTTGAGGAACAGGACATGAAAGACCTCAGATTCTGGCACACGGGCAGGGCAGGGCTGAGGGCAGTTGGGGGAGGGGTAGAGGTAGCTTCCAGGTCCCTGATCCTCCTCTCACCTGTACTCCCTGGCTCTCAATAAGCCCGGACTCCACTATCAAATCCACCCCCTACTTCTCACATCTGATGCCTTTCCCTCCCCTTGCCTGGATTCCTGCAGTGACCTCTTAGCTGCTCTTCCCTGTCCTCTCTCTGCCTCCTCCAACCTCCAAGTATCTTAGCATGTAAGTTGTCAGATCCTGTCATCACCGGTGCTGCAAACCCTCCAGTGGCTCCTGCTGCACTCAAAATCTCAGCTCCTGCTGAAACCGGTTTGGCTCAGTGGATAGAGCATCAGCCTGTGGACTGAAAGGTCCCAGGTTCGATTCCGGTCAAGGGCATGTACCTTGGTTGCGGGCACATCCCCAGTAGGAGGGGTGCAAGAGGCAGCTGATCGATGATTCTCTCTCATCAATGTTTCTGACTCTCTATCCCTCTCTCTTCCTCTCTATAAAACATCAATAAAATATACTTAGAACAAAAAGCCCAGCCCCTGTCGGTGGCCCACGGGCCCTGCATGCCCCAGCCTCTCCCTCCAGCCCATCACCCCTGCGCTCTCCGAGCCCCACCATACTGCCCTGCTGGCCCTTGATTACCTGTCCCAAGTAGGACCCTGTCACTGCCCTCTGGAGCCAGTCTTCCCTTCTGCATTCACTAACAGATACCCCTCCCCCAGTGTTTTAACCGGCTCGTGGCTACCCAGCTAGAGACGAAATTCTGTCTCCCTTGTGGCTGGGTAGCCAGGTGACTTAGGGAAGTGATGTGTCTGGGCCCTGCCTCCTCCCCTCCCCCCCTCCCCCCCCCCCACCCCCTTCTCCAGGCTGGAGAGAGGAAAACCTCTTCCATAATTAAGCCTGTTATTTGGATTCTGGGAAGGCAGCCAGACTAACTAATAGCCCATCTAATCCACCATTCTGCCCCATCACTGTCACGTGATCCCATTGTGTTTCCAGCCCGTCCCTTCTTAGCATGATATGAAAGTATCTTGTACACTGTTTGCTCATTGGACAAAGGCTTCATTCCTCAACCTCCCTGCGCCCAGAACGGCAGCTCCGTAAGAACAGGGACCTTGCCTGTACGTCTGCTGCTGGATAAACACAGGTTTACACTGTTCGCATGGAAAAAGACATGCAGTTATGATTACGACAATAGCTTTACTGTCAAATTAACGTCACAATGCAACTGTAAACCCCTGTATTTGCCAAATAAATAACACTACTACTAAAAAAAAAACAAAAAACAGCTCTGCTTCTCCCCTCTCCAGATTACAGTTCATTCCCTAACTCCCACGTCCCCAGCCCTTGGATACACACACACACACACACACACACATACACACAAACACACACATACATACACATACACACACACACACAGCCTTCCTCACTCACCGTTGATCTCCTGGATCTCCAGTTCAGGTGATGCCATGTAATACTTGTCACACAGGAGCTTGGCCATGTCATAGGCATCTGAGGGAAGAGAGAGGTCATCCAGAGAACTGGGGGGGGGGGGGCACTCACCCAGCAGGCAGTCCTCTTGGCACCAACACTGGGCATCCCCAACATTGAACCCATGGGGATGTGGCCCCCACCCACTGGGGAACGGGTCACCTCCCGGCCAGGGAAGCGTGGCAGGGTCACCGGGCTCCTCGTGGACCGGGCACAGTTGGGGAGGCTCACCTTTCACCACCTCAGAGATGCAGCAGTTGGGGTCGATGCTGCCGATGTGCTTGGGGTGGGCTGGGTTGGTGCTGCCGTCGAAGATCAGGGCTGCAGGGGAAGGAGGTGCTGCTGCTGGGGCTGCGGAGCCCGTCCCCGTCCGGCTCTCCCTCTTCCCCGGGGTTCTCCACTCTCTACTTCTTTTCCTAATGCCTCTGACCCTAAAGCTGCCCCCTCCCCATCCCCTGCCCTCTCCTCTGACCCTGACCCCTCCAGTGAGAGTTTTACGAATGACACACTGGACACTTTTTAACGGGGTGGCCTGATGCCGTAAACAGTTACAGCGATGCTCTCACGCCGCCATGGCCCGCCCCCGCCCCGCCCTGGACCAGGCCGGCCCGGCTCACTGTGCTGGTTGATGAGCATGCGGATGGAGATGCGGCTGAGGTAGAAGCGGTCCAGGAAGTACTGGATGTTCTGGTTGGACACGGGGTCGTCGCCATAGGCGTCCTTGTACTCGAGCACGCCCTGTGCCATGGTGGGCACCACGTCGTTGTGGCGGTTCCGGATGGTGACCAGGGCCTCGGTGAACCTGCGGGGGAGGGCAGACGCTGGCTCTCACCCAGGCCCAGCCTAGGGACACCCTCAGACGCTCCTCTGCTTCTGGCCTCCTCGCCACAGTCACCCACTCAAGCCTTCTCACCCCGATGATCGCACAGCACCCACCCCGTTCCTCCCGAAGCCCTCACTGACTTTCCCACCGCCTGCCTGACTGCCTGGGAGCTCCCCAGGGGCAAGGCTGGATCCCCGTCAGACTCAGGGCACCCTGGGGACAGGAGCCGTCTCCCCCTTCAGACTGGATAGCCTGAGGGCAGGGGTCATTTCTTCCATCCTGCCCGCACTTCTGCCCCTGGGACTATGACCGTAGATGCCACTCGCCTCAACCTGCCCTCCTGCCCCCACAGGGCCCTCACTCACTGGCTCAGGGTGCGCTGGTCCTCTGGGTCCTTGTCCAGGAACACCATGATGTCCAGGAGGCTCTGAACATACCTGCGGGCAGGGGAACAGGGGGGGACATCGCCTCAGCTCTGGGCGGGCCCCCTCCCCACCCGGCGCAGCTGCCCTCACCCTGGCATTGTCCCTCCCGCGGGCACCGCCTGGAGCTGTGCTGGCGGACAAGCTGCATCGCAACCCTCTCCCCCCACGTGCACGGGTCTCCCTGACAACAGCCAGTTATGCAAGAAAACCTCCAAGTGCTGGTCCCCCTTCGAGCCCCTTTGCTTTGGATCCTAGAACAGGCGCCTGGAAGGGCCTTGCAGACCATCCATCCAGAGAGTCTCAGGGATGAGGAGAGCGAGGCCCTGGCGGGCACGGGACACAGGGCTGGCAGTGAGAGAAGGCTGGGCAAGTCACCCTACTCCCTGAGCCCCGCCACGGAAGCAGATCTTCCTGTCTGCCCACAGGGTGTTACAGCCATGGGCTCCCCCAGAGAGGGGGCTCCGTGAGGAGGAGGACAGACCGTACCCCGACTCTGGGCTTGACGGACTTGGGCTGGGCACCAGGAGCCGTGCGACCTGCCAGGGAACTGGATTAAATGGGAGCTGGGAAGAGCTGGGGGCAGGGTGGGTGGGGGCAGGCCCAGCTCTGACAAGCCTGGGAGCTCACGCCCTCCACAGGGCCCAGCAGGAATGGTGCCTCCATCTGGAGGCCTGATCAGGAGGCCAGTGTCCGAAGGCTCTAGAGAGAGCTGGTAACCAAAGGGAGCGCCAGGAAGCCCTAACTCAGGGACAGCCTGAGACCAGCTTCTGCAAGGGAGTCAGGCCCACCTATGGCAACAGGCGGTACCAATCTGGAGCCACTGGTCCCCGCTCCCCTGAGCCAGGACACCCACCGTTTCCCTGCTAACAGGCCCCTCTTGCAGCTTGCTCTGGGGAGACCGGAGAGCTGAGCCTCTCTCTGACAGAAACACTTCCAGCCAATAGGAAGGAGGACTACCCATAGCCCTGAGCAGGCAGGACCCCCAGGGCCTACCAGCCTCTCAGAAAAGGCTCCTCCCTCTCTTGCTTAAGACAGGAGAGAAGCCCTGGCTGGCTTGGCTCAGTGGACCAAACGACGTAGAACGACGCCCTGGTTTCCGAGGACCTGCAGCACGGCCCCCTTTCTGCAGACGAGGAGCCAGCTCAGAGAGGGCAGGTGATGGGTCCCGGCCACACCGGAAGCAGCTGCACTGGACCTCACACCCAGGTCTGTCTGCTGTCAAGTTCACACCCACGACCAGCTGCTCCCTTTGTGCCCTGGTCCTATCGGTGACGCCGATGTCGGTGGTCGTGGCAGGCAGCACTTCCCGGGCACCGGCCTGGGCCAGGGCTCCACTCCACGCATCCCCCCCCCCCCCCACCTCCACCATCGCCCCAGAAGGTAGTTGCTACTGCTGGCTACTGCCCCACTTTACAGACGAGGAAGTTAATCTGCGAGTGAGGTTTCTCTCTCGCAGGCCTGTGTGACTCCAATCCCTTGCTCCCTAATCGTGCCCAGCATTGAGCTTTGTGTTCACACGATTCTAGGACGGAGAAGACCTGCAAGTGTGCAATGCTGGGGGCAGGTAGAGAGAGGAAGGGGAGCGGGCCAGCTGGAGAGCAGGGCCCTGGAACCCCTTCCCAAGACCCAGAGGGCAGGCAGAGGGGAGGGGTGGGAGCTAGGAGGCCTGGCCAGCGTGGTGGTACTTGGCCGGGAGCAGGGAGGGCAGAGTCCCAGTGCCCAGGGGGAGGGTAAGTGCTCTAGTTGCAAGCACTGCCCCTCGTGGCTGCCTACTGAGCCGTAGAGGGCAGAAAGGGGCCTGGCCACATGGGCAAGGAAGTACACAAAGGGCAGCGGAATAGACTGGCTGCGGGCAGTGCCGGGACGGGGAGAGCTGCCAGCCCCAGGCCTCAGTCTCCTTGGCTGGGAGGCAGGGTTCAGACTCCCTGCCTGCCTCCCTACGGGGCCACTCCTGCAGGGAGTAGCTCTGAGTGTACTCCTGGACGGGGGAGCAGAGGATGGGAAGGATTTTCCCGGGGGGCCCAGTCTTGGCCTGAAGCCCTGTAGGGGCCTGGCACACACAGGAGTAAGGGCCGGATCTTGGAGCCAGGCTGGCTCCTGGGCTGCACAGCCCTCTGAGGGCCCGAGAAAGCACTGGGCTGGGCCACGGGAGGCCTGAAAGCAGTGGTGCGCTGACAGGTGCGTCCCTTCCGGTGACACCCTCGGCAGGCAGCGGCGCCAGCATGTGCCTGGGGAGGGCCGGGCCTGCCAGCCTCAGCAGTAAACAAGGCCGCCAGACTCCCTTAGTGAGACCTGGAGCTCTCCCCTCCTGCTCCCCCTCCTACACACACACACACACACACACACACTCCCCCCTCCTATACACACACACACACACACTCACACACTCCCCCCTCCTACACACACACACACACACACACACACACGCCCAAATCCTGCCTTTTGAGGCTTTCTATCCAGTTCAGCCTGGACTGCTGAACAAGAGGTGGAATGCCAGGAGGAGGGAGTGTGGGCATGTGTGTGTGTGTGCAGAAATGCTGGAATGAGTGTGCACTGGGGGAGAGGTGCACAGAGCCTTATATGGAAGCAGGAGGAAGCGCTGCTGCGGGTGGGAGTGTGTGTGAGTCTGTGCGCCTGTGGGTGTGTGTGAGTGCGTGTGTATTGTGCATTAGTGCCCATGCCTCTGGGGACAAGGGTGTGGACAGGCAGTGGGCGGTGGGAGGGGAGGGGGGCAGATGTGTTGTGCACTGGAAGTCACTGTGGAAGGGTGGGGGTGGGGACCCTGACCACGCAGGCTTGGGTCCCCCGGCTGACTGTGCCTCTTTAGAGAGGCCCCGGAACCACTCGGGTCCCCATCTGTAAATGGGCTCCCAGCAGTGGCATGAGAGGAGATGGTGCAGGTCGCTAGTTTCCACTCCGATTACATAAGGAGCGGCTGAGGGAGCCAATGGGAGAGCTTGGCTAAAGCCCCAGCCCCGCGCCTGGCAGAGCAGCTGTGGATGCTGGGAGCCTGTGCTGATGGTGGCTATTCTCTTTAAGGGCCAGGAGTGTTCCTGCGATGGGGGTCGGGGTGGGGGTCCTCCCTGGGTGGGATTTGGCATCCATATGCCTTGCTGACCTGCAAGGGAGTTTCCCAAGAAGGTGCTGATCTGTGACATGGCCTCCCACCCCTCCCTGCAGACTCTCATCAGTGACTCACTGTCGCTGGCTTCTACTCTGCTCCTCTCCCGTCCCCTTTATTTTCTGGAAGCGCGTCCCCACCAAATCTGCGCCCTCCCTCAGGCTTTCTCTCCAAGAGGAGTCAAGGTTGCCCTTTCTATGCTCCAGGGACACTAGCCATCAAGCAAGATTCTGTGAATCCCACTTTCCCACTGACTGTGATGTGGAATCTGAGCCCAGGCCACCGCCCAGAACACAGCCCTCCGCCTTTCCCTTCAAGAATGCAGCCTCCAGCGCACCCAGCCCAGCCCGGTGGGAATCCCAGCACTCCCCATGACCTCGGGCAGGGTTCCTAACCTCTCTGCACCTCTTACTCATCAATAAAATGGGAACAGTAGCAAGGCCTGCTTCATAAGCTGTTGTGATGGTTCAATAGTTAATACAGGGACACGCTTGGAGCAGTTTCTGATGCACAGCAGGCTGCCAGGTATGTCTCCTATGACATCACCATCACCATCACCATCACCATCACCATCACCACCATCACCACCACCATCACCACCATCACCATCACCATCACCACCATCACCATCACCATCACCATCACCATCACCATCATCATCACCATCATCACCATCACCATCATCACTACCTTGTCTGAGGACTTCTGCCATGACCTTTGCCTGGAGATGCTGCGGCTCAGAAGCCAGGGGCATCACTTGTGTTTACAGACACCCCACCCCCTTTCCCGTCTAGCAGTGGCACTTGGCCCTTAGAAACAGCCTGGATCCCCTTTTTACAGATGAGAAAACCAAGGCTCAGAGAGGCCACGTGGTTTTCACCAAGGATTAAGGTTCCAGCAAGCAGCAAGGCCAAGCCTCAGAATCAAGCATGCTGATGCCATACCCAGGGCTTCCCACCACCTTCCAGTCACGTCCAAACAAGGGCCCCGGTACCAAGTTGTCCAGTTGGAATAATTTATCAGGTTCACTTGGAACCAGGAATTCTCCTCCTGCTCTCAGTGGCTCCTGCCTAGTGCCTCTCCCAGCCAAGTAGAAACTCCATTAGTTACTGCCCCATATGGACTATTCACCACCATCACCACCACCACCACTACCACCACTACTAGTATTTGTACAGGATTTTTCCAGTTTCCACAGGGGAGGTTTTGTTCCTTATTCATCAGACTTTGAAGCTAGCGGCCTTCTGGCCATACTCCCTGGTAGGTCATACCCCTCCTCGCATGCAAACTCTGCCCACCTCTACTGCCCCCATCACCCAAGCTGGCAGGGGGTTCTCCCGGAGGAGGGCTGCACCCTCTCAAGGCAGCCACCCCATCCCTGTCCTGACGGGACAGTCCGTCCTTCCTTCCCTCAGACCTCACTCTCTCTGGCTGCAGCTGATGCCCATCCTGGCAACAACCCCCACAGGCTGACTCTCCGGGGTGCCAGGCACTCCAGCAATCCCTCTGCCGGCTCTCCTCCGAGCCAAGTCATCGCTGGGGCCTGTTCTCTCAGATCTAACTTCACTCCCTCCTGCTGTCGGTGGACATTACTGACAGAGGAATAAATCAGGCCGAGTTCCCACATGTGCAACTGACTTCCAGGAAGAGACTTTGTGGGGCCCTGGGGAGGCATGGGCTGTCCAGCAGCTCCCTGTCCCCCCTCCTCGCCATCCCTGGCTCTCCCAGGAACACAGTGTCCAGGGAGGGGCCTGAGAAGCCGCGTCCCGGAGTCAGGGACCAGCTGAGAGGCAGCCAAGTCCATCAGCCAGTCAGCCAGCCAGCGTGGGGCAGGGAACAGATGGCGCCTTCTGCCTCCCCCCATGACCTCCACGCTGCCCCACGGTGGGAAATGCACGTTAGCTCTGAGGTCATGGACCAGGGAGGGGACAGGGCTCAGCAAGGGGTAACTTGGTTGGGCTACATGAAAATCATCTCTGTGCCCCCACCCCACCTTCCCAGCTCTCACTAACAGCACTGTATCCACAAAGTAAGCTCTCGGATGCCCTTGCGGGGCACTTTCCTGCCTCCGAGCCTTTGCACTGGCAGCTCCTGTGGCCTGGAATGTCCTTCCCTTCTTCCTGGATCCAGCTCCTGGAGGCCCAGCGACACAGCGCCTCCTCCACGCACTGCAAACCCACTCCACCTTCCCCACAGCGTCCTGGCCCAGCCGGCATTCACTCCGCACAGACTGATGCCTGGCTCTGCGCACAAAACACTTTCCTTCCGTGTTGTATCTCATTTAATGGAAGTGAGTCATGCATATGCGGATCTGTGCAAGGAAAGCAAAGGCTGGCAGGGCGCCAACAGAACCTCCGAGCCGGAGCACTGAGTGTTTAGTAATGGGGTGGAGAGCAGTGCTCGGCCCTCTCTTCCACCTCCTCTTTTTGGTGTTTTTTCACATGCCAAAGCAAACACGTTACACTTCCTCAATGAGGGTAAAAGCTCCAACCCGTGTTCCTTTTAAATAATATCTGTATTCTCACTTTAAATGAAACGAACGCTTCAGCAGGTCACTGTTCCTACCACCATCTATGAGGTGCTTAATTCGACTTCTTTTCTTCTGCCTCCCCCAACCCCACCTCTGCCAAGGTCATGGGCTCCCCTAGTTTGACCTTGGGCTCCAAGCTGGCGTGTTACTTCTGAATCCAAAAGGAAACCAATGCCTGACTACACCCCTGGCAGCCAGATCCAACGAGATTCCCGCACCGACGACCAGCCATGATCAGCCCCTCATGGGCCCGGTGAGAGAGTCAACGCGGTTCTTCTCCCCGTGGCTGGCCTGGGCCTGCAGCGTCCAGTTACTTAGCCCTGGACAGAGCTCAGCAGGGAGCGTCACCGGGAAGGCTCCTCTGGGGCTGCTGCTTTCTTTGTGCAATAAGCTTTGGACCTTTGCCCTCGGAAGCCCTCTGGGTGTGGGTCCTGTGCCTATGGGAGTGTTTTCCAACATCCAAACCGGTGCGACTTGTAGCTCGGACAATAGGACTTACAACGTGCTTCTTCCTGTTTCTGTCTCCCAGTGTTGCCGCCGGTAACTCACCGGCAGGAGCGGGTTTTCAGGGCCAGGGCTGGGGGCGAAGGCTGGCATTAGCCTGACGGGGTTATGGCAGTGAAAAGGGTTTGCCGGGTGGACCTGGGCTTTCCAGAGGAAGGAGAGTGGTAAGACACGAGGTTAGGAGCCTGATCTCGGTCCCTGCTCTGGCCCAGCATTTTGCTTGACGTTGAGTGACTCCCCAGGCTCCCGGAGCCCTGGGCCTCCCCTCTGTCCCTGCCTCCGTCAAGGCTGCTGGGAGCACGGAGACGCCGCCTCTGAGCCCAGGGCACTGGCCATGGAGGGAGGTGTGGGGGCCTGGCCGGGGTCTCACCAGCTCTGTACCAGCTGCACCGAGGGGGTGCCCAGCACCCGGTCAGGAAGCAGGTTGATCTCCTTCATGATGTTGGCCAGACGCACGGGCAGCTCCTGCCGGAGGAAGGTGAAGGAGGTCTTCTCACAGGCATTGCTGGACCCTGGAGGGAGGGAGGGATGGAGGGAGAGGGGTGAGCGCACAGAGCTGCAAACCTTTGGAGCCGCAGGACAGACATCTCGAGGGTCGGGTGGATCCAATCCGTCATTTCCTGAGGACTCAGAGGAGTGATGGCGGCACAGAGCAGGCAGCTCTCCCGATGCCCTGCAGGGTTCTGACCGCCCCACCGCCCCGTCTAACCCGTTGGGGAGCAGCATCCTCTCCTCACCCCCAGCTGAACCCTGCTTGCCTTCAAGGAGCAGATCCACGCCCAGGCCCACGTGGAGCGAGCTGCCGCTGGCCTAACTTATCTCACTGCTTCTCTGTCCTTCCCTCCTACCAGGCACTCACTTCAGGGATTTCCCAGGTGGGCAGAGCAGCCTGGGAAGTCCATCCCTTCCCAGGCTGGGCCCCGGCGGAGGGGGTATTCCTGGACCACCACAGCTACAGGCCCCCCAGCTCCTCTCTGGCCCAACCCATCCTCACCCAGCTGGTCCTGATGACCAGAGCAGGGTGCCCCCGCGTTAATGCCCGTTAATGCCCGCCACCTGTGAGACAGCCAGGGCAAAGGATGGTAGTAACCCAAATAACTTGGTCCTTGGCTTGGCTTCAAAACGAAAAGATGGTGAAGGACTGAATGAGGTCACAGGCTGCAGTCAGGAGACCTAGGTTCCAGTCCAGGTTTTGCCCCCGAATCTGTCACTCAGGACGTGTTCCTATCCTTCTGAAGGCCTCAGTTTCTCCCACTGTACAAGTGGACCAAACGCTACTGTGAGCCCCTCCCAGCTGTGACATTTGTGTCACTGGGGTCCATCCGGTCCGGACTGAACTTCTGCGGGGGGTTTCGAGGGGGCACAGGAGGCTTTCCAACACGGGGGCAGCTTCAACGGGGCACAGGGCAGGCGGCCAAGTCCAGGGAAACAGGTGCTCTGTGTCCCGCTGCCCCCTCCCTGCCCGCTCCCAACAATGACGCAGCTGTAACCTGAGCCAGGCACTGTCTCAACTCCTGAGAGTCCCGGGCACCCCCTCCTCATCCCCAGGTGACATCGTGGAAACAATCGTGTAGTCTAGACAGGGCCCGCACAGTGGCTCTCAGTCACCAGCTGGCACAGCCTTGCTCCTGCTCCAGAGCCACCCCCAGGACCCTGACGGTGGGCATTCCTAGCCTAGGCACCCAGGGGCAGCCACGGGTGGGCACAAGCTGCCCGACTCCATCTCATGGGGCCCTGGGCCCCTGCCCAGCTGGGGACAGGCAGCCAGGCCTAAGGGGATTTGATCTTCAAGTGTCCTTGCCCACAGTGACAGAGGGGGGGCCGGCTCCGTCAGGGAGTGGAGGTATCCCGGTCTGGGCCTCTCCTGTGGGCACCTTCTGAAAGAGCCCGTTCCCCATGACCCCTCGGTGCCCAGCCCAGGCCTCCTTCAAAAGGGCTGCATCTCCCAGGGCTGCCTGGTACTCCCACCAGCAGCCCTCCTCCCCTATTTCCTCTCTGTCTCCCACTCTTAGCGTCAGCAGGACCTTTTATATAAGCCTGGATATACTCCCTACCTCCTTCCTGCGCTAGTATCCCCAATGCACCCCCCTTATTCTCCAAGACCCCTCTCAAAGCCCAGTAACACACCCGGACACCGGCCCCCCCCCCCCCCATCCAATGCCCCTTATTTCCCATTCATAGTGAGTCCAGAGACCCTTCAGCCCAGGTACCCACAGCCCTTTCAGGCCGGGTGGCCCTGCCTCCCCGTTAACCCTTTCCTGCCCGCTGCCCTCCAAGCAGCCCTCGCCTGTCACTCAGGGCCTCTCTCTTCTGCGTGCACCCTCCTTGGCCAGGACCCCTCCATCCGCTCCACCCAGACACCCGCCGGGCCCGGCGCCCCCGGCCCAGTCCGTACCGAAGTCCAGGAACTGCTTCATGGACAGCGGGGACGGGGAGAACTTGCTGAAGTGCTCGATGTACTTGGGCGCCCCGGCCAGGGACGCGTTCTTGAGCAGCGCGCGGAGCCAGCGCATGGTGGCGGCGGGACCGCGGCTCGGCTTCGGGCTCGGGTGGCCGCGCGGCGGGCTCTCGCGCTCGGTCCGGCCCGGTTCGGCCCAGCCTGGCCTAGCGGTTCCACCGCCTCCTCCCGGGCCCTGGCCGTCCTCCAAAACCCGGCCAATCGGCTGGAGGCGGCTCCCCGCCGCCGCCAATGGCCGCTCACAAACAACTCCGGGACAGCCAATCGCCTCCCGCTCCGGCACGTGGCTTCCCTCCCGGGCCCGCCCCCTCACCCGGATTGGCTCGGGACGGCCTGTTGTTGTCTTCGGGCCGCGCGGAGAGCCCGCCCCCCTCGGCGCCCTCGGCGGGGTCCCCAGCCCGTGCCAACCCGTTAACCCCTCCGTCCCGGAGGCCCGTGATTCCTCCTGCTTTCCCCCTCCGTCCTTCCCTGCTCCCTCCGCGACTCTCCAGTCCTGCCTTCTCCGATCTGTCCGGGAGGCTTTCAATGAACCCTCGTGCTCCCGATGTCCTGCGTCACCCGCCCCAATCCCAGTCCCTCAGTGGGTTCCCAGTCCGGGTGACAGGGACTGGGAATGTTTGCAAACTTCGCGGGGAGGATGCCAGCCCACCCACTCCGCAAGGACCCGGCCACCAGCGGAGGAGGAGGCAACTTTCTCCGCCCTGTGCTTCTCTGAAGAAGGTGGTTTGTGCTGGGGGGCCAGGGAAACCCCTTTTTCCAGCAGCCCCAGCTCTCTGGTAGGAACGTAGCACGCCCTCTTGCGGTTGGACGTGGTATGTCCTATCCACCGACTCGCCTTTCAGCCCTGGGCCTACACTTGCCAAGTGCTTAATATGTGCGAGGCTTTGTGCTGGGAACGAACAGTCCATACAGACAGGATTAAGACACATCATTTCTCAGTTTGGGAGCTAGCTACATGAGTAAATAACTAAGTGAATAGACGTAACAGAATGTGATCATAGCCAACGCAGAGCTATGGGCAAGGCTCCACATGGAAGGGACTCTCAGCTGACCTAGTGTTACTGCTGACCTAGTGAATAACAGATTCTGGAAAATAAACTGTGGCCTCCAAGGACTGGTCTTGAGAGCTCTGGGTAGGGGTTGAAGGCTTTTTTTTCTAGAGGAACGGGACAGTCCACTGCCAATCGACGCGGGAAGGGGCAAATCCCAGCACAGAAAAGGGAGTGGGGCGCTGGGCCCACGACTGTGAGGTGGGCTCTTATGGAGGGTGGAGGGCAGGCAGCTGGGAGGTGCCCAGGCAGATGTCAGGAGCAGCTCCTCGGAGAATGCCTGGGTCTGTGGGCTCTCACAGAGCCTGTGTCTAGATTTCTCCGGTAATAAAATCAGTGAAGTCTCGCCAAAGGCACAGCCTTGGGGAGAGTTAATAGAAGCACCTGTGCCATCATTCAGGAGGAAGTCAAGGGGAACAGCCTTTCTCCGCTCCCCAGGCCTGTGTGGCGGGAACGGCCTCAGGGCGGGAAGAGGAGGGCTTGATCCAGTGCTGGGGAGCGGGGCCATGTCAGCTCAGGATGAAGGGCTCCTGGGGGAGTGTCCCTGCAACTAGGGCTCCCAGAACCCTGCCTGGAGGCCTTGGGTCACTGGTTCACCTTCTGATTATCTTGACACCTGCAGGTGATGGTGGGAAATTGAGGCAGAAAAGCTGGTCCTTACCTAACATGAATTAAGCCATGGGGGTGCTTGGGGCTCTCAGCTCCCACCCTTGCAACAGGCTCCCACCATTGTTGCCTAGAACCACCTGTTTCTACAGCATGTAGCTTCCTGCCTCTTCCAGACCCTGCGATCACCCTCTCCCCACCTCCCTCCCAGAGCCAGCTCACTGGCCACCAAAGAGCCACTTTTTATTCATTCCACCCGCACTACTGAAGTCTTCTCCCTCCTCTTACGTTCTGCATTTCAGTTCCCTATCCATGACCAGCCCTTAGACTAGAGCAGTGGTCGGCAAACTCATTCGTCCACAGGGCCAAATATCAACAGCACAACAATCGAAATTTCTTTGGAGAGCCACATTTTTTAAACTTAAACTTCTTCTAACGCCACTTCTTCAAAAATAGACTCACCCAGGCTGTGGTGTTTTTGTGGAAGAGCCACACTCAAGGGGCCAAAGAGCCGCAGTTTGCCCACCACAGGACTAGAGCATCCCGGAGAGTGTGGAGGCATCTCCTCCATCGGTCTGCACCCTCCTGACCTTAAGGCCCCTGCACTGCACTTTGTCCAGCTGGGGGTCAGCTAGACGTCACGGTCCGTCAGAATGGTGAGGAGGTGGGGGAGGGGTGGAGGCGGCAGAGGCAGCGCGTACAAACGGGAGCTGTTTATTGGTTGACGTGAGAAGCCTATGTACAAAGAAGGCACAAGGAGGGGAGGGGGCTCCCCCGCTACAGTACCGTGTAAGGGGCGGGGGGCTGCCAAGAGGGGGTTTCTGGAACCAGCTTCGACTCCCAGAATGGGCCTCAGGGCTCGGCCCACGGGGAAGAAGGCAGAGCTGGTTGGTGATGAAAGCCAAGGGCAGCCAAGAACTCCACCTCGGGGCCCCAACCCATGGCTGGTGGGGGCGGAGTGAGGTTTGGCCAATGAGTCAGGGACAGGGCTCCCTCCCTGTCCTACATTCAAGTGTCGCTCCCTCTGTGATCTCCTGGAGGGTCTCTCCAGGCCCTGCAGACGCCAGGACGGTAGTGGTGGGAGAGGAGTGGTATTCCCTCCGTATCCTTCCGGCATCTCCCTGGCCCGGGACCCATCCGTCTGCTCCTCGGTTGAGGATTCTCCTGGGCTCCCAGGGCAGGCCCAGCGCAGCGTGCCCAAGCTGTCTAGCAGCTCCTCCATCCGTCTTCGTCCCTTTAGGCTGCATCCTCCACTGGAGCATGCCGCGGCCGAGGACGGAGGCCTCCAGCGGTCCATGAAAGAAAGCTATCCAGAGACCTTCTTTCTAGTTCATTCTGCTCTCGAGTCTGAGCATGCCATGTCCCTCAGACGCCCCCTCGGGCGGGTCCGCCCCCGTCCGCGTTCTCTTTCACGGTGTCAGGAACTGCAGCATGGAGGCTGTGGGCCGTTCCCTGTCAGTAGTTTTCATCGCAAGAGCGGGGTCCACCCAGGGACTGCGGCTCAGGGTGGCTCCAGTGTGAGTAGGGGAGGTGTCGCCACTTCGGGGCCTTTCCTTCCCGGCTCTGGCAGAGGCCCCAGGCTTGGTTTTGGCATCGGCAGAGGCTGGCACACGCGTGTCCATGCACCCTCTGTGGTGCACAAGCACAGTGCACAAGCAGCGGGACCCACGTGTGTCCAGGACACGGGGCTGCAGCGTGCTCGGCGTAGCCACGTCCACGGCCCCAGCCCTCCTGCGTGGAGAAGCCCGTGGTCGGATGGCACAGCCGTGCACTCAGAGAGGTGTGTGTGCCCAAACCCACGGGTGCCAGCCAAGGGCCGCGGCCCCTGCGGACTGCCGGGGCATAACTTAACTGAGGACAAAGAGAAGGAGGGGACACCGGGGGCGCGGGGGTGGGGTCAGGGAGGACGTCAGTAGTATCGATCCCGCGCCTGCCAGCTGGTCACCCAGTGCTTCTTGGCGGGCAGGGTGCCCCCCGGAGGCGGGTAGCGTTCCTCCTCCGGGATCCGCACGGCGTGGTACTTGGGCATGATCTGGTAATAGCGGGTCCGCTGAAAGAAGTCACACTGGAGGCGGGGGGAGAAGAGGGAGGGCGTCAGCAACCTGTGGGCAGATGCGCCCAGCCCCCCTCCTCCCCCGCCCAGAGGTCCTCAAAGCCGGGACCCCGACCCAAACACGCACCGATGCTCTGCACCGAGACCCCGCCGTCCCCAGAGGAAGGAGGAGCCGAGGAAGGCCGAGAGGAGAGGGAGAGGCAGATGGAGGCAGGGGCAGCGCCGAGGTTGCTGATGGGATGGCTAGGAAGGGTGGTGATCGGTCCTGACCGCAGGGTGGGGAGGGGTCAGGTGGTCACCCTGGTGGGGGTTCCCAGGGGGAAGGCTTCTACCAGTCCCCTCCTTCTCTGGAGGTGGACATGCGGGTGTAGAAGCCTCTGGAAACTTGCCTTGTGAGCTACAGAGATGAGGCCTAGCCTTGGTCTTGACCCTTTTTCAATCCCCAGAGAGCACGGGAGGGTCTTACGGCTAACTCTGGGTTCCCAAATCCTCCAGGGGCTCGGTGGGGAGGCTGGTGAGAGAAGACACCATGAGCTCTCCCGGGGTGTGGAAGGGAGGCCGGCAGAGCGGCCTGCTCTTTGGGGCGGTGCTGGGGACAGAGTGGGGTGCAGAGAGGCCCCACGAAGGAAGAGGAGCAGATAGGACAGAGTCAGAGGCCCCGGCCAGCTGGCGGCTCAGGGAGGAGGGCCCGGAGGCCACGTTACCCGGGTGGGGTGGGGGCGGGGGCTGCCCCCTCAGTAGTCTTCGGTCAGCCTTTCTGTCTCTGACGGCTGGCTCTTCATCTCGGCCTTCTGCCTCTTAGCTTCATACAGGGCGCGAGTGCGGGCTCGCTTGAAGAAGCCGCACTGCGGAGGGGAGGAGGTGGGAGGGGCCGTCAGGGAGAGCCGGGGGTCCTTGCCAGCAGCACTCATGGTGGGTGGGGGCTGAGGACTGGGGAGCCTGGAGGCCTGGGCTCCCGCCCCCACTGGGTGGTGTGGCCAGAAGCCAGAGTTCCCGGGTTCCCCTTTCCAGCCTGCGGGCCCCCCATTAACCCAGGGAGGAGCATCCCTGAGGGTGAGGTGAGGATGGGCAGGGGGTGAGGCCGAAAGCTGGGGAGAAGGTGGGAGGACACGGGAGAAGGGTGGGGTGCGATGGGAGTGGGGTGGGGTGAAGGGAGATTGCCGGGGGTCTGCCAGCAGGAGGCCAGCGGCCAGTGGAGTCCTCACCTTCCACAGCAGCAGGATGATGAGCCCCAGCAGCAGCAGCCCGGCCCCCACGGACACGAGCACCACCCACAGCTGGATCTCGGTTGGCGTCTCCTCCTTCAGCTCGGAGTCAATGTCCACGGAGAACTGGAGGGGGTGGAAGGGGCTCAGCCCTGTGTCGGCCCCCTCAGGCCCCATGCTCATTCTTCCTGTCCCAGCTCGGTCCCTGGCCCTGCTGTTTGACCTACTGCCAGTAGGGGGTGCTCAGGGACTGGGAAAAGCCATGATCTTGTTTCTCCAAAGGAACAGCCTCAGATCTGGGAAGCAGCCTAGGACCTGGGTTTGTGATGCAGACATCGGGGCTTGGGTACCAGCTCCATTCCTGATGAGCCGTGTGACCTTGGACAAGTAAGCTCTATGAATCTCCGTTTCAGGGTCTCTGATCAGGTATCAGAGTGCCTGCCTCATAGAGTGGCCAAAAGCGTGTGTTCTGAGGCCAGACTCTCTAGAGCAGTGGTTCTCAACCTTTCTAATGTGTGACCCTTTAATACAGTTCCTCAAGTTTTGGTGACCCCCCCCAACCATAAAATTATTTTCGTTGCTACTTCATAACTGTAATTTTGCTACTATTATGAATCATAATGTAAATATCTGTTTTATGATGGTCGCTAGCAGGGTTGCCTAAGACTATCAGAAAACACAGATATTTACATTATGTGGAGGCACCACAACACGAGGAACTGTATTAAAGGGTCGAGGCATTAGAAAGGTTGAGAACCACTGTTCTAGAGGGTTCAAGTCCCAACTGTACTATTCACTAGCTGTGTGGCCTCAGGTAAGTTGCTTAACCTCTCTGTTCATCTGTAAAATGGGACTGGATAATAATACCTACCTAATAGGTTGCTGGGAGGATTGAATGCACTTAATATGAATAAACAGCTTTGAACAATACTTGGTACACAGTAAGAAATCCATAAATATTTACAAAACAATAAAGAATACATAGCATATAGTACCATTCTTTTCCTTTCCCTACAATGGAGATACACACATATACATATTAAATATATATTTATATATTATTATATCACATATAACAATATGTGACATATATTATGATACAAAATTACGTTATATATTAAATATATTTCACCTATAACTAGAAACTTTTTTCTGGTTATGCATGATTATTTTAAGATTATGTTATTGTTTTTTAAACTACAGATGCCATAAAGAAAACCAAAGGTTCCTTATAATTTTAATCCTGAGAAATAACCATCTTCAACATTTTGGTGACTCCCTT
This sequence comes from Pipistrellus hanaki, assembly GCF_964339955.1. Lineage (NCBI taxonomy): Eukaryota > Metazoa > Chordata > Mammalia > Chiroptera > Vespertilionidae > Pipistrellus > Pipistrellus hanaki. The sequence continues at coordinate 10,515,894 of NC_140518.1, read as the reverse complement.
TCCATATTTGAATGCGTATGTTAAATAGGTGTACTTTTTTCTTCCCACATAAATGGGATCTATGTGGATTGTACACACTCTTTTGCGACCTGCTTCCCTTTTCACTTAATATCATCACCTTTTGATGCCATTAATAAAGATCACCCTGATCTCTCCTGGTAACTGCAGAGTCACTGGAGAAATGTACCATAATTTATCGAACCAATCCACTGACAGAGATGTACATCGTTTCCAGTTTCATGTCATTACAAACGACGCTTTAAAAGAGCCCCATATATTTATGTCCACATGCTTATCCTATTAGCTCCTTAAGTCTGTGCTGGGCAAAGGAGATGTGCGTTTTAAGTTGTAATAGATATTGACAAACTCATCTCCAAAAAGAATCCATCAATTTAGTCTCCAATCCAAAGCATTTCCTTCCAGCGCCTCAGCCCCACATAGCGTTACTCTTCCTCATATTTCCCGATCTGATAGGATAAAAGTATCGTTGCTGCTACTTTATTTCTTTCCTATTGAGTTAAACATTTTATTTTACAATATGTACACTGTCTGTTTATTTTATGTTGCCCTTTATGCATTAAATATATACACTGAGTGGCCAGATTATGATGATCTCTGAACGCATAATAATCTGGCCACTCAGTGTATATCCTATATGATAAAAGGCTAATATGCAAATTGTCCCCTCAACCAGGAGTTTGACCAGCAGGCAGGCCGGCCAACCGCCCATGCCCCCTCTCCCTGGCCAGGCTAGCTGAACCCTACCCATGCACGTATTCATGCACCGGGCCTCTAATATGTGTGTGTGTGTGTGTGTGTGTGTGTGTGTATACTGAGTGGCCAGATTATTATACATTCAGAGATTATAATAATCTGGCCTCTCAGTGTATATATCAATACTTTGTCATATGTGCTACAGACTTTCTAAAAAGCAATATATCTCTGGCCTCTTTGTTTCCTCACCAGCTTTTTTGCTGGACAGGCAGGCTTTATCTGAATGTGCTGCATCTTACTGGACTTTGAATATATTGAATTTCTTACAAGTTGAAGGTTTGTGGCAACTCTGCATTAAGCAAGTCTATCGGCGCCATTTTTCCAACAGAAGATGGTTAGTATTTTTCAGCAGAAAAGTGTGTACAATGTGTTTTTTGAGAAAATGCTATTGCACACTTACTAGACTACAGGATAGTGTCAGCATAACTTTTATACCCACTAGGAAACCAAAAAATTCCTGGGACTCTGTGATATTTCCTTTACTGAGGTGGTCTGGAACCAAATCTCCAAGGTATGCCTGGATATCAATCTAAAATTTCATACAGTCAAACTGGTCACATTTTTCCTTTATAACTTCTGGGTTTACTAAAGTAACTTCCTCTCCACATAATTAAAGATCATCATTAATTTTTTTCCTAAAATTTCTCTGGTATATTAGGCTTTATTTCCTCTTTTAAATATTTAGTCTACCTCAAATGTATTTTTTAATTTATTTATGGTGTGAGGTAGGGGTTTGTCTTTAACTTCCAAATGTGTTCTTCCAAAATGACTTGACAATCCACCTTTCTCTACTGGTTAAAAATGCCATCTGTATAATAAAATGAAGCTTCTGTGCAGTTCCATTATCCTTCTATCCCTTCTTCCAGTACCTTAATATATTTTAAGAAATGTACCATAACATATGTAACCAGCCCTCCATTCGTCTCCTCTATGTATTTCCTACATATCTCCATTTATATCCTTTTCACAACGATTTATTAGAAACTTTGTCATATTTACTCTCCCAGGTGTAACTCGGAATCAAGTCTGGGTACCTTTTTTCCAAGTTTGCTTGGAGATGGGACATCCTCGGGGAGATGTTGTGTGAATCAAATAAGGTCAAGAGGAGGTTTTCAATCATGGCGAGCACATTAGAATCATGGGGCAGTGGGGTTTTAAAAGGAACCCCCATAGACTCCGATCTCATTGCTCAGGGTTGTGGTCTAGACATCAGACGTCCTCCAGAGGACCCCAGTGTGCTGCCGGGACTGAGGCCCACATCACTAACGTGTGTGAAACCACCTCCCTCTCACCGGATGCGTTGGCCTCTGAGAAGATGCCCTGCACCCCGTGCCCTGGCCAGGTAACGTGCTCACTCACCGGCACAGTCTTGTTCTCCATGTTGATGGTGGGGACGCTGGTTCGGAGGAACAGGGTCGCCCAGCTGGTGACCCTGACTCGGTCAAACTCTCTGTAATCCTGCAGGGAAAATGGGTGGATGAAAAGAATCAGATGCGCCTCCCTCCTGACCTTAGCTTCCGCTCCCCCAGGGTACCCTCCCATCACTCAGCATCCTTCAGCAGCACCCAGAGGATCTGACAGCCAGGCCTCCCCACACACAAATGCACATCATTCATTCATTTGTGCATCGGATCCTGTGCTGGGTGCTGAGGGCAACAGAGACAATGAAGGCCACAGTCTAGGTCAGGTCTGTGGGCCAAATCTGGCCTGCCACCCGTGTGTGTAAGAAAAGATTTGGGGTACACACCGCCATGCCGAATCATTTACTGGGGTCTACGTAGCTTTGTGCTACACGGAGGAACTGTGTGGATTGATAATCTAGGAGGACAGATGGTTTTCAGCTGGAAAGACCTCCCTGGTGGTGAAGCTTCTGAGGGGGACCTTTAAGGCTGAATAGGAATTCACGTGCAGAGATAAAAGAGGGGGGAGGGGGGCTGGTATTCTGGAGGCCAGGAGTGGCATGTCAAAAGCATGGAGGTGGGGCCGAAGCCGGTTTGGCTCAGTGATAGAGCGTCGGTCTGCAGACTGAAAGGTCCCAGGTTCGATTTCGGTCATGTACATTGGTTGCGGGCACATCCCCGGTAAGGGGTGTGTAAGAGGCAGCTGGTTGATGTTTCTCTTTCATTGACGTTTCTAGCTCTCTATCCCTCTCCCTTCCTCTCTGTAAAAAATCAATTAAAAAAAAAAAAAAGGCATGGAGGTGGGAAAGCCGTGGACACATGACAGAACAATGGACACATGAGAGAAGGTCCTTTTGGTTGGAGACAAACATGTCATGTCCATATACAGGCACAGAAGCGAACCCTGATACACAGCACACAATAATAGGTGTACAACCTGTCCTGCAAAAAACATGATGCTGTGTCCTTGACACACATGCACATACATGCACACACATGCATGAGGCATTGCTGTGACCCTGGCCTCACCCTCTCCCTGTTGTTCTCCCCACCCAGGTAGGTGGCAGGGGAGACCTCCAGACCCAGGCACTGACCTCGATGAAGGTGCTGTTCCACACTCGAGCCCGCACCGTCACGTTGGTGAGGACAGGGACGTCGGGAATGGGGCACTCCAGCCACACACAGCGGGTGTGGATGCTGCCACACTTCTGAGGTAGACGGGGGACACAGGACATGAGACAGGTGGGTGTCCAGAGCCTTTATGCTTCGCCCCTTACCTTTGACCCCTCCCCTGCCATGGCTGACCCAAAGGGCCCGGACCTCAACCCTTCACTCACGCATACCCTCACCCCCATACTTATATGTCTAAGGCATATTCTTTGAGTCAACCACCTATAGATGCCAGGGACATGGGTAACATGAAATCTGATCCCTGTGTCATGGAAATGGGGCCCAATCTACGACATCCCTTTCCCAGCCTCCTCCCGCACTGAGCCTCTATTCATGCCAATGCCCTCCACCCGGATACTGCCTCCTACCTCTCCACCCAGCAAGGCCTCTACTTATTTCCAAGTCTCTTCCTCTCTCCCTTTGGACAGGGGGCACCCTACTGCTCCTTCCCCATTCCCCAGCCCTAATGCCCAAGCTGAGCAGCTGTATCACCCCAACAGGCTGGGGCTCCTGGGACCAGAGCCAGCGTCTCCTCCTTTGGTCCATTGTATTGGCTGAGCCCCAGGGGCAAGTGCAGTGGGGTGCCCTCTGGGGGCAGCAGATGAGTCCACCTGCTCTGAGCAGGATGTGGTCTGTGTCATCTCATCAGACTGGGGTCTCCTGGCGAACAGTCCCTGTTCCCCTTGTTTCTCATGCCCCCTGGACGTGTGGCCATGACCCTCTCCAACCCTGGCCACTCACCAATATGGTCTCAGACTTGGCTTTTTTGGCAGCAGCCAGAGGAACAGGCGGGGGGCCCTGGACTCCCCCTGGGTCCAGCTGTCGCCTCCTGCGCTGCGGAGATGGCGGTCTGTCCTCGGGGACCTGAAGAGGGAAAAGGGGCTTTGCTGGGAGGAAGGAATGAGCAGAGGTGAGGAGAGGAGGAAAGGGCAGGGGGCGAGGCAGGATCCCTAAGCGTGTGAGGGGAGAGGGATCAGAAGACACTGGCCTTTCTGCCCTGCAGCATGCAAATGAGATGCAAAAGAAAGGTCCCCGTGGTGTCCTTACTGAGAGGGTGAGGTTGAGAGGGTTGACAAGGTCTCCTGGCGGCTGGCAGGTCCAGGACCCGTTGCCTCGGATGGTGATCTCCGTGGGGTACAGCAGCCACTTGCCGTTGGCGACTTCATAGGGCCACTCCAGCCCCAGCACCAGGGTCCCCAGGACTGCCAGCCCTTCTCCCACTGGGCCCACCTGTGGGCACAAGGGGAGTCAAGATTACTATCTCCTAGGAAACTACCTCCATCTCACCAACTCCAACCCTCACAACCCGAGATCCCAGACAGAAAGAAGTGCCCCATCACCCTTCCCAGACGTCCCCAGCCCAGGGTTCCAGCGTCCCCTTACCTGGAACTCATACTTGAGAGGGCTTCCCACGTCCTCCACGGTCTTCATGCCAGCCTCGCCCATCACCGTTCCCCCAAAGTAGCTCTGTAGCCGGTGACTCACCCTGGTAGTAAGAAAGATGCTGGCGTCACAGGAGACAGCAGGGGTAGACACCAATTCTGACCATCAGCCTCTGACATTAGGTGGATCTAAGATACATTCCAGTCCTGCCATAGCTGGGTGGTCTCAAGCAAGTTATTTATCCTTTTTGAGCCCCTGTTTCCTCATCTGGAAAGTGGAGTTAGTAATGGTGACTATATCATGGACTGTTGTGAAAAGTCAATGAGATGATGTCTAGCACATCCTTAGCACCATGAGCTGTCAAGACATGGTACCAACACCTTATTCCCCAGAGTTGCTGATTCCCCCACTGCTGCTGGTTTTGCAGGAGGAATAATAACAAGCACAATGACTGTGGTGGTGGTTAGGGGGAGGTGGGGGGGGGGGTGCGGGCGGGGCAGGAAAGGAAGATCCAGGGGATGTAAAGGCCTCAGGAAACCAGGCCAAGAGAGGTGTGTCAGAGAAGCTGGGAGACACCTGGAGGACAGGGAGGCCCTGGCTCCGGGAGAGAAGATGGAGGGTCCTGGTAGGACCTACATGCTAAGTGTGGCCTGGAGAGTGTAGTCCACCAGCAGAGTCAGGGTCATGGGCAACAGGTTGTCCTGGTGACTTGACCTGGGAAGGAAGTGCAGGGAGTGGGTAAGGAGATGTGTCAGCTGAGGCTGGGGCAGGGGGAGGTCCCCGGACCCCTGAGCCCCCATCCAGACTGACTTTGCAAGGTTGCTTACGTGGAGAGCTGCAGCTGCGCCTGGAACTCCCGTGTGTGCAGGGTCACCCCGATGATCTCGAAGGCGATGAGCAGCTCCATCTGCCGTGGTGGCCAGGGAGGCAGAGAGGGGTGTTTGGGGCCACACAGGGGTGATGCCCTGGGGCGGGGGCTGAGGACTATGCTAGATTGGGTCTCTGGCCTCTTCATCGCCCCCCTCTGATCCTGGGGGAGAGTTCTCCACCTCCCCGCCCATCTCCTCTTTCACCTTCCCAGTCACATTCTGCTTCCCCTTTCCTCTTCTCTGTCAGCGACAACTCTGCTCCTTTGGAGCTACATGACTTTAAGTCAGTTATTAAAACGTCCTAAGCCTATTTCCTTTCTGTAAAACAGCAGCTACCACCTCCAAATTACAGTCAGATCAAAGAAGCAAAGTGTTGGACTTAGGGCCTGGCACATAGTAGGTGCTCTGCCAAATTGGTTTCCTCACCTCCACCTCCTCTCGCTTTGTGCGTAGCTCACTAGTGGCTCCGTTTTTCTCACTCTCTGGAGTTCTCCGCACCCCTTACTTTATCTCCTGCTCCCCCACTCTGGCTCTCTGCTTCAAGGAAGGCCGGAGCAGGCAGGCAGAAGCCAGAAGAATAGGAGTGGCCTTGGAGAATGTGGCCAGGGCTTACCCTCTGGTTCCGTTTGAAGGGGTTCCCCAGCTCACAGAGGATGGTCTCGTTGGCCTGGCAGGTTCCAGACTAAGGAAAGAAGATAATGAGGTCAGGGTGGTCCGAGGAGGGCTGGCCCCGCCCCTTCCACGTATCACAGTAGCTGAAGCCCTCGAGGCTTAGCCCCAATACAGACAGCTGTGAGATGCTGAGAACAGAGATGCTGTAGGCACCTGAGGAGGCCCCGCCCAGAGAAGAGGGGACACGTGACACATGACAACACGTGTACATGACATGCATCTAAGGATGCAAATACATGCCGGAGCCAGGGTTGGGCACTCACAGGGCGCACGGAGGACAGCAGCAGGGCGGGGGGCACCGCCAGGGTGAGCAGCGCCTCATGGGCGTCCTCCCCAGCCCGCTCCCTGCTTGGCGTGTTGGTCACATTGATGCTCAGGTACAGTTTCCGGAGGTCTTTGCTGTACTGGAGCCTGAAAAGGGAGGAGCCTTAGACTGAGCCCCAAACCCCGCCCCAGCCCCGCCCCACCCATTAGGCCCCGCCCCTCTGGCCTAAGCCCCTCCTCGGGACAGCCAGGCCCCGCCCTCTAGTCCCGCCAGGTGGAAAAAAGCCAGTGAAGATCAGTGGCACATCCTACCTGGACAATGAAAGTCCAGCCTCTTAGCCTCGCCTCCCTCTGAGGTCCCACCCCTGGCCGGTGAGGCCCACCCCTCGGACCTCCGCCCCTCAATCCCGTTAGCTAAGGAAGGCCTCCCCAACCCTGGCCAACAGGTTCGGCCCAGTGCACCTGCTCAGCCGCTGCCCCTGCTCCGACACGAAGGCCGCCTGCATCTGCAGGTTGCTGTCGCACTTGTTGTCCTGCCCGCACTCCTTCTGGAAGTGGACCTGGGAGGACAGAGGTGTGAGGAGCGCAGGACCGACCGACCGACCTACCAACCAACCGACCAAGCAGTGCCTTCTCCTCCCACAGCCCTCGGGCCCCTCCCCGCCCGCCGGGCCTCACCCACCTCAGTGTGGTTCTCCAGAGCCTGGGCCTGGTTGAGGACTGGGTAGGCATCCAAGGACCGCATCCCCAGCCGGGGCTGGTCAGGCAAACGCAAAGGTAACGAGTAGTTCATGGAGATGACGATGGGCCGGAGTTTGTCGCGGACGTTGTCCTGGGAAAGAGGGGGAGCTGAGCCCAGCTCTGCACCGCCCCCCACTGCTGAGTTGAATCCTCACACCACCTGCAGTCCCCAGGGAGGAGCTTGGGCCCCCTTCCACCTGGAAAGCCGCCTCCCCCCTCCCCCCCCGCACAGTAAGGCTGAACTTCCTCTTGTCTTAGAATCAAATTGATCTCCTTCCTATCACCTTGATCTACAAGGGAGATGGGGTTCAAAGATACCTCCCTCCATCCCTAGGGTCCACAGTTGAGGTCTCTCTTTCCACCCTAATGTCCCAGAGAGGGGTTGAGTTTGCCCCCAATTCACAGACCCATGTCCCCCAGAGCTGAGCAGAGCCAAGAGTCTCACAACCCTCACTCTTCTCAGGTCTCCATCTCTCCTCTACCGCATGCTGGGAGCTGTACTGTGCCCCTTGAAGACCTATGGGTTTCCAGGGGGTACAGTACACCCCAGTCCCTCACCCTTGACCTGGGGCGGGGGGTGCTGGCTACTTCTCTGAGGGACGTGGCCCTCCCCCGGCGCCTCCCTCACCATCAGGAGCAGCTCTAGTTTCTGGCAGCGCCTCTCGGGCATGGAGAAGAAGCCATGGAGGATAGCCGACTGGCTCTGTGCGAAGCGGAGCCGGGGCGGGCGGCGGTCCCGGTCTGCCTCCAGCGTGTAGGCCAGGGCTGCAGGGGGAGGGCGAGGTGGTCAGCAAGCGACCAGGTGAGCCTGTGCTCCCTCCCCACCCCCCACCTTGCACCCCAGCACTCACTGATGTTTCTCCTATAGTTGGGGTTCCCGGCACTCTGGTTGTAAGCAAAGCACAGCTCCACCTGCACACTGTTGGGGGAGGTGGGGCATACGGGAGGGCTGGTCACAGCAGGACTCAGATATCTGGCCCACACTCCCACTCCCCTTACCCCTTTACCAGGCAAGGGGACACAGGGCCCTTGGGGGAAGGGCAGGGGCAAAACTGGGAGTCCACACAGCTGGCCTGGGGTGTCCCTGGCTCCTTCCCATTAGAGCATAGAAAATGGCGCTGGAGGTCCCCAATGGCGAACTGAGGCTGAGAGCAGTAGTAGCTGCCTGAAGTTGTGGCCCAGCCAGTCTTATTCAGGACCTCTAGTCCCAGGTCTCCTTTTTTTTAAAACCAACTTTTTTTGGTTTTTGTATTTTTTATTGATTTCAGAGAGGAAGGAAGAGGGAGAGAGAGATAGAAACATCAATGATGAGAGAGAATCATGAATCGGCTGCCTCCCACACACCACACATTGGGGATCAAGCCCACAACCGGGGCATGTGCCCTTGACTGGAATCGAACCCGGGACCCTTCAGTCCGCAGGCCAATGCTCTATCCACTGAGCCAAACCAGCTAAGGCCAGCTCTCCTTCTATGTCTCCTTGCTCTGTCTCCCTCTGCCTTCTGACCCAATATCCTCCCTCACACAAAGACCTTGGGGTCATCCACATCATGGTCACCGCCTCAGCAGCTAACGTATTTTGAGCATTTGGGGTGGACAGGGTACCATGCTGAGGGCTTTTTGTCCATTATCTCATTTAACCATCACAACAATCCTGCGAATTGGCTATTACTGACTTGGTTTTACAGGCCGGGAATCTGAGTCTCAGAAAGATGGATAATTCGCTCCAGGTGGCTCTCTTCTTCCCCACCGCCATCCAACCAGCTGTTCCCTTGTCCCTCCTCCCCCAGGACCTCACTCCCAGAGCCCACCCTCTAGCACTGCAGTGGGCACAGCTGGAACTTGAAGCAGGCAGTCCAGAGCTCCCACTGCTCACCCCCATGCCTACTGCTCCCCACCCCAACGCGAGGAATTTTGCTTTTTAATGAGGTTGGGTAGGCTGGGCAATGCTTACCCCAAGAATCAACCCCCTACTGGTGGGATATCAGGAGTTGCTGGGGGAGAGGGAGTTGGGAGCCCTCCTGGTTGCCCATCCGTAAGGAGGGATGGTGGGCAGAGCAGGGACTGAGTCTCACCAGGAGGTGGCTGTGCAGAGCGCGGGGTCCAGCACGGACGGCCTGGCCACCAGGGTCCTGTGGAGGATGTTGATGACAGGCCTGGCCCTGCAGAGAGAACATGCCTCGATCAGCACCCCCTGCCTGCCTCGGGCCAGGCCGGGCTGGGGCTCGGGCTCGGGGGGCCCGGTGGTGAAGCCGGCCGGAGCCAGGGCTCCCTGCAGGCGGGGCTGAGGGGAGAAGCCCCCATTCACGGTCGCCTTGGCTCACCGCAGCAGCACGACGCGGTCTGACAGGCTCCCCACGAGCAGGTCCGGGTAGAAGTTCTCGTCCACGTCCATCTTCCCACTCAGGGAGTAGCCGAAGGAGGCCAAGCCGGGGAGTCCCAGCTGCTCTCCGTGGATCACCTGGGGGCAGGGGGAGGCGCTGAAGACAAGCTCTAGGGTAGGGTCTGGGGAGGGGGGCCCAGTGGGGATAAGAAGGGGGTGGGTGAGCCAAAGGAGGGAAGGCCCCATCCCTGTCTATTGGTACCTGCTGGGGCTGCTGGCGGAGACCCCTGGAGCTGCTGTGGTAGATGTACACCGCGCCCAAGCCCTCGAATGGCGCTCCCACAGCGATGTCTGCGGAAGAGAGGCAGAGTGAGGCCACCCCGGGGACTGTGGGCCCCCTATCCCCCCAACCCTGTGCTCCAGACACAGAGCCCAGCATGGCCTTGACCTCACCCTGCCAGGCAGTCCTGAAATCACCGGGACACAGACCTCTGTGGCTCAGGATGAAAGCTGGGACCGACGGGCACCCAGCTGCCTCCTTGCATAGGTGGGAAAGGAGGTCCAGGAGAGGGAAGTGACTTACCCACTCAAACAGCTAGTTAGTGTCTCAGACAGCTAGTTAGTATCTCAGGAAGGCCCACCCTCCCAACTCCAGCCAGTGGCTGCTGTTCATCTGCCCTCATTACAGTGCCTTCCATCTCCCCCACCAGCCTCCCCTCCAGACACCTGCTTCTCCTAATGTCATTTACCCACAGGGTCACACAAGCCGGGGTTTAAAAAAAAAAAAAAAAGGAGATCTGGAACTCGGGACCCTGAATAAGACTGGCTGGGCCACAACTTCAGGCAACCCCTTTTGCTCTCCGCCTCAGTTTCCCCATTGGGCACTCTCTATCCCTGTTTTCTATGATCCCGGAGGCCATGTCTCTCTAGCACCGGGGAGGGGAGGGGCTGGGACCTGAACCACAGCGCTACAGTGTTAAATGTTCAAGTGTCCAGACTTGTAACATTCCAACCATGATTTCCCCTGCATCAACCCCAACTGTTTCAGCTTCTTAAACTTGACTCAACCCTGAGTTTGCTGCTTTTGATCTGATAAGGCCTAAGCAAACAGAATGCCAAGCTTGTTAGCAAAGTATGTGGAGGACGAGTAAGTGGGTCCTAAGTGGAAACCGGTGACTCCTGCACCAGTCTGTGCTCTGGGCTGCATCAGCCAAACTCGCTGTCACCGGTCCGGGCTCTCTGGCGGCTCCTTTGGTTCTTAGTTATGTTCTGGGAAACCGAGGATGCCAGAGAAATGGCTTCCAGATGCGCCAGGTGCTCCCATGGCAACCAGGCCACCAGCCAGGTCTGATGGGTCCCTACGTGCTGCAGAGTTGTGGTGACATCCTTTATATCCGGGGCTCCTGCCTTTTCCTAGCTCTTAACGCCCCCTCCTGAGGCACTGCATTCCTGATTTTAACACCCATCGGTCCCACATCTCCTTCCAGAATGATCATTCAAGGTACCAGGGCACCAAGCTATCCGATCCCATCCCTGCCCCCAGACCTTGTCTGGGCACCCCTCTAACATGATCCACATAGAAAGCCTGGCTTTCAACAACATCCACCTCGCCCCCACACTCTCTCTCTAGCCTCGGCTCTGGAATGAACACCCCACACCTGCTGGATCTGGGTACCTCGGGCACGTGTCCTATCTCCTCTTGTGCCCCTCTGCTCCCTGCCACGCCGCACCCTCAGCCCAGCCTTTGATGCCCAGCCGTATGTTCGCTCCTCGCCTGTGGTGGCTCCCTCTCCCCACCCCGTCTCCAGCGCTGCTGTAAGCTCGCCCCCACACTCTCTCTCTAGCCTCGGCTCTGGAATGAACACCCCACACCTGCTGGATCTGGGTACCTCGGGCACGTGTCCTATCTCCTCTTGTGCCCCTCTGCTCCCTGCCACGCCGCACCCTCAGCCCAGCCTTTGATGCCCAGCCGTATGTTCGCTCCTCGCCTGTGGTGGCTCCCTCTCCCCACCCCGTCTCCAGCGCTGCTGTAAGCTCCCCAGGCCTGGGCCCCACCTCCTCCCCTCTTCGGGCCCTGCCAAGCTTGGTATGCGCTGGCACTCAGTCCGCGGGGGCACTGGGGCAGGGGTGCTGGCTCATACCTTGGAATCCATCCTGGTTGATGTCACCAATGCTGGCCACGGAGAAGCCGAAGGCGGAGCCGCTGGGGCCGTGAAGGAGGAGGGAGGGCTGGGCAGGGAAGGAGGTGCCTGCCTGGTTCATGAAGACATAGACGGCGCCCCCTATCTCTTCCTTCTGCTCAAAGTAGTAGGGGGCACCCACCAGGAGGTCCTGCCACCTGCACAGAAGAGAAGGACATGGGAGCGTGAGGCCAGCCATCAGGATGCAGCGTAACTGTGGTGTAGCAGGCATAACCGTGCCAGAGCACATGGCTGTGAGAATGGCATCCCTGGCCGTGCGTGGTGGGAAAGCCAAGGAAATGCCAACGTGAGCCCATCTAAATAGAAAGCACATGCGAGGAAGACATGCGTGCACAGATCACACCCAAACAGCCCACGTGCACCGGAGCCAGGGAAATGACTGGCATAGACAAGGAGAAGCAGGTGACACACAAATGCCTAGAATCCCGTAAAGTCTGATTGCAAATCAATAGACAAGATTAATGTGCAAATCCCTGCAACTGCATGCAAACCAACGCAAGCCTCCCCTTCTCTGCCTTGGCAAGCCTGCTCCCCTCACCATTCTCCCTGGCCCCAGAGAACGTCCCTGGACTCTCACCCATCATTGTTCAGGTCTGCCAGGGCAATGGCGCTGCCAAAATAGGAGCCCACCTGTGTGCCCTCCAGCACCTGCCTCCTCCGCAGGTCGCCGCCTACCTCCTGGCTCAGCAAGAAGACAGCACCCATATGTCGGTGCCGCGGGGCACCCGTCACAATGGTGATGTTTGTAGGGTGCAGGATGGCACTGCCCACCTGCACCGTGTACCCTGGGATGGGGGAAGGTGGTCAGTCAAGGCCCCAGTGAACCCTGTGGCCTTCTCCTCGGGATGTACCGCGGAGGTCACCCCCCATTGTCTTCTATTCTAAGTTGGGCAAGAAAGTGGTTTCTGGATGCCCACCCCCAGTCCTGTCTGTGCATCGGATGGTGAGCCCCATGAGGGTAGGGACTTTGCATCTTGGCGCTCAATAAGCACTAATTGAACTAAATGCCACTAGTTACATCTGAACCCTGGCCTCACCCTTCCACCAGGCACCAAAGGTGAGAGGGCCAGCGTGCCAGGGATGGAGCCCCTGCCCCCCCTCCACCCATTGGGCCACCACGCCTGGACTCACCAATATAGAGGTTTCCTTGGTCCTCCTCATCCTTATAACTGTATTCGGATAAATCCCACTCCTTCCGCTGAATCATGTAGCTGTTTCCTTCCGAAGGATTTGGGGAGAGGGAGTGTAAGTCACCACCTCTTCCCTCCACCGTGTCCAGGCTCCCTCCCCAGAGAAGGATAACTGTAACCTCTTAAAGTATTTGTGCATACTTTGCCAGGGGCAAACCACTTCCTCTTTATTTGAACAATTCTGTGAAGTAGCCAGGCTGGTGGAGCTCAGTGGTTGAGCACTGACCTATGAACTAGGAGATCAGGGTTGGATTCCCAGTCAGGGCGCATGCCTGGGTTTCGGGCTTGATCTCCAGTAGTAGGGGGCGTACAGGAGGCAGCCGATCAATGATTCTCTCTCATTGATGTTTGTATCTTTCTCTCCCTCGCCCTTCATCTCTCTGAAATCAGTAAAAACATATTAAAATAAAAGTAGCCCTAGCTGGTTTGGCTCAGTGGATAGAGCATCGCCCCATGGACTGAAGGTCCCGGGTTTGCTTCCAGTGAAGGCACATACCTTGGTTGCAGGCTCGATCCCTGGCCTTGGTTGGGGTGCATGCAGGAGGCAACCAACCGAAGTCTCTCGCATTGATGCAAGTACTCTCAGCAGTAGCCCCAGGGTGCAGGGCCAGGTGGGCAGCCCCAGATTGGGGGCAAGACTAGGAGGAGATAATGGCATGAAGCTGGCTTCAGTGTCCAGAGCGGGGGGAGTGTCATCTAGTCTCCACGAGCCTGGATGACCAGTTCAGTCATGTTTGTGTCTTTCTCTCCATCTCCCCTCCACTCTCTAAAAACCATGGAGAAAATAATCCTCGGTGAGGATTAACAACAACAGCAAAAAAGAATGACGACGCCCCCCTCCCCCCATTTTGCAGATGAGAAGAGTGAGGCTTAGGGATGAGGAGCTAGTTGCAGGGACATGACTGAATCTGGTCATCCAGGCTCGTGGAGACTAGATGACACTTGCCCCACTCTGGATACTGATGCCAGCTTCATGCCATTATTTTCTCCCAGTCTTGCCCCCAAACTGGGGCTACCCACTTGGCCCCTGCACCCTGGGGCTACTGCTGAGAGTACCTGCCGCTCCACCAAGATTTAAAGGACCGGGGGGAGGGGGAGGCAGGACCACAGGAGCGAGCAGAGAGAGCCCTCAGTTCAGGTGAGCACAGAGCTGTGACTAAGACCCGGGCCAGGGGCCGAGGTTCTGGGCTCCCTCTGCCTGTTGGTTCTACAACAATAGGGAACAGTGACAGGAGATGGGTCGCTGCGGCTACAGCCTGTGTGGCGGAGAAAAGCAGAGGCCGGGGGTGTGGGCCGTCAGGCGTGTGTGCCCTGGGAGTTACAGGTATGGGTCTTGGTACAGGGAAATACTCTGCAGCCCCCAATAGATTGACCTATATGTCTTGACATGAAAAAAATGCCCACAGTTTACTGAAAAGTGAACAGATAAAGTAGTAGAACAGCCTGTTCAGTGTTATTCTGTTTGAGTGCGCACTAAAGGTACCTCTCTATTCTAAAATAAGTCTGGAGGGTCCACAAGATGGAGTGTACACTGGGAAATGGGAAAAGGAAGGTGGGTGACGGCAGGGATGAGAGAAGGGGCACTTTTTATTTTACCAAATCCTACTGTACCATTTAGTAGTTTCACCAGGAGCATGTTGTGTTTATTTTTTTAAAAAATATATTTTTATTGATTTCAGAGAGGAAGGGAGAGGGAGAGAGAGAGAGAAACATCAATGATGAGAAACATCAATCAGCTGCCTCCTGCAACCAAGGTACATGCCCTCGACTGGAACCGAACCCAGGACCCTTTGGTCGGTAGGCCTACGCTCTATCCACTGAGCCAAACTGGTCAGGGCGCATGGAGTGTTTTTTTAAATCAGTTTTTAAATAGTTACGCTAGACTCCGATGGACCTGCATTCTAATTCAGATTTTTTTCAAGCTCACTGTCGGCTTGAGCAATTCACTTCCACTTCTCTGAGGCTCAGTTTTCTGGGAAATGGGTACAATAATACTTGCCTCCTAGACTCTCTGAAGGTTAATTAAGATAATATGTGGAAAGCCTCTGGCACATAGTAAGTGCTTTCAAACAGCAGGGCTTGTGGTGGCTGCTGAACCTGGCAAAGGGGGTCTGTCTCCTCCGCCCCCCAGTGCAGAGGGTCTCGAACAGCTGTCCCAGTGGCCCACCTGGGGCGGGTGGTCTCGGCTCCTCACCTTTCCAGTTGTAGGCACCGGGAGCTCCGAAGTACACCGTGTTCTTGGTGAAGCCGCCGCTGGTGCCCAGCTGGCACATGCCCGTCTCCAGGTAGTCCGTGTTGCTGTTGCACATCTCGTTGTGGTAGGTCTGCCAGTCGTCCGTGTGGTCCAGCTTGAGGTTGTTGCCCCGCACGTAGCACTTGCCCACCATGCGCCACTGCTCCTCCGCCCCCGACCACAGCACCTGGGTGTAGCGGTGGGCACAGACCTGGGGACCCCACCCCAGCACACGGCTGAGCCCGCAGCAGGGACCCGGGGCCAGCGGTCCCTGGGTCCTGTGCGCCCCTGGTTTGGCGGGAGAGGAGCTGAAAGGGGGCTCCTCACTTTTCTTTCTCTCCCCGCAGGGAGGCCTGCACCTGCGTCTCCTTTCCGGAATGCAGAAACCTGCTCTGAAGGTGGGAAACGCTCTTTGGAAGGCCAGAAGGCACTGGCTTTGAGAGCGGCTCAGAGATTCTGGCAAAAGGGAAAGGGGGAAGAATGAAGGAATGCGGGTTCAAGCGCTCAGGTCTTCAGGGAGCTAGATCGCCAGCAGATTAAGGAGCTTGCTTCTCCGCTGTCCCCAGATGACCCTGCCCTCTTAACGAGAGGACAGCTAACAACAACAGCAGCGGCAGCAGCTACAGCCGAGCGCTTGCTGCATGCCAGACACAATTCTAATCTCCTCACACACGAAGCCTTTTAAGCCTCCCAACAACGCGATGGAGAAGGGACGCTTCCTTCCTCCATTTCAGAGGCTCGGAGAGGAGGTCTCTGTTTAGGCTCTCACACCTCGGGAGAGGCTGACCGGCTCTGCAGTCTAAGCGGTTACGAGCTAGGCTGCACGGCCTCTCCCGTAGCCTCTCCCAGCACACGCTCGATAAATAGTTCTGGGGCAAATCAATCAGAACGGGACGCGTGTCCAGCCGCCAGGGGCCAGGCAGACATCCAGCACCAGCCTCCTTCGCGTTGGCTTACTTTCTGTGTCCCTTCCCGCCGTGAGCGTCACTCCCACTGGCCCAGCCTGACCTGCCACCACTAAGTCCCTGGTGCTGGCACAGAGCATGGCACATAGTAGGTGCTCACTAACAACTTGTTGAAGGCCCTAACCGGTTTGGCCTAGTGGATAAAGAGTCGACCTGCGGACTGAAGGGTCCCAGGTTCGATTCCAGTCAAGGGCATGTACCTTGGTTGCGGGCACATCCCCAGTGGGGAGTGTGCAGGAGGCAGCTGAATCGATGTTTCTCTCTCATCGATGTTTCTAACTCTCTGTTCCTCTCCCTCTCCCTTCCTCTCTGTAAAAAATCAATAAATATAAAAAAATAAAAATAAAAACTTGTTGAAGGAACAGATAGATGGGTGAGCAGACAATACGGAAGCACCCAAAATCTAAACTGCCTTAAGGGGGTCCCAGCCCCACACGGTCATGACAGAGGTCTAACATAAAGGTGTTTGAGTGAAGTGATGCAAGCCCGGAGCTTAAAACAGTGTTCAAATGTGAAGGGCACAGCAGTGACAGGGATGGAGGTGATGACTGACGGAAAGCGGGCACGCTTTCTAGAATGCTGAAAATACTCGATTTTGTTAACGGATGTTGGTAACACAGGTGCATAATTTTCAAAACTCAATGAAACTTACAATCTGTACATTTTGCTGTATGTAAATTTTTTGTATCGGCTTTAAAAATCTCTCTGTGAGATTCAGAAATTGAGAGCCCCAGGGGCCAGCGCTGAAGAATGTGGGCAGGATGCCCAGCTGGCATGGCTCAGTGGTTGAGCATGGAGGATCCTTCGGAACCAGGAGGTCACGGTTAGATTCCCAGTCAGGGCAAATGCCCTGGTCTTGGGCTCCATCCCCAGTGCGGGGAATGCATTGATGTTTCTATCTCTCTCCCTTCCTCTCTGAAATCAATAAAAATATATTTAAAAAAAAGAAAAAGAATGGGGCAGGAAGTGACAACTGATAAGGGAGCAGGCCCTCAGACCCAAACCAAGTGAGCTGGCGTCAGCAGGATTGTCTCTCTCCTGACAGCCAGCCAGTCTCTGGGGAAGGAAAAAGACCAGGCCATATGGCCCGAGGGCCTATCTGCCCTTTTCTCTCTGCTGTTCCTATAGCTGTTCCCACGAAGGGTGAGCCACCCAGGGGGTAGCAGGGGAGGGGCAGGGAGGAAGTGTGATTCAGACAGGACCCAGGCCATGCTGGCTCTTGGGAGAGTGCCAGGACCCTCTCCCCACCCCCACCCCCCGCCCGAAAGTGCAGGGTTGAGACACAGAGAGCCATAGACTAGTCATTTGCAAAGCCCCAGCTCATGCACCAAAGACCCCCTCTGTCCTCTGATTTCTCCACAGCTAGGAGGAGATGAAGGAGAGGGCTGAATGGGGGCAACCGACTTGAGTGTCTACTTACCAGGACTCTGCCTGCAGGGCCCTGGCTGGCCACAGTCACCCCAAGCCACATGTCCTCAATTTTGTGATGGCCAGGGTTACCTATAGGCATGGGAGGGATCATGGGTCAGGGCACCCCATCCTCCCAGTGCCCAGAACGTCCAGAGGGAGGGGTCGGTCCCTCTCGGATCCTCCACTCCAGCAGGGCAGCTGTCCCTCCTCCCTCCTCCAGCCCCCCACAGTCTGAGCTCCACAAATCCCATATGGTTCCACCCTCCTCTAAGACTCCCTCTTCCCAGCGGGACTAGAAGTGACTAGAAACTGCCCAGGGGAGCCTTCATCTCCTCCGGGTCATTTCTCTCTTTGCTACCCTCTCCACCAGGCTCCTGGCCCAGCACTGACCCCCAGCCCTTTCCCCTCACTTTTCTCTGTGATGTCCATCCTCTCACAGTCATTCTTGTGAGCACTGAGTGGGCACAGGTACACAGCACCGGTCCGGTTGGTAGAGCGATCAGACACGGCGAGGTCACGGGGAGCACCAACCAGGAGCCTGTGGGGCAAGGAGGTAGGGGGTCTGAGCTCAGCCTCCCCAAAAGCCACTTCACACAGCTTGCTGTTGAACATGCGTTTACTGAGCATCTGCTCTGCCAGGCTGTGTGCCAGGCCCTGGGGTCAGGAGATAAATGGGTCCCAGCCCCCTGACCTCCAGGAGCATGCCCGGAGGACAAGGCAGGCAGGAAGCAGACTTCTGCAGGGGAAAGCAGGGGGCAAACCAGCCCCGATTCTGCACGAGGGGCAGCTAGGGAAGAGGGACCTGGTCTGAGTCTGAGAATGTTGACCAGGCCGCCAGGTGAGGGCGGGGAGGAAGGGCACTCAGACATATGTGTGGCGTGTGCCCGGGGCCAGGAAGCATGAGCAAGCAGGATGACTCAGGTATCTGCAGGGTCCTGGCACCGCTGGAATCCAGGAACCCGGGGAGAGACAGAGTGCAGGGTGCAGACAAGGGCCTTGGGGAGCCGGGGAGGGATGTTGAGCAAGGTCAGAGCTGGGTTTTGGAAGGAATGCTGTGGCCTCTGAGATGAAGGCAGACTGAAAGAGGGCAAGTCTGGAGGAATCCTGACGCAGGGCTCTCCTTCCAGGAGGACCTGGGAGAGAAGGTGTAAGAGGGATGGGGTCAGCGGTTGGGACCCTGGGTCCTTCCACTCTAAGCCATCTGAGGACTTAGGTCTAGGAGGAGTGGACCTAAGGAATCCGAGCCATGTTTACACCCCCACCCCCACTGCCACCTGAAGACAGGCACACGGGCATTGGGTGGGACTGGGTACTTGACATGTTGGACATTCTGTCCCCAGGGCAGTGTTGTTGGAAAGTGGGAATGCGAGTGGGCACGGGTGAGAAGGACTAGCCCCTTGTCCCCAGCCTGCCCATCTGTAAGGGCATTGACTACAAGTTCCCACGAGGATGCGTAGGGTCCCAGCCACCCATCCCTACCACAGAGGGGACCAGAGGACAGAAGGCAGGGGATTCGCCTCGGAATTATATCTCAAGAGTCCTTGGACCACCAGCATCAGAAGCCCCTGGGATTTGTGCTCAAAAGGCAAATTCCTCAGCCCATCCCAGACCACCTGAGTTGAATATGAAATGGAAACCCGCAGGTGTGACATGTACCACAAATATTGTGGACCCAGTTTGAGAACCCAGTTCTACCACTCCTTCCTCTCCCCGCACCATCTCTCTGCAGCCTCTGGACCTTCTGCCAGAACCGCCTCTTGGATTCTGATGGACCCAGCCTCCTGGGTGGCAGGCACCTCCTAGGAGCCCCTCCGCGGGGCCCCCACAATACCAGCACCCGGAGGCTCCCAGCTCAGAACTCAGGCGCTGGGCCTCTTGCCAGAGTCTGGAAGTGCCGAGCCATAGCCCGCCTGCAGCTCTTCCCTGGAACCTGTGAGTGAAGGTTTCAGGGAATGGGCAGGGCGGGGCCTAGGCATGCCAGGACTTGGGTGCCTCTGCCCACTGGGTGTCAGGAATGCACGGCCTGGAGGTGCTGGGAAGGGGGTGGGGCCCCTGCCTACACCTTACACCTCAGCTCAGCCCTTACCCCCGGGGAAGGGTTAGGCAGTGCCAGGCAGAAAGGCTGGCAGGGGGCCGGCATGGCAGCCAGGCCCAGTGAGTCACCCTCTGCCTAAGCTCAGGAGGGTGCCTGGTGAGTCGATGCCTGACTACCTATGGACACCCCCCCCACTCGGGAGCCTGCCAGGTGAGAGAGGAAGGGAAGCCTTTCGAAAGGAACTTTCCAGCTCGGGAGCCTAAGGGTCCGGCTGTAAGATTTGTTCTGCTAAAGGGGCCATTTCCTTTCCCTTTCTGAGCCTTGAGCGCCTGGTCTGTGACATGGGGGCAGCAGCTGTCCCGCCACTCTCCAGGGCTGTTGGGGGGACAAACGGATTCTCTCTCTGAAGGGACTTTCTGACTATGAAGCATGGTCGAGGTGAGCACTATCATTCTGTTACTGAGACCCCAGGCCTGGCCCCAGCACGCCCCAGGTACCCAGAGTTTCCGTTCCACCAGGTTAGGGAGCCTGGAGCGGAGGACCAACAGCAGATGAGTCCGGTTATTTAGAGGGAGCAGAGCATGGGGCACGGCAGCGCTTCCAATGCCTAAGGAGGCCAGGCCACCACGAAGGCGGGGGTGGGGCCTGGCAGCTGGAGCCATTCCAGGTGGGAGCTCAGCGTGGGCTGGTGGAGGCGGGGGTCTTGCTACAGTGACCCTGAGGGGGTGGGCCCAGGCCTCAGCGGGCGAGAGGAGGCCAGGTTGCCTCCCAGGACTGCAATGCAATGGACCCCTTGCAATGTTGCTGCTCCTATTGCTGCTTGCCCAAGATGTCTGAGGGGACGAGCAGAGGGACCCTCCTCTGAGCCTCCTGCGGAACCAAGCAGGCAGAGCTCGGTACAAAAGCAACTGAATTGAAATAAATCCCCTTGCCCTAACCGGTTTGAGCTGCTCTATCAGTGGATAGAGCGTCGGTCTGCAGACTCAAGGGTCCCAGGTTTGATTCCGGTCAAGGGCATGTACCTTGGTTGCAGGCACATCCCCAGTAGGGGGTGTGCAGGAGGCAGCTGATCCATGTTTCTCTCTCATCGATGTTTCTAACTTTCTATCCCTCTCCCTTTCTCTCTATAAACAATTAATAAAATATACTTTTTTAAAAAAAGAAATAAATCCCCTTACCATCTATACCCTCCCCGGCCTTGCCCCAACCAGTCTTGTGTCTAGTGAGGAACGGTAGGGCAATGCCGGCCCACATCCCAAGCCCCTCCCTCCCCAGAGATTCCATAGGGAGCCTCCACTCCCACCCCTGGGAGTATTTTTAGCTCCCACTTGGCCTGTTCAGAGGCCCTTTAAGGCCCTCTGGCTCCCAGCCCAGGATCCAATGGGTCTACAGTCAGAGGACTGCGAGTGGATGGAGGAAGGTGGGGCACAGAGGGTCAGATCCAGCTGCCTCCAGCCACAGCCAGATGTGGGAGAACCCAGAGGGGGGAGAGACCTTACTGACATGCAAATGTAGTACAAATTAATATGCAAATAAGCACTCTGCTGCCCGCTGTTGGACCAGGTCCAACAACGGGCAGCAGAGTGAATCCAAAAGCTGACCCCTTCTTAGACCACCACGGAGCTCCCTCCCAGCAGCAGTCAGAAGGAAGGAGGCTAGGAGGGAGGCTTTGCCCAGCCCCTGGAGCAAGAGGAGAGATCAGACCAAACCTCTCTTGGAGTCTGGGCTGGGGGTGGTGGGCAGGGAGCCCCTCGGGAGGTAGAGGAATGAGTAAGATGACCTCTTAAAGGCTTTCAAAGAGCTGCCTCCTCACCCAGACAGCCCCTCCTGGCCCCTGGGGAGCCCCCTTGGGCCCCAAGTTCCGGAAAAGCACTTCCTCACCCCTGCCTCTCACTCTGACAGCTCAAGGCTAATGGAACAGCCAAGTAGAAAGCAGTAGAATGGGAGGGGACTGGGGTATGAGGCCCAGGGGTGTCAGAGCACCAGGCTGGCTCACCCCAAAGAGAAGAAGGCCCCCCTGGGATACTGGAGTGTGGGGTGATGCTCAGAGAAACAGGCCCCTCCCCTCAGGGGGGCGCTGGGGTGGCTCCAGTGGGAAGATTTGGATTAACCCGGAGAGGGCCAGAGGGTCCAGCGCTCAGGGTAAGGGGCCCCCACCTCAGGGCTAGAAGCTGGCTGGGGAGGGGGCTGCCCCAGCTCTGAGCCCAGAGTGGGGTGGCAGCAGTTTTCAGATGCCTGGATCCCAGCTCTGTGCCAACCCTGCTGCCGGAATTAGCCATCTCCCAGAGGCCACTCCTGTGGAGGCTGAGACGGCAGCCCGCTCTGTCCTCCCCTTCCTTCTCATGCTGCCCAGCCGGCGCCCTCTCCTCTCTGGTGACTCAGCCCTAGAGCCAGAGCAACAGGCGGGAGGAAGGGATAGAATGAGGGAGGACGGGAGAAGGGGCCCTTGGCCCAAGCCTCGGATGAAAAGGAACAAGGCCGGTCTTCTCACTGCTTCTCCCTCTCCCTCGCTCCTCAGTGCTTTTTTCCTATTTGATCCCTTAGGGCATTCTTCATGTCGTCTAACCTCAATTCCTCTTTCCCCTTTGTGTAGCTCTGACCGAGCCCCTTTCTCTTTCTACAGAACCGGCCTCCCCTGCCTCCCGCCCAGTGGAAAGCTCCCGGGCCTGGCCGGTCAGTGGGGAGAGCCAGAGGAGAGGACGCGGGGACCCATGCAGCCTCCTGCCTGCAGCAGCAGCTGTTCGCCCCTTTCCTTTGGCACGGGCCTTGGCGGCGGCCAGGTGGCCGCTCTGCCCGGGGAAACGTGTTTTAGGAGAGCACAGCAGGTGATCCCGGTTCCTGCCTCCCTCAGGGATGACCTCATCTTCCGGGAGGCCCAGCCACCCTCACCCAGGCTTCCCAGAAACCCTCATTGCCTGGCAAAGGCAAAAGGGAGAGAGGGCCCGGAAGGTATCTCCCACAAGGTCAGGCCAGACCAGGACACTCATTCCCAGGAGGCGATGAAGAGCAGGTGCCACGGGCGGGGGAGCCAGTGGCCGTCTCCCCGAGGAATAGCTCCTCTGCTTCCCCAGGGGACCTCACGCACCTCAGCAAGAAGCCTCCGCTCCACTCCTCACCCCTCAGGTCCGGCAACTGAGAAATTGGGGCCTGGCTTGGGGTGAGCCTCTTAGGTTGTGGGCAGGGGACCCCAGCCCGGAGGTGGAGCTGATGGGTTTTTAACCATTTCTGGAAGAAAGCCTTCTTTGAGAATATGATGGAAGCTACACTCTCCATGCTCCCACCCCCAGAACAACACTCACAAACACACACGATTTTACATGTGCTTTTGGGGATCTCTGCACCTCGGGAAGATCTCCTGTGAGCCCCCAACGAAGAGCTTGTTCGGGACCATGGAACTTTCCCTTTTCCAAAGGGACCTTGAGGCTCACGGAACAGAAGGCCGTGGCTTGACTGCTGGTTCCCCTGAGCCGCGCACTCGGGCAGCTGTTCACATCTGGCTGCACAGCTGGCTACAGCGAGGCCCCGCTGGGCCAGCTGGCTCTCCCAAAGGGCCAAGGAGCAGAATCCAGTGAGACGAGGCGAGGAGCCAAGGCCTAGAACCAGCCCTGGGGAAGACCGAGGATGCTGAGCGGCCTAGAAGTCTATCTAGAACTACTTGCTTCTGAGGGTCAGGCCCACTGCCACCTCTAGCTGCCCCTGGGCGGTGGGGGGGGTAGCACTTCTCTGCTCAGCCATCTTGGGTGAGGTCCACGGAGAGTGCGGGAGTATCGGAGTCCTGGCAAGAGCCCTCAGCAGCACCTGGGCGTGTGCAGAGCATCTGACACACGTTATCTCACGGAAGGCCCACTCTTACCCCATAAAGAAGGTGTGTTGTTCCCCTCCCCCTGACATGGGAGGAAACGAAGGCCCTGGCATTAGTGACAGATGCGAGAGACAGGCCAAGGGCAGTGGAACTCTGCAGCTTCTTCTCTCTCCACAGGGGCCTTTTCTTAGGGCCACAGAGGCAGGAAGGAGCAACAGAGATCCAGGTCCAACCCGACGCCTCTTTGGGGAAAACTGGCCCAGAGAAGGGACATATCTTGCTGAAGGTCACATAGCAACGGGGGGGAGGGAGTTACAGAATCCTTTACTGACGCCGGCTTCCCGTTATTTCCTCATGCTTCTCTGATCTTCTCTTTGCACGATGCTGCCTTAGCATGGAAAAATCTTTTTCTGGATCGGGGCAGAGCGAGCACCAATTATAGAAACTGGTGTGGATGGTCACGTAGGACCTCCAAAAGATGGAGGACTGGCCAGGGCCGCACTGCAGCCGCTGGGGCAGGGCCGCGAAGGCAGTGGCGACCTTAGCCTCTGCAGAAGTTCCGTGGAATTGAGGCTGGTCCAGGTAGGTAGGCTGGGCAGGGGCTGGGCCAGCAGGGCAGGAGCCAACTTTGGACTTTGACATTCCTCAAGTTTATCGGCCTCTGCCAGAGGTGGAAGAGGGTTCAACACACCCTTTTTATGACCACGTCTTCTTGCTCAGAGGATCAGACGCGAGGGGGGTGCGGGGAGCGGGCATAGGCCCGGTAGGTGACCCCCGCTCAAAGTGACAGGGCCTGCCTGACCTGTCCTAACCACCTTCCCTCCCGGGACAGCCCTCCTGGGACAGCCTCGCCTCCCCCAGCGGTTCTCTTCCCGAACTGCCCGGTGACCTCCTGAGTCTAAGGCGGAGACACATCTGAAGCCTGGACATGCCCCTCAGGGCATGAGTGTGTGGTGAGCGTGGAGGAGGGGCACGCAGCGGCTGGATGCCGCCTCCTTCCCTCACTCCCCTCTGCCTGGCTCTTCCCCTCCTTCTTCCAGCTGGCGGGGAAGGAGAACAGAAGGAGCAGAAAAACACATTTCCCTCTTCAAACCAAACAAACACGCTCAGGGTTAAAGATTCAACATGAATCTGTGGAATGCAGGAAAGATGTCTGCGGGGAGCGTGTCACTGCTGGCCTAGGGGTGAGGGGGCAGGAGACCAAGCAGGATTCGGGACAGCCCCCTCCTCTCTCTCTTCTACTCCCCCGCCCTCAAGGGGTCAGAGGGAGGCCCTGGACAGCTCCAAGCACCCAGACTCATCACCTCACCCTCCAGCTGCGGGGAGGCTGAGAACTCCTCCAGTCTGTCTCTGCAGAGGGTGTGGCTGGTGTGGCCGCAGACTTAATGGGAGGTGTAAAGGGCGAGAGCTTAAAGCAAGTGCCTATAGGTCCTCCCCAGGAGACCGGTAAGGGAGATCTATCTTGCAGTGCTCCCCCCACCCCCACCCCCCGCTCCCACTGCTGGAGAACAAGAGGCATGCGGTGTACTAGGTACTCAATTCACTGAACGGAAGGGACTCAGGGGAGCGGAACCCCAATGCTGCTCTCCCGAGAGGTTTAAAGGGCTGAGGGGCTGCGTCTAGACAGGTTCTGGCTGGGTCAGCACTTGCCAATGATTACTGCCGCCCCCCCCCACCCCCATCCCACGCCTAATCCCTTCACTTCCCGCCAAATCTCAGCAGCAGGAGGGCTGCCCAGGTCCCCACCCCTTCATCTTTGCTCACAGTAGCCGGAGGCCCGTGGGCCAGGACTCAACTCCGGATCCGCACCCTGCACACACACACACACGCGCACACACACACACACACACACACACCCTCTCTCGCCCACTCCACCCCCCGCCGGCCGCACTCACAGGTTGCGCTGCTGCGGCTCCGTCTGCCGGTGGAGGGCGACCGAGTAGCCGAAGAGGCTGCCCGGGTTCCCGGCCTCCTTCACCACCAGGAATCGGGTGTCCAGGTTGAAGGCGGAGGCGACGCGGCCGCCGGCGGCCACAATCAGGGCGAGCGCGCAGAGCGCCGGGCGCAGGACCGGGCTGGCGGGGCGGGGGCTGGGTCCCATGGGTGCGGGCGGCAGCGGGCGCCCGGGCGGGAGCGCGCGAGGACGCGGGGCTAGGGGTGCGGGACACGTTCACCTGCTCGCTGCACCGCCGCACAGCTCGGCCCGCCGCCGCGTCCTTCAGCCCCGCGGCGCCGATCGGCTGCACATCCGCTCACGTCCGCGCCCTCAGGTGCGCTCCCGGGTCCGCGGGTCTCCTCTCCGGCCAGCCCTGCCTCTGCTCGCCGCGCCCCCGCCCCGGACACCCGGCCCCACAGCTGGTCCCGGCCGCGCCCCCTTGGCCGCACAGTCGACTTCGATCCCGGCTGGGTGACGGATCTGGGCTGGCCGCCGGTAGACCGCAGGGAGGCCGGGAGGGAGGGGTGCTTCCGCGCGCCCCGCCTCCCCACGCCCAGCGCCGCACCTCCCCACCTTGCGCGCCCGGCCGCGCTCCCTCTCCTTCCGGGGAAAGAGAAGGTCCGGGCTCCGCCGCCGCCTCTTAAAGGGGCAGCACCGCCCCGCCCTCCTCATCCCCCCAGGACGGCTCCGCCCTCTCCCCCCAAACACCTGTCCCGGGCCCCCCAAAGGCTTGGATTCCCCCTCCCCGTCCCTGGTCCAAGAAGCGTCTCCTTTGGATCCAGATGGATTGCACGGGCGGGGCTGGGGGTGGGATTTGTCCTGACGGCTCTGCTGCGGCGGCGGCGGCTGCGGTTGCAAAGGCCGTTGCAGGCGCGGCCGCCGCGGCCGCCGGCCCTGCGGGAGGGAGAGCGGGGCGGGCTGAGCTCCGCGCCGCGGGCTGCACCGGCCGCCGCGCCTCCGCTGTGCTGGGCGTCCCTGCGAGGCGGCCGGCGGTCTCTGGGCGTTCTTCCTCGCACACAGCCCCTTCGCTGTCCTCGTGGAGATTTTTTTCCCCCTCTTGCCCACCCGCCCCATCCACTCTGAGCCCAGCTGGGCATGGTCTCCCAACAAAGCCAGGCAGACAGTTAGCAGTAGTAAATCACCAGCATCCGTAGTGGTTAGCGACTAGTCAGCCTTTCCCCCAGAGGGCTGCGCCTTTTGGTCTCCCTCGGAAGCCCATGGATGTGGAAATGATTCTCTTCCCTGCGTGGCCAGGGAGCTGGACCCAGCCTGCACCCACTTCTCACGCCCCTGCCTCCGGATACTAGCCCAGCAGAATCCCCACGTTCCCCGTCTCCCACCCAGGCTCAGGCTGTTTGGAGACGAAGCGGGGATGCCAGCCCCCACAGGTGTGTGGTGGGTGGTGCCAGTTGGCATGAGGTGGGCGGGGCCTAGAGGTTATCCGCAGAAAAATCAGCCAGCTGAAAGGGAACTTTAGAGGTCACTGCGCACTTTATTAAGTCTGACTCAGATTTCCATCACTGCAGCACAAAACCGAGGGAGCTTTGTTATTTTGGTTCAGGAGCTCAGCTCGAAAGCACTCACAACCTTCAGGTTTGGTTGGGCACTGCTATCTCCGAGCATTTAGAATAATAAGAAAACTAGTGTGTGCTAAGTCCTGATGCACCCAGAACTTTGCTAAGGGCTTTACAAATATTTTTATTTATTTATTTATTTGTTTATTTTTAAAATATATTTTATTGATTTTTTTACACAGAGGAAGGGAGAGAGATAGAGACCTAGAAACGTCGATGAGAGAAACATCGACCAACTACCTCCTGCACACCCCCTACCGGGGATGTGCCCTCAACCAACGTACATGCCCTTGACCAGAATCGAACCTGGGACCTTTCAGTCCACAGACCGACGCTCTACCACTGAGCCAAACCGGTTTCTGCTTTACAAATATTTTTAAATGAAATCAGGTGGCCACAACTGATGAGGGGTTGTCTCTGATTCAGGAGGAGAAAACTGAGGCTCTGGGAGATAAAGCAACTTGGTGAAGGCCACACAGCTCGGATTTTAATCCTGTATTATCGGACACCAGAGCCTCTCTTGACCACTTCCACCAATAATTAACGTTTGGCCGAAACCGGTTTGGCTCAGTAGATAGAGCGTCAGCCTACAGACTAAAGAGTCCCAGGTTCGATTCTGGCCGGGGACATGTACCTTGGTTGTGGGCACATCCCCGGTGGGTGGTGTGCTGGAGGCAACTGATCGATGTTTCTAACTCTCTATCTCTCTCCCTTCCTCTCTGTAAAAAATCAATAAAAATATATTTTAAAAAACAATTAACGTTTGTATAATACTCAGGGCAGATCTAGTTTTGGTGAGGCCTGAAGCTTGTACAGTTTGGAGCCCTCTGTAAGGAGAAGAAGGAAGAATTAGGAGTACAGAGTTGGATGCAGAGTCTGGGAGGGGCTCAAGCCTAACTTGACAGCTGAGGAAAGTCATTTCACACGAAGGCTCTCATGTCATCTTCCTGGCCTCCCTGTGAAGTCGGGATTATCATCCTCATCTGACTGATAAGGGAACGTAAGTGTCCAAGATCATGCAACTCCAGGGGGGCAGCTAGGACTGGCAGCCGCTGACCACAGCTGTGTCTTTAAGAGACAAACTCCAGGCAGATGTTGGTGAGATAGCCAGCGATGCCTAAACAAAGGCAGCTGGGATAACAGTGCTCACCGCGGTTTTGGGGAATGGACACTCACCCCTGTCTGACCTGAGGACAGCATTGGTTCCAGAGCCCCTCGGCCTCTCTCTGTGGCCCACCTGTGGCCGAGAGCCTCTGGGGTTAGGAGATATTGGACGTCAAGAAACAGGAAGCTGACTTGGCTGGAAGTGGGACTTATCTCACTCTTCTTATGATGGCTGCTGGGCCTCCGCCTTGTTCCGGGAGGAGAGGAGGCAGCGGGGTCGGGAGCTCAGGGGCCAGGTGGACACGCAGTGTGGGCAGGGGGCCTGCCTGTGTGAAAGTACTATGATGCCACGGAAGGGCTCCGTGCCAGCGTTATCTCTTTGGCCATCCCCAGCAGGAATGCCCAGCACGTCCGATCCCAGGGCCGGGAGCAGGAAAGGGATGACAGATAGCTTTTCCACTCCCGGGGAGTGTCCAGAGGGAATGTGGGAGCGGGAGCAGGGCGCCTGCGAGGGGGAGGGCCCAGGCTGAGGAATGTGGGGGAGTGTTAGATCTGGGGGAGGTGGGCTGGGAAGGGAGACCTGGAGACTGACTGGAAGAGCCTGTGGGCTGGAGAGTTCATGCCGAGCACCCAGCATGCTCTGGTTTCAGGGAGAGCATCCAGGGCCCCATCTCATCCTCAGCGGACTTCGTCAGCTCTTCCCCGTGGAGAAGGGACTCACCTAGAAATGGAGGCACAGAGAGAGACGGGCACAGGAATACCATGTGTGATGAGGCATCTGGGTCCAGTTCTAAGAGAGAGGGAGAGAGAGATAGAAATGTCAGTGTTGAGAGAGAATCGTTGATTGGCTGCCTCCTGCACGCCCCACACTGGGAATTGAGCCTGCAACCCGGGCATGTGTCCTTGACCAGAATCAAACCCAGGACCCTTCTGTCCTCAGGCTGACACTCTATCCGCTGAGCCAAACCTGCTAGGGCTGGGCACAGTTTTTGATGTTTGATTGCTGATGGCTCTGATGCTGTCACCTCGCCTCCTTCCCCTGTGTCCCACACCTAGGCAAGGAAAGCCTGGGTCCTGACTGCACTCCCTCCTGTGGCAGCCACGGGAGGTTTGGACTGTGCAAGCTCTGCTCTTCCCACACAAATCCTCACCCTGACCTCCCTCCCAGCCACAGTGAAAACCCAGGCCAGTCTCCAGCCATATAAGCCCTGCTCCCCCGGAGACCTCGTTTACGTAAATAAAACTTGTCCTACCCTCTTGGGAGGTGTGTGGCGTCATCCGTCCTGACATTGATGGGGTCCATCTACCTCTGCAGTGACCTCAACAGCATGCCACTGTGGATCTGCTGTAGGGCCGGGGAGGCGCCCGGAGGAGGAGTATTGGGTGGGACTGGCAAGAGGGAGCTCTGAGTGCAGAAAACAGAAGAGTGGGGGCCTTGTTTGGGGTGAAGTTTTCCAGTTGCAACACTTACGTCAAAGCTTTATAAAAGCACCTTTTGCTTATGCAGTGTTTGCTGTGTTCACACCAGCCTTCCTCTGCCTGTGTCCCCCCCCACCCCACCCTACCCCCCACCTCACCCGATCTCGCTCCTCCTTGTCCACTTGTCTCTTGAGACTCTAGACCACACCACTTGCTCACTCCCTCCTCACAGGAAGGCCAGGGCGTGGGCATGATGTACACAGGCAGTGAGTGGACAGATAGAGATGGAGGGGCATTGCGGTGCCACTGGCACTGAATGCAGGCTACCTCCTGCCCTCTCATCTTGGCAAGTGACTTTCCTTCCTTGGGCCTCGGTTTCCCAGGATCTATGAAAGGAAAGGGCTGGAGGACATTTTTCGTTATTTCTCTACTGGTATCCTGTGTGTCCCGCAGGCCTCTCTCTCCGACTTGAATTGAAAATGCAAATCCTGAGGGGAGAGGGAGGAGCTGGGGAGCTTGAATGGGTTTATCAGATTTCCTTTCTCCAGTGACCCAGTTACGGGCCTGGGGTGGGTGGGGCAGGTGCCTAGTCCTGACAACTTCCCCGGCTCAGAATCTGTCGGCCTCGTTCATTGACCACCTACTACGTACAGGCACCGAGCTGGGGGCCCCCAGGGCTGTCAGAGACGCACCAGAGCATGCGCCAGAGGCTGGAGTTGTCTCACGGCCTCACACTCTGAAAGCTCTCACATTTAAAGAGGCTAAGCCCACGTTATATTGTATCTCAGGGCTGGTGCCTGGGGGCAGTGGGCGGTGTTAGAACATTTTGGCGACAGCATGAGGTTGGCATTGCCAAAAGAGATCGAGCTAGCGGGAAGGGGCTGCTGTAATAATTTGGACAAGGGGTGAGGGGCAGAGGAGGGAGAGTGTGAGAAGGCCCAGGGCATGGTGTGTGTGTGTGTGTGTGTGTGTGTGTGGACGGGACAGAGGGGTTCTGAGAATAAATAGGCAGTGACCCAAAGAGGGGCCTGGTGCTGGCCCCAAACACCAGTAACCTTTCCTGCCAGCCAACACTACTTCTCCCCCCTCTCTCCATCCCTCCCCCCACCATCTTTCTAGTTCCTCCAGCACTCTCCATGGTCCCCTCACTGCCATCGGTGGCATGGCCTTGCTGCCCTGGCTGGGAGAGGAGAACCCTGGTGGGCTCTTCAGCATTCTCTACCTCATGCCAAGGTGGCCCCTTCAAGGTTGGGAGGCCGTGTGATCACCCCCTCTGAGCTGAGTCACCAGCCCCCAGGGCCTTGTCAATCCTGGGGGAGATGCCTTCTGCTGGCAGGGTTCTGTGCTCACGTGGAAATTGGGCAGGGGGCTTCCTCCCTGCCTCCTCCTCCTACTAACTCCCTAGAGACCCTCCTGGGGCTGGAGGACCACGTGTGGTGGTCCGTGAAATGCTCCTATGTGTTAAGTTGATTGGAACATGTGTCTGTGCTCATGGTCCCTTATGCATTCACACGTGTTTGCCTACGTGACGACATGTCTCTGAATGTGTTATGTACATTTGAATCCTGAAAGGGAACTGATGTTTATCCATGTACGTTAGCATTCTCCTGCTTGCTGATGACACCCGCCCACGCTCCTCCAGGCTCCAGCCTGGATGTTCAACTCTCGCCAGCCACTTGTCTGGCCACCCACAGGCCCCTCAGACTCTCAGTGTCCAGAAGAGGCTCAGCATCTGCCCTTGTCCCCACAGCTGACTCTCCTGGACCAGCCTCTGAATCAGCACCTTGTCTCTAGCAGGTTTCCACCAACACACCTCGTCCACTTGGAAAATACCATATATATATATATATATATATATATATAATTATGCCCGATGCAAGAAATTCATGCAAGTGGTTCAGCCCTCACAGCCCCCTGGCTGCTTCTTGGCCCCACCCCCTATCCATTGGTCGTTCTACCATTGATTTATAGCGAAGAAGGGAGAAGGAGGGAGAGAGAGATAGAAACATCAGTGATGAGAGAGAATCATTGATTGGCTGCCTCCTGCATGATTGGGGATTGAGCCTACAACCCAGGCATGTGCCCTGACCAGGAATTAAACCATGACCTCCTGGTTCATAGGTCGACATTCAACCACTGAGCCATGACAGCTGAGCAATACCCACTGGTTCTTCAAAATCTTTCATGAGTCTTCACTTTCCCTCCTTCCCCCCTGACCCTGTACCACCCACACTCCACCCCACCCTTGCCTGTAGTCCCTCCTCAATCTTCCAGGCCTGGCACTGACTTGCAGCTGGGCGTCTAGTGTGATTATCTCCTGCCAGGGCTGTGACCTTGTACAAGTCGCTTCGCCTCCCTTTGCCTCAGTGTCCCCACTGTAAATTGGACATGAAGATACCAGACTCACAGGCCTGCTGGAAAAGAGTAGAACTGGGACCCCGTAGTTACGCTCATTTCATTGTTGATTACACCTGTATCTCCAGCACCCTCACACACAGTAGGTCTTCAACCACTGTGTATCCAGCACACTGTGTGTTCAGTTGGCTCTAAAGAAGGGGACTCGGTGGAGGTGAGGGAACGGCCAGCTCTGTGTCATAAATAGCCTCTTGCTCCCGTCCCCTCCCCCACCGTGGGATCCTGTTGGGACAAATGTCTTGGCTCAGTGGGCTGAAAAGGAAAGTCAGAGTTCTGAGCATGAATCGCCGTGCCCACTGACTCACTTCCTCCTCCCCACCCGCTCCGGACGGACGGGCCAGGGCCCTGAGTAACACAGGTTGTAGCTTCCTCCCAGCCTTCGCCCCTCATCCTGGCGGCCCCCAGCCCCTCACCCCTGAGTGTCCAGGAGCAGAAGGCAAGTGCAATCAGTTTCTGCTGATTTGAAACCTGCGTTCAAGCTGAGGCATAGATTACAGGGCAGACGGGGAGGCACCTGCCCTCTCTCTGCCGGGCAAGGCAGTGCCCCCTGCTGGAACTTGATCTGAAGGGCGGCAGCAGATCTCCCTTCTTTCCTGCCAGGATCACATGAAATTGAGAATTTGGCCAACCCTCCAACGCTCAAGGCTTCCCATTAAAACACAGGCAGTCCTGCCTGGCAGGTAGCACATGGGAGGGGCTGGGAGAAAATTACAGCTTCACCCACGAAACCAGGGCCCTGGGGTATGAATGACTCAGGAAGATGTAGCATGAGGGCAGGGCAGGGGAAGGGTGCTGAGGGAAGAGTGGGGACAAAGAATGATTTAGTGGAGGTGGGTGGCCGGGCAGGGGGTCTAGAACGGTCTGCCCTTTCCAGTTGACTGACAGCACGATGGGTCACTGTCCTGCCAAACGTGCCCCCAGGGCTTGGCCTTTTCCCTCCGGGGGTCCCCTTCCCCACCTTGTCCAGGACCTCACGGTTCCTCTGAGGAAAGGAGTCAGCTCGGGCTTGGAGGGGGTGCATGCCCCCCCTTTAGCGGCAGAGCAGCTCTGGGCAGCCCAGGGCAGGCGCAGTAGGCAGGCAGAGTGAGGTGCGGCCCGCCTCCGCTGCCTCTCCTGACGGGGAGGGCACAGCCAGCTACACTGAGGACGCAGGGGGCAGGGAGATGCCAGGGCAGCGGGGCAGCAGGACAGAGCGGCTGGCTGTATAGATGCCACCTTCCCAGGCTCCCTGGGTCCCTCGGCAGGTGCTTTCTGCTCCAGGGTAGCCCTGTTTCTCACTCTGACAGAGTGCTTGCCACAGTTGGCCAGATGGCACTTATTGGCTCATCAAAGTTGCTTGTGCGCCCAGTACCTCAGTTTCCCTACCTGAAAAACCGAGATAGAAATCGCACCCTAATCACAGAGTCATAGTGGGAGTAGGTGAGAAGTGGCACAGTGCCTGGCACATAGCGATGGCTCGATCAATGTTACTTTTTATTGGAGTGGGGGGGGGGGGGGAGCAGCAGCTACAGAGGGAGCCCCCAGAGCCCTGTTTTCCAGGAAAAGCGAGCTCAGTCCCCTCTCTCCACCCTCCCAATAGCTCCCACCTAAGTGCTCTGCTTGGCGCAGAGGTCAGGGCTACGCATCAGATTGAATGTGGTTCTTGGGAAAACGGATGAGGTTCGCCCGCCGAGGGCTCCCCTCAGTCCCGTTCGCTGATACAGACGTGGGCATGTCTATCTCGGGGAAATGGACACCCAAGAGCTCTGGGGGTGGGGGGCGGGGCCAGCCTCCGGGGAATTCTATTCTATCACCCTCATCACAAGCCTCCTCTGAGGTTCAGACTGGGGCCCGGCACAGGAATGGGGAGACAGGGGTGAGTGGGCATCCTGGAAAACCTCCCGGAGGAGGAGACTGGGAAGAGCTAGACTGAGAAAAGGGATAACAGTTGATACTGGGAGCCTCGCTGTGCCAGGCCTTTTATGTAAAGTGTGTCTTTCATTCTTCATTCTGTGCTGTCATTGTTATCCCCTTCCCCAGCAGAGGAAGCAAAGGCCCAGCCTGGCAAAGCGACATGCCCGAGGCCACACAGCTGGTGGGCCAGTGGGATTCTCATCCGGGCCTCTTGGGCTCCAGGGAGAGAACTCAGCGGACAGGCAGCTCACACGGAGGATGCGGGGGAATTCCAGGCCCAGGCCAGCTGCCCACTCATCCAGGGAGGCTGTGGGTGGGGCGGAAACAGCCACCAGAAGCGAGGGGCACGCGGCAAACAAGGGTGCCAGGAAATGAACCCTACCCAAAGCCCTTCCTCCCGGCCCGCCCTGTGCCCCTGGCCGCCGCTGGCCGCCTCCCGTTCCCAGCCCAGCGCTCCCTCCGAGGGAACAGAGCCGTCCCTGGAGACGGAGGATGGCCCTGCGAGGGGGAGGGACCAGGGGTGTCTTTAAGGCCAGGAGGAACTTGCCAGGCCTAAGCCCCTGTCCCCGAGGAGAGAGACAGGGCAGGGCTCCAGGGTTCTTGTTCTGTTTGGCTCAGACGGAGCCCAGGCAGGGGCCTGGCACAGAGAAGGTTCTTAGTGAACGTGTGGAATGGAGATGCAGCCGGTGGGCATGGGCTCAGAACTGCCAGGCAGGAGGTGGAGAGACCTGGTCCTGATAGGGCCTCTGCCACCTGGTGTCCCTGGAGGAGTCGCTGAGCGAGCCTTTCCACCCGTCAGATGGAGTTGTTGTCCTGGAATGTACGCCACCGCTTGGGTCCCTTCCAGCCCCAACAATGCAGTTCTATTAATTCTCTTACCCGCTCGCTAACTTGTTATTTCAGCGAAGCACATGGTAGAGCTCAGTAAATATATTTTGGTACGAAGGAAGCAGTGAGCAGGAGCCGTGGTGAAAAGAGAAGGTTGATGGGCGGGCAGTGCTTTGTTAAGATGGACTCAGATGGCCTCGGTTCACGTGTTCCCTCCATCACTTGCTAACTGTGTAACCGTGGGCAGGTGACCCAACTGTGTTGTACTTCAACTCCCTCCACTGTAAAATGGGGGGTAATTTGAGTGCACGCCGTGTGGCTAATATAAGACTTAAATGAGATAATACAAATAGTGTAGCCGAAACTGGTTTGGCTCAGTGGATAGAGCCGTCGGCCTGCGGACTGAAAGGTCCCAGGTTCGATTCCAGTCAAGGGCATGTACTTTGGTTGTGGGTACATCCCCAGTAAAGAGTGGGCAAGAGGCAGCTGGTCGATGTTTCTCTCGCATCGATGTTTCTAACTCTATCCCTCTCCCTTCCGCTCTGTAAAAAATCAGTAAAAAATATATATTTTTTAAAAATAGCGTGCCTAGGAAAATGTTTGGTACATAGAAAGCTATTGTTATTCCTTAGAGGAGAGTGGCTTTCATCTGGCAAAGATGGATGGTGTGTGGGGGTGAGGGTGAGGGTGTCAGAACAATGCAAGTCTAAGAAATTAGGAAAAGGCAAGTTGGGGGCAGATGTTGAAAGACCTTGACCAGGCTAGAATGACCTTGCCAGTTGGCATTTCCCAGTTGGTGTTCCATGAGATGCTGCTGGATATTATGTAAACATACAAGGGTAGCTGAGGGGGAGGACTGAATATTCATATGCAAAAAAAATAAAGTTGGATCCCTACCTCAGATCATACGCAAAAATTAACTCCAAGTGGATCTAAATACAAGTGCTAAACCTATGCAATCAATCCCTGGAAGGAAACATAGGCTGATTCTTCGTGAACTTGGATTTGGCAGTGGATTCTTAGATATAACACTAAAAGCATAGCAACAAAAGAAAAAAATAGGTAAACTGGATGCTATGTTCTGAATGTTTGTGTCCACCCCAAATTCTAATACTACCCAAGGTAATGGCTTTGGGGGTTATTGGGTCCTGAGGGCAAGGTTCTCATGATTGGGTGAGTGTTGTTATAAAGGAGGCCCCAGAACTCCTTAGCCCCTTCGTCACGTGAGGCTAGAACAAGAAGTCTGAGGCCCAGAAGAAGGCTCTCACCCAACGGTGCTGGCTCCCTGATCTCGGACTTCCAGCCTCCAGAACTGCGAGACATACATTCCTATTGTTTATAAGATGTTAATTTTTATAGCAGTCTGAATGAATGAAGACACTGAATTTAAAACTTTTGTGCTTCAAAAGGCACCTTCCAAAAAGGCTCATAGATAACCCATAGAAAATAATAAAATTACTTCCAGGTCCTATATCATATAAGGAACTTGCATCAAAAAATATATAAAGAACGCTTACAACTCAATAATAAAAAAGACAAACAACCCAATTTAAAAATGGACAAAGGATCTGGATAGACATTTCTCCAAAGAAGACATACAAATGGCCAATAAGTGCCCTACCTGGTTTGGCTCAGGGCATAGAGTGTCAGCCTGTGGACTGAAGGGTCCTGGGTTTGATCCTGGCCAAGGGCACATGTCCGGGTTATGGGCTCCATCCCCAGTGTGGGGCGTGCAGGAGGCAGCCAGTCAATGATTCTCTCTCATCAATGATGTTTCTATCTCTCCCTCTCCTTTCCTCTCTGAAATCAATAAAAATATTTTTTTAAATGGGCAATAAGCACATGAAAAATGTTCAACTAATCATTATGGAAGTGCAAATCAAAACCACAGGGAGATATCCCTTCACACCCACAAAGATGGCTAGAACCCAAAACTCAGATATGTGTTGGTGAAGACATGGAAAAATTGAAGCCCTCATTCACTGCTGGCGGGAATGTAAAATGATGCAATTGCTTCAAAAAATAGTTTGGAATTTCCTCAAATCGTTAAACATAGAGTTACTATTTGACCCAGCAATTCCACTCCCAGGTGTATACCCAAAAGAATGAAAAAAGCCAAAACCAGTTTGGCTCAATGGATAGAGCGTCGGCTTGGGGACTGAAGGGTCCCAGGTTTGATTCCGGTCAAGGGCATGTACCTTGGTTGCGGGCATATCCCCAGTAGGGAGTGTGCAAGAGGCAGCTGATCGATGACTCTCTCTCATCGATGTTTCTAACTCTATCTCTCTCCCTTCCTCTCTGTACAAAATCAATAAGATATATTAAAAAAATAAAATAAAACAAAAGAATGCAAACATATAACCACACAGAAACTTGGACATTAATATTTATAGCAGCATTATTTATAATAGCTCAAAAGTAAAACCAACCCAAATGTCCATTAACTGGTGAATGGACAAGCAAAATGTACAGATTCGCACAAAAGACTATTATTTGGGCATAAAACGAAATAAAGTATGAATACACGTTGCAATATGATGAACCACGAAAGAACCCATTCACAAGAGACTGCCTATCGGATGATTCCGTTTATATGAAATGTCTAGGACAGGCAAATATAAACAGAAAGTCGATCAGTAGTTGCCTGGGTTAAAAGAGAGAAATGAGGGGGCACAGGTTGGAAGTGATAGCTAAAGAGTATAGGTTTTGGGGGTGGTAGTGATGAAAATGTTCTAAAATTGATTGTAGTGATGGTTGCATAACTCTGCATATATAAAGACCACAGCATTGCACACTGTAAATGAGTGAGCTGTATGGTACGTGAATGGCACCTCAATGAAGCTGTGAAAAAGGAAATGCAAGGGGACGGGTGTGGGTTTATCAGATTCCTTTGGGAAATGCTGGGTTATGGAGGGGGGTTGTTTGTTTTGGGTCTTCTCTGGTCCAACATGCATTGGCAAACTCCTGGAGAGGATTCGAACAGCATTTCCCCAAACTTGGCCCATAGGCTGACCACAGAACCATCTTCAGATCCCTCACAAAACTCGTCTCACGGAGCATAATCCGGCCAGTTTGGCTGTGAGCCAAGGGGAGCCATTGAAGGTTCAGGCAGAGGAAGGGCCTGGCTCGGGCTGCACTTGGAAGGAAGACAGGCTGCAGCGGGGACAGTGAAAGGGGGTCGGTACCCTAGCAGCTTGGGGCCAGTAAGATGGTGAAAAAGCATTTGAATAGACATTTCTCCCAAGAACACACACCGATGATCCATGAGCCCCTGAAGAGATAATCAGCATCACTAGTCACCAGGGGGATGCAAACCGAAACCATAAGGAGATCACTTCCTGCCACTCGGTGTGCAGACAGGGAGGGCAGCGGTCTGGAGATGGACTTTGGGGGGCCACCCTGCCCCCTCTCTCCATATTTTCTGGAAGAGGTGCTCCCCCCACTCCCCGGACTCCATGACCTGAGGCCCAGGAACTCCCAGCCTCCATCCCTGACCCAGACGGGAGCCCTGACCACCCTGGTGCTTCCGGAGAGGATGTTGGGGGCATGCATCCATCACAACTATGTTTATGTCCCTCTTCCTGGAAGTGGATGGGCACCAGCCAGCCCAGGCTGGACCGGGGGTGGGGGCATGGCACCAGACTTGGGGCCCGTGAGAACCCAGTGGGGAGGGTAACAGTGGGTGGGAGCAGGTTGGCCTGATCAGGGCCAGGCAGGTTGAAGCAGGAGCCTGTACATATTTCCCACATCCTCCCCTCCCCCCCACCTCCCCCACCCCCGGTCCATGAGAAACAGTGAGTTCAGGGCTGAGAGAACCTGGGGAGGCTGGCCTTCACGGCTTACGTCTTAGTCACAATTGGTTCACATTGTTGAGGACTTTGCTCTCTACGTTTTCCCATGCGACGTGCCCTGCGTGCATTGTCCTATCTGATCCTTAAAACAATCCTGTGAAGTAGGTGCCATCATTATTTCCACTTCACAGATGAGGACACTGAGCCCCAGAGGGTTTCGATAACTTGCCCTGATAGGACACACCAGGACAGAGACCCAAGGGACTCTCCTAAAACGAGGTGAATTGTCTAGTAGTAGCCCAGGGAGCGAGCCTGGAAAAGAGGGCCCCACTGCCTTCTTCCAGCCCCAAGTCTACCTTCCTGGCTCCACAGCCTCTCCCAAGGCCCTAGGAATGGGCACAGGAGGCCACTTCAGCCCCCCCCTCCCCCACCCCCACCCCAGCAGCAAGCGCTGCTGGTTCCCTCAAACCCCCAGCTTCCTGGGTGGGAGCTGTGCAGACGTCCTCCAAAGAGAGCCTTGTTGTCCCGATCGGAGGCCGTGGGAGAACGGACAGTCAGGGAAGGCTGAGGGTTGCGCGTCCCCTCCAGGCTCCTGGTGGGGCAGGGGAGGGACCCCCCAAGGAGTTTCGGGGGATCCACCCAGAGCTGAGGGGTGACAGCCAGCGGCCAGGGCTCCAGGGAGGGCACGGAAGAGCAGGTTGAGGGCCACTGTTAACTGCCCAAAAGCCAGACAGGGTTTGTTTCCATCCCTTACTCAGTAAAGGGGTCCCGGAAGGCCCAAAAGACAAGGCTTGGGGTCCCCAGGCTGCACTGACACTGGAGGCGGCGGCGGGGGGCGGGGGCTGCAGTGGTGCCCTGAGTCGTGAAGAAGTGGTGTTCCTGTGGCCAGACCTGGCCGAGTGCCCAGCGGGCTGGACCCCAAGGTCTTTGATGCTGGTCCCAGCGCGGAAGCAAAGTGACGGACTGCACGGCCTCCGTCCCCGTCCCCCCCCACCCCTACCCCGCCACCAGCCTCTGCGGCTGCAGGAAGGAGCTGTGTGCGGAGGGGTGAGCACCATTCACTCCCCAAATATTTACGGACTGTGTTCCTGGCGCTGGGCCTGGAGCCAAGGCCCCGGGGTCAGGCCCTGGCTGTGTCCATTACTCTTGTCTCACTCAGGCGAGCAGGCCCCGGGGCCTGGCTCCCCCCGCGTGGGGGATGGGCCGTGCAGAACAGTAGCCGCTGCCTGCCCACGGCTCCCTCCCACAGCCCACCCGCCTGCCAGGAGTCTGGCTGCATCCCAGAGGCTCCAGCCTGCTCTCCCAGGAGCGCCTGGGAAGCTGGGGGCAGGGAGGGGGCCTCCCGGGCTCCCAGGCTCCCAGGCTGGGGGTGGGAGCAAGCACTCCTGTCCGCCTTCCCCTGGCTCAGATGATCCAGCCCCCCAAGAGCTGGACACCCCCAGGGCCAGGCTGGGTCAGACAAGCTGCAGCCTGCCTCACATCCTGGGCGGGAAGCTGTCCCTGGAGGCAGAGCCGACAGGAAAAAATAATCAAGGAGCTTGACAGGGTGGAGGCTCTGCCCGGGGCCTGTCATTCCCTCGCTTGACAAGCAGCCACTTCCCAGAGCGTGCTGTTGGGGCATCCCAGGCACAGCAACCCTCAGACGCCCCCCCTTCCCCTCCTCCTCCCTTCCCCCCCCCCCCCCCGCCCCGCACAGAGACTGGGCGGCCCCCAGAAAGTAAGATACCATCTGGGCCGTGCACAGGGCCCGCCCTGCGTGGCTCCCTCCCGCTGGGCCAGGGCACCGGGCAGCCTGCCCCTCTCCCCAGGCCCTCCTGGAGCTTCCTCCCTTGCCCCCTCTTCTGCCTCCATCACCTCACATCTGCCCCCTGGTCCTGTCGCCCTCTGTCTCTGTCCCCCTTCTCCTTGTCTTTCATCTCTGAACAGACAGGCTGGGGCAGGGAGGAATCCAGGTGCTGGCCCTCCCCCCAGAAGGGGTTTGGGGTTGGGGAGGGAGGAAGGGGTGAGAGCCCAGACCATGGGCCTTCTCTGTCCCTTCCAGTCCGGCCCCACCTCCCCCACCCCCACCCCCACCCCCAACCTGTGCCCTAGGAGCAAGCTGCGTCTCTCCCTCTAGGTGTGGTGCAAAGAGCTAAGCTCGCACTTCAGCCCAGCCTCTCCCAACCAGGTAAACACCTGCTCCCCTTTCTCCCAAGGCCACCCCTGCCCCACAGCCACCGCTGAGGACAGCGGGGGAGCTGCCCCACCTACCCCCTGCAGTGCTGCCATTCTGCTCACAGAATGAGGGGGGCGCTGGTGGTCTGGGGGTAAGGGTGGGGGGTGGGTGGGGATGCAAAGGGCTCCGCTGAGGGACAGGCCCTCTGCCGGGCCATGGCCTCTCCTCTCCCAGACCTGGGCTCCCCTGGCTGGGACTGGTCCGGGGAGCAGGCAGGCCCTTCCACACCTTTAGGGGTTCCCAGCCAGGGCAGCAAGGGCAGGGCCACCCTAGAACGGGGCGTGTGGCGGGAAGTGTGGAGCCTCTGGGAGCTGTAAGGTTCCAGCTGAGAGGTTTGCTACGCAGAAGGGGGGAGGTTTTAATTTGCTTTCCCGGGGAAGCTGGCTGGTCCGAGGGTGGGCCAGGGAAGTTCGCGCCAAAAAGCACGCATAGGTGCT
Organism: Pipistrellus hanaki; assembly: GCF_964339955.1. Lineage (NCBI taxonomy): Eukaryota > Metazoa > Chordata > Mammalia > Chiroptera > Vespertilionidae > Pipistrellus > Pipistrellus hanaki. The sequence goes on along the minus strand of NC_140518.1, from coordinate 10,474,851 downwards.
TCTTTTATACAGCTGTTTAGGGAGGGGAGGGCCAGGGGTCTAGGAAGGCCCTAGGAAAGGTGCCAGCTAGCCAGCTATCTTTGTCACCATCCACCTTGCTGATGCTTGTATAGCTCTGGGCTTCCCTCCTGCCTCGACCTAACAGGAGCTCTCTGTGCAACTGAGAGACTGAAGCGCCACCCCCGGCGGTGTTCCTACCGCTGGACTGGGGTCCTGCTCGGACAACGCCCTGGGCAGGGAGACCCCACAGAGTGTGCCCCCGGCGTCACCCGGGGCCCACGGGAAGCAGCAAAGACAGCTGAGGTTGGGGGTTCCAATTTGTGAGGGAAAATGCAATATTGCAGGTAAATGTCCCTCTCCCCCAGTGGCCCGGGGTCGGGGGTGAGAGTGACTGAAGACCCCTGACCTTCAGTCTCAGCTCCTCCAAGCTCCCAGCTCCTCAGGGCCAGGTCTCTCCCGGGGGCCGGCAACCTGCAGTTGAACTCCTTGTTTCTTTGGGGATCAGAGTCTTCCACCCCCCCCCCCCCCCCCAGGAGAGGCCTGGAGTGGGGCTTGAGAAAGTGTCTCTCCTTTGAGCCTTTGATTGTGAGTGAGGTGAGTCTCCTCAGCCTCCTCCAGCGGCCTTGGCCTCTGGCCACATGCCCTGGCTGAGAGGGGCTGGGGCTCCGCAGCCCTGCACCAGCCCAAGAAGGGGCTCCTGGGAGTTCAGGGAGATAGGTGGCCCCACACCACGTCTGATCTCCCGCTCACGTCCCATGAAGCCCCAGGGTCAGCCACCCAGCACCCTGAATTCTCCAGGATTCCAGGCTCTCCTTCTCCTCTTGCATTCAGACCATCCCAGGGTTTTAAGCTTGATTCCCGCCCACCCCTCTCGCCCCCTGCTGCCCTGAGGGTCCCAGGTGCTCCCCTCTCCCTCTGATTCCAGCTTTTGCCGACATCTCCGAGTCTCTCCTCTCACCTGCGGGCTGCAGGCCCTGGGCTTTGTCAGCCCAGGTGAGGAATGCAGCCCCCCTTCCTTCAATTCCTCCCTAAACCCGATTCACTCAACGCAGCCTGGAGGGTCATTCCTGAGGGATGGGGGTGACGCAGGAGGGAGGCGGCCTCCTGAACGCTAGATACTACAGATCTTCAAGCTCCACAGTGGCCCTGGCTCTCCCAGCCAGGATTTTATCTCACCCTGGTTGCCCACCATCTTGCCATCAGTGTTTCCAGTACCCTCCTTATCCCCCGCCCCCCGTGCCTCCTCCCAATCTCTATTTTCCCCAAAAGAACTACCATCCTGACTTCTATCACCGTAGTTTTTTCCTGCTTTGGGACTTTCTAAAGATGGTTGCCTGCCATCTTGCCATCTCAGACACACACACACACACACACACACACACACACACACACCCCGTGTGTCTCTTCTCCACACCCCGTCCCTGTTTCACATCCTTCTTCAAGGACTCTCTCCTGAAACCCAGAGTGCTCCTGGGCTACTAGCCGGAGCCACACTTGTCTTTATTTTATGTCCAGAGAGAACCAGCAGAGTGTGTTCCCAGGCAGAACGCTCTCCCTCTCACCATAATGAATGCGAGTCTTTTCTTCCCACTCCACTTAGATGGAACCACTTAGATGGAACACACAGTCCCCAGAGAGAAGACGACTCTCCAAGGGCCTTTCAGAGTGAGGAACATAGCAGGAATAAGAACCTGGGACTTTGAACTGCCTGTTTAAGAGCTGTAAGACTCCGGGCAAGGTAATGAGTCTGTGTGTCTGGCCCACCATTTATTTTGTTGAAAGTGAATGCTTTGTTGAAGTGCCACATACAGACAGAAAAGTGGTTGGGTTTTTACCAAAGGAACACATTTGTGTAAGCAGACCTGATAGAAAAGGCAGTATTTCCAGTACCTCACTCATCCCCTGTGCCTCCTCCCAATCTCTATTTTCCCAAAAAGAACATCCTGACTTTACCACCATGGAGTAGTTTTTCCTGCTGTTGGACTTTCTTTCAACAGGATCATACAATATGTGCTCTTTCAATGTTATGCTTGTGAGATTCTTTTTCTTTAAAAAAAAAAAAATTTGTATTGATTTCAGAGAGGAAGGAAGAGGGAGATAGAAACATCAATGATGAGAGAGAATCATTGATTGACTGCTTCCTGCATGTCCCACACTGGGGATCGAACCCATAACCTGGGCATGTGCCCTGACTGGGAATTGAACCGTGACCTCCTGGTTCTTAGGTAGACACTCAACCACTGGGCTATGCCAGCTGAGCATGAGATTCTCTTTTATATGTTCCATGTTAAGCTTGTCAGATTCATCTGTGTTGTTTCTTGTAGCTGCTGTCTGCTCCTTCCTGTTGCTGTGTAGAGTATACCAACATATGAATGTACCACCCTTTATTTGTCTCTTCTGCTGCTGATGGACATCTGGTTTTTTCAGTTTGGGGCTGCTGACAATGGGGCTGTGGTGAGCAAGCTTGTGTGTGTCTTAGGAGCATACTGTCTGCTTTCCTGTTGGATACATGCCCAGACATGGGATTGCTGGGGCATGGGGATCGGATATGTTCAGCTTTAGTTGATGTTTTCCAAAGTAAGCTGTGCCAACTTACATTCCCACCAGCTGGGTACAAGAGTGCTGCACGCTTCACGTCCCTGCCAATGTTAAGTGGTGCCAGTCTTTTTCACTTTAGCTCATCACAGATTTTGCATTTCCTTGGTGACTGATGCTATCGCACACCTTGCCATGTGTTTGCAGGTCATTTGGAAAGCCTTCTTAGTGAGGTGCCTGTTCAAGCCCTTCCCCTGTTTTCTATGGGGTTGTCCATCTTGTCCATCCTATTGATCTGTAAAGTTCTTTATATATTCCAGATACAAGCCCTTTGCATTGCAAATATCTTTATTAACTGTGTATCTTGCCTTTTACTTTCATAATGATGACTTTTGAAAAGCAGAAGATCATAGTTGTTGTTTTATTGATGTTCAGAGAGAGAAACATTGATTTGTTGTTCCACTTATCCATGCATTCATTGGTTGACTTCTGTATGTGCCCTGACCGGGGATTGAACCCACAACCTTGATGTATCAGGACCATGCTCTAACCAACTCAACTGTCTGGCCAGGGCCAGAAGTTCTTCATTTTAATGAAGAATAATTCATCATGTGTGTGTTTTCTTTATGGTTAACTTTTGTGTTCTGTTTAAGAAATCTTTGTTTACCTCAAAGCCATGAGGATATTCTGTGTTCTTCTAGTCATTTGTAATTTATATTTAGATCTAAATTTATCTGAAATTTATTTCAGGTATGGTATGAAGTAGGGATCAAGATAATTATTTTCTGTATGAATATCCAAATGACCTGGAATCGTTTATTGAAAAAAAATTTATTTTCCCAGTGCAGCACAGCAGTATAATCTGTATAAAAAATCAAGCAGCCATGTTGTTGTGGATATGTTTTGGGGCTCTCTGTTTTGTTCTACTGGTCTGTCTTTGCACTAATACTATGCTGTCTTAATACCTAATGCTAGAAATCCTCCAGCCTTGCTCTTCTTCAAGAGTGTCATGGCTATTCTTGGTCTTTTGCATTTCCATGTCAATTTTAGAATTTGTCTATTGTCACTATAAATTTTGAAAATTTTGTAAATTTGTCAAAATTTAGAATTTGTCAACCTGTCAATACACACACATACACACTCACATGCACACACATGTTCCTGCTAGAATTTTAACTTGGATTGTATTGACTCTATAGGTTAATTTGGGGAGGATTAACATCTTTACATTATTGAATCTCCCGATCCATGAACATGGTATATTCTCTTTATTATGTAGGTATTTAAAGTGATCTCTCAAGAATGTTTTGTTGTTTTCTGCGTATTGCGTGATCCTGCACTTTTTTAAGCTAAAGTTAGGTAGGAATTTGATATTTTTATGGTGTATAAATGGTGTTGTCTTTTTTATTCCTTTCCTTAATTGTGCATTGGTAGTATATTGAAAGATCATTAGATTTCTTATACAGATCTTTTATCTAGTGACCTTGCTAAATTCCCTTAGTTATTCTTTTCCAAAAAAATATTTTGACATTTTACTTTCTTTTGAACATAAATCACCCTTTGCAAGATAAGGAACAGAATCAAACTAAGACAGTCTAGTCCCCTAGGGATCTAAGCCAAATCTTTTGATCTTCAGCAGAATGACATCAAAACCAAGATCCTAACAATGTGGTCATAAATTATAAATAACAACCACTTATCTGCATTTTCCTTAAAAAACAACCAAAAATCTCATTTTTAAAGGCATGATACACCAACCATCTTAATCTATAAAGGATAGAATTACCCAAATGTTACGGTGCCCAACCTATTGGTGAACCAGTTCAAATTTTGAAAACTTGCTCTGAGGTTTAAAAACATTCCTGATTGTTCTTAGTAAGAAAGCGAGTGAAAAATAAGTACAGATGTATCTACAATAATATTTGATTTTGCCAAGATCTTCCCCTAGAACATGAAGCAAGCACATTTGACATGCTTGAATTAGAGCATAGGGGAGAAGATTCTTAGATATTTTCAAAGCAAATTAGTTAGTAATAAGAAATTTGACATACTGCATTCTCCCATTTGTCACAAGAATAAACTGACAATAAAGATTATTTAAAAGAAATGCTCAACTCTAAAATGCTCAGCACTTCTAATTAACATTGCTATTCTCCCATGGTATGGGCTCACGTGGTAAAACTTGTCAGCTTTTTGTTGGGCCGGGAGATGAGAAACAGAGCGTGCCCTAATTAGCTGATTGTAAGCTCAGTTAACATCTTTAGGATGATGGACTCATAAAATCTGGCCATTGTTCGGAAAACCTCGGAATTCCGTAGCTCTTAGCCACAGTTTCTGCTCAACATCTTGGAGCTGAGCTCAGAACCACCTGACTCAGCAGCTCAGGGCTGAGGTGAGTGCTAGTCATCAAGGTTCGGAATGTCACTCATTGTAGGAGCAGCCCCGGTAACTTCTGGATGCATAGTAGGTGATGTGCAGGTGGTAAAATCCTGGCAGGAACCCCAAGATGCCGATGAGCAGGACAGGTCAGCTCCCTTTGATACAGTGGAACCTTGGTTCTCGAACTAAATTCATTTGGGAAGGCTGTTCGGGAAGTGATTTGTTTGAAAATGGAATCATTTCTTCCCACTAGAAATAGTGTAAATTGAATTAATCTGTCGCAGACTCCCAAATGATTCCCTGCTTTAACCTTTCTTATATCCAGTACATGTCTAATGTACTGTTTAATCGATAAATCAACACTTCTTAAACTTACGGATCCACCCCTACTAGCCTTAAACAAAGTTTTCATCATCACTGCCTCCGAGATGCTATCACCAGCTACCTGCTTTTTGTTTATCCGCATCAACAACAATATTTCTACCTATTCAACTGCCCATGGTTGTTGCTTTGTGAACACTTTCACACCCTTAGCAACAATAGCACTCTTGGTGGCCTCTTTATGTTTTAAAATTGTGTAACTGTCGATTTTGCCAGCAACAAAAGCATTCTCTCCTTTGTTGCCCAAGAGACACTTTTATCCTATGAGGTAACAGCATGAAAGGGTTGTCAGGTTCAAACACCAAAGCTTTGTTCGACAACCGAGACATTTTTTTCCATGAGCCACTAGGCTGAGAACCGAACTGTTGGAGGTGGAAGACTTTTGAGATCTGAGGTTTGACCATACTTGACAGCTTTCACATTCAGCTCCAGGGTGGCATCCAGGGTGGCGTCCTCATCGCACACAAATAATGGTGCGGGGAATCTACTGGAAGGTAGACACGGACCACATATGGTTCATGCCCTCCTCCATGGCTTTGTACAGAGCAAAAGCCTGGGGAGCCTTGTAATCCTTATGATAAGGATTGTCACCTCTCTTGCATCTGTGACAGCGCCCATGCCAGGGTCATGGTGGGCATCCTGAAGAGATCTCCATCAAAGAACCTAGCATTGGCCAGGTTCACACGGGCCCTGGATGCCAGACTGGAGCCTGGCTCACTGAAAGCAATGGGTCGGGGCCGATGCTTCCAACCAACAGCTCCATCCCACCTGCAGCCTCGATCTTGTCCTCAGACGCCGCTCTCAGCCTGCGGGTCAGCTGCATTCCCACCCAGAACGTGGGTGTCTTCTGGGCGGATGTCAGTGTGCTGGAGGAAGCATAAAGGCATGGTGACTCTCAGGAAGGACTCCTCCACGCTGAAGGTCTCCCCGGAGCTGAAGGACAGGTCTCCATTCTTAGAGGACTCGGTTAGAGCCCCGGTGGGAAGCCCCGGATGAAGTACTCATCAGGTCCTGGGTTGAACTGGATGATGTGGCTCCTGGTGTTCGGCGGCCACTCGCTGGCCTCAGAATAGTGGTCCAGGAAGATGAGCTTCTGATGGCAGATGCCTCCCTCAGCAGCGGCAGCAATGACATGGGTCTCAGGGCTGAGGGTGAACCCTTTGCAGGTAGGACCTGCAGCAGGAGGGAACCTCTGATGATGAGAAAGGTGCCCATCAAAGGCAGCACTGTAACCCTGGCCGGTGTTGGTTGAGTGTCATCCTATGCATTGAAAGGTCACTGTAGGATTCTGGTCAGGGCACATGCCTGAGCTGCAGGCTCAGACCCCAGTAGGGGGCATGCTGGAGGAAGCTGTGGAGGTTTCTCTCTCTTCCATGTTTCTCTCTCTAAAACATCAGTAAAGACATTTAACAACAAAACACATACGCACACACACACAGACAGACTCTCTCTCTCTCTCTCTCTCTCACACACACACACACACACACACACACATACACACACGCAGCACTGTAGCCAGCACCATGACTTTATATGGGACCTTAGGAGGCTTTTCTTAAACTGAAGATCAATGTAGCCATCACCTGTGTTGCGGAGCCTTGAGTATTTCATTTTAAATATATATATATTTTTCTTATTTTACTTAAAAATACATTTTTATTGATTATTTTACAGAGAGGAAGGGAGAAGGATAGAGAGTTAGAAACATCGATCAGTTGCCTTCTACACGCCCCCGCACTAGGGATGTGTCCGCAACCAAGGTACATGTCCTTGACTGGAATTGAACCTGGGACCCTTCAATCGACAGGCTGATGCTCTATCCACTGAGCCAAACCGGTTAGGGCAGAGTATTTCATTTTAAAAATATATATATTTTCTTGATTTTAAAGAGAGGAAGCGAGAGGGATAAAGAGTTAGAAACATCTATCAGCTGCCTCCTGCACACCCACTACTGAGGATTGAGCCCACAACCAAGGTACATGCCCTTGACCAGAATCGAACCTGGGACCCTTTAGTCCACGGACCAACCTTCTATTCACTGAGCCAAACTGGTCAGGGCGAGCATTTCATATTGTCACTGGGGATCCCAGTAGCCAGGTTGGTATGAGATGGCATAACACGTGGACACAGCCGACAGCCACACCAAGCTGCCCGCGTGCTGGCAGCTCACACTCATGGTTGGAAACACAGATGCTCACGACCCCCTCGCTAACTGCCACCCGCCCCACCTGCCCAGACAAGCTCAGCACCGGAAGCCCACCCACTTGTTCCAATGGTTTATATCTCTTTTTGGATTTTCTCTGTGTACCCTTATGCCATCTAAATATGGACAATTTTATTTCTTCCTTTACCATTCTCTTCATGTTTTTTTCTGGCCTTAGGGCTCTGTCTGGGGCTTCCATTGTGGGGCTGGATAGATGTGATAGAGAGATCCCTGCCCAGTTCCTGATCTCAGTAGGAACGCTTTCCATAGTTCACCGTTAAGCTGGATGATGAATTTGTGTGTGTGTGTGTGCGTGCGTGCGTGCGTGCGTGCACGTGTGTGTCTCCTCTTCTTAGTAGTACTACTTTTTTTTGGACACGCCTTTCTGATAAGAGAATGGTCTGAGGAGCCCTGGGGCGAAGGGAACCCCTGGGGGTGGCCTGCTCCTCACTCAGAAAACAAAACAGACTTGTCTCCAAAGGGGAACACCTCCCTGGTGATTCATTCTCCTCCACATCCTCCATCAAAACCTGGGCAAAACCTCAGTCCGGTCTGGGTTCTCAGTGGGCAGTTCCCTTTGGCTCCGGAGCAGGAGGTCAGCAGTCTATTCCTGCCATTTCTCAGGGGCACTGAGACTCGGACTCAGATCAGGATAATGACTTAACTTCAGGTCACACAGCAAGTGAATGGCTGAGTCAGAATTAGAACTCACGTTTCCTGGAGCCCAGCCCTTCCTCAGCCACTTCTCTAGGGTCAGGGTTTGGGAGGCGGCCAGAGGGCAAAGCAATGTGCAATGTGCACATGCGAGTTTTAGGAACAAGACAGCTTTGTCCGAGTGCTGGGCCCGAGAGCCACAGTTTCTATGTAAAGAAGGTGGGCAGACAGGAAGGGGCTCAGGGCTCATGGAGGCGGGAGGCAGGTGGAGGAGCTGGCCTCACTGCTCATCCTGTGCCGCTTAGAAGAAGGCTTTGGGAAACTTTCTCCAGGTAGGACCCCGACCACCCGCCTGTGAGGGCCTTAGAGGTCAAGGACTTGGACCCCAGGACCTCAGGGCTCCAGGGGGTGGGAGGAGCCCATGGCCAGGAGGGCACATCTGGACTCGTGCGCAATGCACAGGACGGTGAAGCCGAGCTGGGGGTAGACCAAACCCAGAATTCTTGGATGCCTAGAATAGAGACAAAGTCCTGGCCGAGAACCCTGGCCTGGTCCCCCCACTTCCTCCCACAAATTCTAGGGGTGACAGAGAGGAGGGGGCTCAGAGAGCAAAGAGAAAATGGAGGGAAAAGAAGAACAGAACAGACCAGGAAAGGAAAGAGTAGGAATTTAGACACGAGTCCAAGGTGCGAGGGCCTGGGAGGTCCATGGAGGGAACGGAGTCAGCGGCCTGGGTCTGGGCTAGGGAGAAGGGAGCAAACGGAGACACAGGATATCCCAGGCAGGCAGCACTCTCCTCTCCGGCCACCCCTCCCCCGCTCCGGGGGGAATGTTGGGAATGTGATGAGCTGATAAGATCGGGACTCCTACTCCACCTGGCATGGAGCACTGGCGGTGGGTTCCCCCGTATTGGGAGAGATGGGGGCTGGTATGAGGAAGTTCTCAGTGGCCTTACCCTAACGGAGGACTTCACGGAAGGTCTGAGGCAGGGGTGCTCCTCTTGAGGGCCAGCGGGCCAGCTGCCAGGGCCATGGTCATGGCCAGATGCTTTCCAGCCAGCTGTACCGTGAGTCAGAAGGCACGGGCACCAAGGGTTGAGGGAAGGTGTTGCTTGTTGCCAGAGAAGCTGGGACAGGAGGAGAGAGGAGAGGGAAGGAAGGCAGAGATACACCTCCATGGCTATAGGCCAAGGAAACCATCTAGGGGGCCCTTCTAAAGAGGGACCCCAGGCCGAAACTGGTTTGGCTCAATGGATAGAGTGTCAGCTTGGGGACTGAAAGGTCCCGGGTTCGATTCCGGTCAAGGGCATGTACCTTGGTTGCAGGCATATCCTCAGTAGGGGCTTCCGCCATGTTTGTTGAGACCTACTAGTGCCAGCCACGGTGCCAGGTCCCGGGGCTTTGATGAGCAAGGTGGCATACCTGCCCTCCTGAGGTTAGATCAGCCACGGCGGTGAACACTGGCACTGGGAGCTCAGAGGAAGGGGGAAGAGGAGGAGCAAGGCTTGAGGAAGGCAGGAGAGGTACAGCAACCTCAAGCTGGGTCCCGGGTCTGCACCAGGTGCCCACTTTCTGCTCCCTAGGTGAACATTTTGGAGGCAGGTTGCCAGAATAAAGGGAAAGGGGGAGGTGAGGGGGGAGGAGGCTGGTGGTTTGAGGTTGGGCCTGTTTGGAGGAGCAACAGGGATAGAGGAAAACCTCAGCCCCAGGGACTGCTATGCAGCTACACTTGTGACCTGCTGTGGGCAACCTGAGACCAGGCGGGAGGAGATCCAAACCCGGCTCTCACTCCAGAAGAGAGGGCAAGGGAACCATCCCACGTGGCTGCAGCGGGAACAGGCCCAGGCAGCGGGCCTGCCCCGCAGACATTGATCAGTGGTTACGGACCCGGGCCTGGGCGGATGACTGGCGGCTGAGTAGAGAGTTGTGCTAAGGGCCGCTTCTGTTTTCTCCTCACACCCAGCACGATGCCTGTTGGCGCATATTAGGAGTCCAAAGTGCTTGGGGAATACAAACCATGAATGAATAAATGATGAATAAACAAATTCGTCAGCCAGCCTGAGTTCCCAACAGCCGGAGTTCCCATCAGTTAGAAATGGGCAGGCCTGCCACCTGGTGGCAATGGAGATAACTGCAGCCCACAATTAGGGCCCAGTATCCCCCCCCCCCCCCCCCCCCCCCCGCTTCTCCCCAGGGCCAATCCCCGGGATGGTAACCATTAAGATGGATCCAAAAAAAGCAGTGGCATATATATACAACGAAATATTAGTTGGCCATAAAAGGGAATTAAATCTTACCATTTGCAACAGGATGGATGAATCCAAAGGGTACCGCGCTAAGTAAGTCAGACGAAGGCAAATATCACGTGATTTCACTTATATGTGGAATCTAAAGAACAAAACAAACAAAAACAAATTCGAAACAGACTCATAGATACAGAGAACAGACGGATGGTTGCCAGAAGGAGGGCTGTTAGGGGGGCTGAGTAAAAAAGGCAAAGAGCATAAGAAAAAACTTATTGGTAGATACAAAATTGCCATGGGGATATAAAGTACAGCATAGGGAATATAGTCAATAATACTGAAGCAGCTATGAATAGTGCCAGGCAGGTAGTTGAAAATATTGGAGGAATCGCTTGGTAAAGTACATAGTTGTCAAACCATTACTCTGTACCCCTGAAACTAATCCTATATAATAAAAGCCTAATATGCAAATCAACCAAATGGTGAAACAACTGGTCACTCTGACGTGCGCTGACCACCAGGGGGCAGACGTTCAATGTAGGAGCTGCCCCCAGCCTGCAGACCCCAGGCCAGCCAAGGCGGGTGCCAGTGCTCCCCCCGCGCTCCCCCCCCCCCCCCGCCCAATTGTCCTGCCAGTCACCCCACAGATTGGCCCTGATTGCTGACCAGGCCTAGGGACCCTACCCATGCATGAATTTCGTGCACTGGGCCTCTAGTATAAAATAATACTGAATGTTAAAAAAAAAAAAAAAAAAAGGACTGGTCCAGGGACTCCTTCCCCACCACCCCCCTCCTGTCTGTAGGCCGTACCACCTTATTTCCCAGCACATTCAGGCAGTTTTATTTTTTAAAACTTCCAAGGAAAGAGATACCTCCCTCACCTTTGCACCTTGGAAAATCCTACCTGTAGTCTCACCTTTGGGTTTTTCTCCTTGGGCAGAGCAGCAGGGGCCAGAGCCTGCAGGACCAAAGCTGCTGAGGTGGGTTTGAAGGAGAAGGTGAGGTGACGGAAAGCAGGGGAGGTCTTTGGGCTGGGGCACAGCTACCGAGGCAGGACCGGCTGAGGGAGGCCTGGTGCAGGACGCTGGGGCCTGGGCAGGTAGGGCAGTGCGGTGGGGAGGGACGGGGAACTGAGAGGTATCTGGGAGACAGGATCAGTAACACTTGGGGGATTGACCGATGGTGGCTGATGAGGAGGCAGTGAGCTGAGTAACTGGTGGTGCTGTTGCTGAGAAGGGGGCAGTGGAGGAGAATGTTTAGGGATGAAGGTGGCAAGTTCAATTTCAACAGATCCTGTTTGAGCTGCCTGTCGAATGTCCACGTTAGAACATCCAGAAAAACACCAGGATTGCCAGCCCCGGACTCAGCAGAGGGTCTGTGCCGGAGCTGTGGATGTAAAGGCCATAGCATGGAAGCGATGGAGCAGAAAACACGTGAACTGCAAGTAGGGTCCCAGGACTGCCAAGAGCAAGTGCTGGAGGGAAAGCAGGAAGCAGACCTGGTCTCTGTCTTCGAGAAGCTCCCTGTCCAACCAACCGGTACGAGAGGCAGCTCAGGAGATAATCCTACATAATGAAGAGCTAATATGCTAATTAGACTGAACAGCAGAACAACTGTCCGGACGACCTTCTGGATGAATCTGGGGCTGTGAGGGCTGAGCCTCCTGCACGAATTTCGTGCATCGGGCCTCTAGTCTCGATGTAATACGGTAAGTGATAAAATAGATGCGTGTTTGTTTGGCTCCAGGGATCTGGCCAAAAACAATTTAGCGGAATGCACTTTGGCTCCCCGCCAAGGGAGTAATGGGCAGCCGAGGAAGCCTGCACAGCATCCATTCCCGCTTCTGGTAAGAGCCACGTCTCCACTCCCTCCACTTGTGCTTGAGGGAGCCGCCCCCTCCAGTCTCCCTCGCTGGAGTGAGGGCAGGACCCAAGCTCAGCCTCCCTTTAGACTCAGCAAATAGTGCAGGGACAGGCGTGAGACCCCAGGGCACCGGCTGAGACTCGCCCCCAGGCCTGTCTGGGGACATGCGTTCCTGGCCAACACTGCTGGGTGAGGAGCATGTCAGCACAGGCTGAGTGGGTGGGGGCCCAGGAAGCAGACGGAGACAGAGTGGACCTGGTGACATCATTTGAATTCTGTGAAGTGAGCCAGGAGCCCTGGGTGTTCCATTAGACAATGAAACCCCTCACCCACTGGAATGAACTTTCTGAGGGCCAATCTGGAGCACAGCCATCTGAGACACACACCCAGATACACACCGAGTGGCCAGATTATTATGATCTCTGAACACTCTGTGTATAATAATAATAATAATAATAATCTGGCCACTCAGTGTGTGTGTGTGTGTGTGTGTGTTTATATTAGAGGTCTGGTGCATGAATTTGTGCACAGGTGGGTTGGGCCAGCCAGGCCAGGAGGAGGGGACATGGGTGGTTGGGTCGGCCTGCCTGCTGGTCGAACTCCTGGTCGAGGGAACAATTTGCAAATTAGCCTTTTATTATATAGGATATACACTGAGTGGCCAGATTATTATGCGTTCAGAGATCATAATAATCTGGCCACTCAGTGTAATGTAGCTGTTTTACGATTTTAATAGAAATATGAAAACAGGTACTTATTTGAAATAACATACTATTTTCTATTACGTTTCTGGTCCAAAAATGCTGCTACTTAAACAAAAGAACAATAAGAGGCAATTAGTACTAATGGATAGGACTAATTAAACAAATATATGTGTGGAAAAAAATATAACAATATCTTTGTAACATCTCTTTTTGTCCTCTGATAGGATTTTATACATTTATTTTAACTCTTTTTTTAAATTTATTTTTAATTATAGCTGATATGCAACATTATATAGTATTCATTTTAGATGTACTTCAGAGTGATTCTATATGTTTTAACTCCTTAAAATTCTTTATTGGATATTTAAATTCTGTGAGCCATATTATTTTGTATTCTTAAGATACATAAATATAAGACTATTAAAAAAGAGGGCACAAATCAAACAGATAGTATCCATATTTAATTTTAAAAAAAGAGCAATGACCGGTTTCTTTCTGTCTCATGACATGGAAGGATAATTTGACTCTGTTTTCTATCCAACAATACTCTGATCTGGCGGCAGCCTGAGAACAGCCTGCCTTCCTCTTTTTAAAAAAAATATGGTTTTATTGAGTTTTAGAGAGAGAGGGAGGGAGAGGGATAGAAACGTCGACAACAGAGAAACATCATCTATCAGTGGCCTCCTGCACACACCCCCGCTGGGGATTGAGCCCGCGGCCCAGGCATGTGCCCAGGCCAGGAATCGAACTGGTGACCTTTCAGTTCCTGGGTTGACGCTCAATCACTCAGCTGCACCAGCCAGGCCAGCCTGCTTTCCCTCTTATGCAGACAATACCATTCCTTTTGATCTACAGCTCTGCTCCTGTCAAGCCCACGTGATCCTGATTCCTGTGTCAGTCCAGGGCGATGACATAGAACTAAACAGCCTTTGGACAAAAACATGTGAGCATGGAATACTTAGGAGTCTGCTCAGGGCAACAGCAAGCCCTCAGACTGGTGGGAATTGGAGCTCTTCAAACGTCTCTGGCCACCTGTAGCTGCAGGCCGCTGCTGACCCATCTGGTCCTGTGCATCTAGAAGTTCCTCACGTAGGCTGTGGATGGCTAAAACACCCATCCTTTTACATCCTAGGATGCCCTCGGAAGTTTAACTTCTTTCTCAGGGAAAATGGTCTTAAAGCCCAGAGGTAGTCGGAACTGGTTTTGAAATGGAAGTTGAAATAGGTGAGGGTTAATGTTATGTGTCAGCTGACTTGGGTCACAGGGTGCTCATGTGATTGGCTAAACATTATTCTGGGTGTGTCTGGGAGGGATTTCCTGAATGAGATTAACCTTTGGATAGGTAGACTGAGGAAAGCAGATTGCCCTCCCCAATGTGGGGGGTGAATGCAGAGGGGAGGGGGGCTCATCCAGTGCCCTGGAGGCCCGAGTATCAGACTTGAACTAGAACTTATACTGTGGGCTCTCCTGGGTCTCCGGTCCTGGGGCTCAGGTCTTGGGACTATCCCATCCAACTGGTTCTGTAAACCCAGGCTAACATAGATTTAAAATAAAATAGTTTCAGTAAAGAAATTAAGAAAGTCTTATTTAGCCTGGGCGTCCTTTTCTGTTAACTTTTTTTATTTTTATTCTTTTGAGTTCTGAAACACCTTATTTCCCAAATACGCCTTCTTTTCTCTGCCTGAGTCTGTCACAGGCTACACATGACATTGAACAAATTAGATGTCAGCCCATCCTTTCCTAGGCTCTCCAAAGATCATCAGAGAGTTTTGGAAAAACAGCAGATGCATTCCTGTTTTACGGTTCCGCCTCTCTCCATCCCCATCTTTAATGCCCTTCCACATTAGAGAAGGGCATTCTTCTGATCTCGCCCTTTAAAAATACGATGTTCCAGCAGGTCAACCTTCGACATCCCTGCCAGGGACAGCGCCGCCAGGGTCATCTTGTAGGCACGTGGCCCAGGAGGACTTCCTTCCAGGCACAGGAAGTGGATAACCTCGTTGAGTGCTTCTGCACATTTTGAGGAAACGGGAAAGTGACTGGAAACAGTCATCACGAAAGCCTTCGTGTCACGAAGTAAGGCGTCTCCGTTTCGCAGCTCGGTGCACAGGATGTGCAGGTCATTTAGCCGATAAGATCGTTTCTGTTTGTTCACAAGAAGTTTATGGACTGAATGAAATTTGCTACAATTTGCATTTGTCCTGTCTGCTGAATCTGCACCCTAGGGGGAGCAAGATGAATTTGCATTTGGATAAGATATCAACAGCCTATGTTTTTAGTTTTATTACTTTTTTAAAATTGATTTTTAGAGGGAGGGAGAGAAACATCCATGTGTTGTTCCACTTACTTATGCAGCCATTGGTTGAGTCTTGGATGTGCCCTGGCCCCTCCCACCAGGGTTTAACATCGTTGTAGTGTCTGCTGTGGATGTGTGAAATCTTCATAGAAACCAATATGAGCCGAAACCGGTTTGGCTCAGTGGATAGAGCGTCAGTCTGCGGACTCAAGGGTCCCAGGTTTGATTCCGGTCAAGGGCATGTACCTTGGTTGCGTGCACATCCCCAGTAGGGGGTGTGCAGGAGGCAGCTGATTGATGTCTCTCTCTCATCGATGTTTCTAGCTCTCTATCCCTCTCCCTTCCTCTCTATGAAAAATCAATAAAATATATTTTAAAAAAGAAAGAAACCAAGATGACTATTTGCAACTCCATTTTTTTTTTTTTCCTCCCCAAAATCAAAGAACCTAAGAGCTAAGGAGACCATCTTGTTGCCATGGTTTGGACTTGATCTACTGAAGCAGCATGACTGTTGGTTAGAAGGAACAAAACTGTGCTCTGCATGGCCGGAGGCCGAGACACGTGTCATAAAAACGTCTTCCTTTGCTCTCCCACAGGACATTGTAGCCGAGACCCGTGAATCGCACATGGGACTTCACTCCGGTTCACAGAGCGAGCACTCCAGGGAACAATATGGTGGCAGGTGCTTCTTCGCGTGGTATGCCCAGGCTAATCCAGGGGCCACTATTTTGGACTGAAGATTGGTCTCGTTTGGGGCGATAGAAAACTTTCTGATTGAATGAGGAGTGCTTGCCCGGCTCCCCTGCATTGGTGAGATTCCCTGTGTGTGCAGCTCCACATGCACTGCAGAGCCCCTCGTCACGGTGCCCAGGTCCCAAGTCTTCCCTGCATGTTGCACAGGCCTCTGTTTTAATTCTTTACCGCCCCAACGCAGTGCCGGAGGCCCTGGTATCTGCCTTCAAATAACAGTCATTTTGCCCTTCTGTCCCTGTGATGTGCCTGGGACTGTATTATATTGTAACTAGAGGCCCGTTGCATGATATTTGTGCAAGAATAGGTCTTCCTTCCCCTGGCTTCACTCCCAGCCGCCCGGGAGCCGGCAAGTCCTCGCTTCTGTCCAGAGCACTGCTCCTGTAGCTCCCTCTGCCGACCCCACCCCCTCATAGCAGGGGTCTCGCCCCTTCCGGCCACTCCATGCCTGACTATGTAAATTAACCTGCCATCTTTGTTGGTTTAATTGGCATACTCACTCTGATTGGCTGTGGGTGTAGCAGAGGTATGGTCAATTTACCTGTTTGTCTATTATCAGGTAAGATCATTCTCACTTTCATGATCTGAACTCTTAGAAGACATGCTCACAATATTCGCCTTAAAAACTGGACCAGCACCATCTCAACCCGCAGGCCAGGTCAAAGCAGACTGTTAAGGCTCAAATCGCAGTCGCTGAGGCTGCACACTTAGGCCTGGCACCCGGGGTGATGTGGCGACATTGGGCCACACAGCACAGTTGACAGCATTAGCATCCTGTCCGTGTTTGGTTGTAGTTACACGTGTGTATTTCTCTTGCTCTTTTCTTTTTTGTTAGAAATTGTAAATGATATTTATTTTTAATTTCAGTTTTCACATGTTCGTTGCTAGAAGTACCATTGATTTAAGAACATTTTTTTAAAAATTTCAAGTACAGTTGGCTGACTATTACATCTCTGCTCAAAAGTATGCAGGGGCCCCTCATCTCACTTAGAATAAAATTCGGAATCTTTATAATATCCCCAAGGCCCTACGTAATCCCCCACCCCTGCCACATCACCGCTCTAACTTCATCTTCTGCACTCTCCCTCACTCCTCCAGCCACACCGGCCTCCTTGCTGCTCTTCAAACACATTAGTAAGTCCTACCCATGAGAAATCCAAACTCAATTCCTAAGGAAGGAGCGTGGAAGCCTCCAACTCTAATAGTCTTTATTTCCCGCAGTTCAAATGCTTTTTGCTTCAGATAGTTTGACCTTCTTACTAGGTACACCTACATAAACAATTGTGCCTTCTTGGAAAACGAAATCCTTTATAATTATATACGCCCCTCTTTATCCCCGATATTTTTCCTCGTTCTAACGCCTGCTTTGTCTGAAATTAATATAATCACTCCATCTTTCTTTTGATTCACGTCAGCATGGCATATATTTCTCCATTCCTTTGCTTTTAATCTATTGCATCTTTGTAGTGAAAATGGGTTTCGTGTCAACAACATAGAGGCGGCTTTTGTTTTGGTTTTGCCTCTGCTCTGTCAGTCACTGTCATTTCACTGGTAAATTCACACCATTCACACTGACTAGTAAATGGTTATCGACACAGTTGAATTAGTATCCACCTCATCTGTGGCCATTTTCTGTACATTGCATTTGTTTCTGATTTCCTTTTTCTGTCCCCTCTTTTTCTACATTCTCTGGCTTTGGTTGAACATTTTGTTTCCATCTTCTCTCCTCCCTTATCATACCAGGGATATTTCTCTTTCCGTAGAGACCTCATTGGTCCAGGTCTGTCTCCTGCTTCAAGTGTTTGGACAGAACAGACCCAGGGACCCCCCTTCTTCCAGCCTCATACCTCTCTCCAGCCTCTTATCCAGTCACCCCTCCAGAACCCCCTCCAGAACCACCCCAGAACCATCTCCAGAACCACCTCCAGACCCATCTTCACAACCACCCCCAGAACCACCCCCAGAACCACCCCAGAACCATCTCCAGAACCACCTCCAGAACCACCTTCACAACCACCCCCAGAACCACCTCCAGAACCACCTCCAGAACCACCTACAGACCCACCTCCAGACCCATATCCAGACCCACCCCCAGACCCACCTCCAGAACCACCTCCAGACCCATCTCCAGAACCACCTCCGAGACCAGCCAACACACTGGCGTTTTCCTGCCTTAACTCCTGATTGCCAAACAACCATGAGCTCCCACATTCACCGGAATTATTCCACCGAGGAGGGAGCCGCGGTCAACCGCCTGGCCCGCCTGCGTCCGCGGGGCCCACACCTGCCTCTCTCCGAGCGTCTGCTTCCCCGGTGACCACGTGGCCCTCGAGGGCGTGGCCGCCTCTCCTGCGAGCTGGTGGAGAAGAAGGTCAAGGGTGCTGAGCGTCCTTTAAAGGACGTGCTGAGCCTCCCCAAGGCGAGTGGGCAAAACTCAGGGCCATGGCAGCCGCCTGGCCCTGGAGAGGACCTGACCCAGGCCCTTGGGAGCTGCAGGCCCTGGTTCTGCCCTCGCAGACCCTCAGCTCCGTGACTTCCTGCAGAACCACTTCTGGGTGAGGAGGGGAACCTCATCAAGAAGATGGGCGACACCTGACTCACCCCCAGGCTGCGGCCCCCAGGCTGGTGGGCGAGCATCTTCCAAAGGCTCCCCCTCAGGCACGACCAGGAGCCTGTGGAGCCCAGAGGCCTCTGAGGGGCCCCTCAGCATCCCCTGGCGCCTGGCTCTTATAATACCTGAGCCTCTACCCGAAACTACTGGCCATTCTTTTAACCACCTGGAGCCCTCTGCATTGGACCAGATGGAAACAACAAAACTTTCTGCAGGAAAAAAAAAAATTATTTTAAAGTACTTTTAGTGGTTGCCTCAGAGTTGTGATGAATATTTAAACTGATCTAAAGCCATTTTCAAATAACTCCATTCTGCTTTATGGCAGAGTATTCCCGCCTCCTCCCTCAGATAGCCTTGCTGTCATTTATACCACTTATCCAAAGCTATTCACGTATCAGCATGTTGTTCTATTATTATATGAACAGTTTTCTATTAGATCGATTAAGAATAAAAAATAAAGTATTTTATTTTACCTTTATTCCTTCTCTGATGTTTTTCTTTTCTTTTTAAAAAAAATATATTTTATTGATTTTTCGCAGAGAGGAAGGGGGAGAGATAGAGAGCTAGAAACGTCGATGAGAGAGAAACATCGACCAGCTGCCTCCTGCACACCCCTTACTGGGGATGTGCCCGCAACCAATGTACATGCCCTTGGCCAGAATCGAACCTGGGACCCTTCAGTCCGCAGACTGACGCTCCACCACTGAGCCAAACCGGTTTCGGCATGTTTTTCTTTTCTTTATATGGAACTCATTTTTATTTTTATTTTTATTTATATCATTTTCCTTCTCTTTGAAGAACTTTATAAAAACATTTTTTTCTCAGGTGGGTCTACTAGCAACAAATTCCCTCAGGTTTTTTATTTCTGTTCATTTTTTAAATATAGATATAGATATAGATATAATTATTGATTTTTTACAGAGAGGAAGGGAGAGGGATAGAGTGTTAGAAACATCGATGAGAGAGAAACATTGATCAGCTGTCTCCTGCACACCCCTTACTGGGGATGTGCCCGCAACCAAGGTACATGCCCTTGACCGGAATCAAACCTGGGACCCTTTAGTCCACAGGCCGACACTCTATCCACCGAGACAAACCGGTTAGGGCTCTGTTCACTTTTGAAGGATAATTTCATTGGGTACAGAATTCAATGTTGTAGTGTTGCTTTTTCAATACTTTAGCAAATTCACTTTGTTCTTGCTTGCACGGTTTCTGAGGGGTCTGATGTAATTCTTATGCTTATTCCTCTCTCTATAAGGTGGCCTTGCCCCTCTGGCTTCATTCATTTCCCCTTTTCTTTGTCTTCCTACATTTTGAATAAATTCTAACCTCCCACTCTCCGACCCCAAGAACACCCCCTGTATGATCTCCTTGCTGGCTGCCTCTGACCTCCATGGGGACTTCGGCCTGGACCACTCCTCTGCTCCTCCACCGGCCACTCCCCTCTTCCCTACCTTCCTTCCTGCTCGGCTTACACTCCCCCAGAAACCACCTGAACAGCCTCGGCGAATGTATGTTCCTCCCTTGCCTGCCAAGCAAACGTCTGCCCTAGTCAACCCACCTGCCTGTCCACAGCTGGCCACTGAGCCCGACTGGACAGCAGCCCGCCACCTGGCATGGCCTCCGCCATACCTCCTGGGGTCCCTACAGCCACAGAAACGGCTGCACCCCAGAGATTCATTCATGTCCCCTGCTATGTCCTCTGCTGGTCACCATGACAGCAGGCGTGCCCGCCTTTCTCCATTCTCCTCCCCTCAGCTGTGAGCGCCACACCTACTTTACGACCCACCCAGGAATCTCCCAATGTCAGGAACAATTCCATTTACTCCGACATGTTTCAAACATCCCAAAACACCGAGAGCACCCGTGTGCCCGGTACCCAACTCGATCAAATGACCTTCTGACCCCAAACCTGCCAACGAACCTGCCCAGAGGGTAACAGAATGCCCAGGTTCAAACCTCAAATCTACCGTTTACTTATTTGCTCGGTGCCTCGGTTTCCCCTTCTGTCAAAAGACAGACCGGAGCGGGCCCACTCCACAGGGTAGTGTAAGGAGTGAATGAACGCATCCGTGCGGAATGTTAAGAGCTGTCCTTGGCTTATATAGTGAGCGCCGGTGAAAGCCAGTATAGAAGGTCTCCTCATCCCTCCCGACTCCACAGAAGGAGAGAATCTGCTGGAGGCTAACCCCTTGGGCAGCTTCCAGATCCTGCCCCTCCCGCCCTCTGGATGAACCCCTCCCTCCTGGCTGCTGTCAGTGACATCTAAACAGGCTTGCTCCCATTTAACACACACACACACACACACACACCCTCTCAACATGCCAAATGCCCTCCAGCACTGCCCTCCCTGCTCCCTGGGGCCTTGCCTGCACTTGTTCTCTCCTTCTCCTCCTTCCCTCTCCCTCCCACGCGCCCCTCAGCCAGTGTAAACAGCCTCCCGGCTTCCCCTCCGCCTCACCCGCTCTTCCCGGTGCCACCAAATGCCTCCTTCAGGTGCCATCCAGTGAGCACAGCTCAGACCACACGTCCACACAGGATTTGGCCTTGCTGACTACTCCCTCTTTTAAAAATAAATATTTTTTTTTAAATTTATTTCAGAGAGGAAGGGAGAGGGGGAGAGAGATAGAAACATCAACGATGAGAGAGAATCATTGATTGGCTGCCTCCCGTACACCCACACTGGGGAACTAGCCCACAACCAGGCATGTGCCCTGACGGGGAATTGAACGTGACTTCCTGAATCATGGGTTGATGCTCAACCACTGAGTCATGCTAGCCAGTCCCTTCTTGAAATACTCAGCCAGGCCCCTCTCCAGCACAGGGCCGCCTCTTGGTACTGCCTCACGCCTCTCTGGCCACTCTCTCACAGGTGCTGCCCTGGGACCCTCCTTGGCCCTCTGTTCTCTCCCTCCCTTCCAGGGCATCTCACCCACACCCATGGAATTACCACAGGATGTCCACAACCCCCACGTTACTTCTCCAATTCCAGCTTCTTTGCTGATCTTTCAGATCCCTGCAGCCAGTGTCTGCTGGACAGCTCCTCCCAGATGGTCCAAAGACACTGGAACGCAAACACAATCAAAACTGAGCTTCCCGCACAACCACTTTGGAGAGCTATTTGGCAGCATCTTCTGAAGTTTAACACACGCACAACCCATGGCCCGCAATCCCACTCTTAGGTACCCGACAGCAGTACATACGTGTGCCGAAAGACACATACAAGGATGCTCCTAGCAACAGCATTCTTTTTTTCTTCTTTTTAAAAATATGTCTTATTGATGTTTTACAAAGAGGAAGAGAGAGGGATGGAGCTAGACACATCGATGAGAGAGAAACATCAATCAGCTGCCTCCTGCACACAACCAAGGTATATGTCCTTGACCGGAATCGAACCTGGGACCCTTCAGTCCGCAGGCCGAGGCTCTATGCACTGAGCCAAACCGGTTTCGGCAGCAACAGCATTCTTGATAGCCCACACAGGAAGTGCCCATCAATAGCAGAACGGGTAATTAAGTAGTGGAATATTCCTCTGACGGAGTTCCCATAGACGGTTCTGAAAGTGACCGATCTACAAAGATATTCAGTGATACAGGTAAATGTCACACACATGGTGTTGAGCCAAAGAAGGTAGACATGAACGAGTACATGCTGCATGCTTTCATCCACCAACGTCAGGACATGGACCCAGGGAGCCAGGAGTTAAGACTGTTTACCCTGGGGAGCAGTGACTGCAGGAGCAGGTGGGGCCTGAGTGCCGGTAATACTGCTTCTCAACCTGGTGCTCACCTGGTGCAGGCACGCAGCGGTGCGTGGCTTATGATGGTGATTTCTGCACGTCTCTTCATGGATGTTAGCCTCAAATGAAAAGTTAAGAAAACAAAAACAAAACAGGTCACATCTTCCCCATCAAGCACCCTCTCACCCCAGTGCTCTCTCTCAGAGAAGGTTCCGACTTTCCACGTAGATGCCCAAATCAGAAGTTGGGGTTATTCTCAGCTGTTCCCCTCCCCTTATTACTAACATCCAAATGCCATCGCCAGACCACCTTCTATCTCTCAAACTCACACACACACCCACCGCTGCCTCCTCCTTTACCCACACCCAACTCCCCTCTTGCTTGGCCTTCTCTGCAGTGAAGGCTGCCTCTCAGCCTCCAATCTTGTCCCCTCTGGTCCATCCTCACACAGCAGCTAGACAGACCCTTCTAGAATGAAAATCCAGTCATGTCTCTCCCCTGGTTGAAAATGTTCAGCGCTTTCCCACGCCCTCTAGACCAAGCATGTCAAACTCGTGGCCCGAGGGCCACATGCTTTGTTTATTTGGCTCGTGTTAGCCTCTGAGTTTGACATGCTTGTTCCAGATGACAAAGCCCATTCTCCTGCTTGTGGGTTCCAGGCCACTCCAGCTTTACCCCTGGCCACCTCCCCCAAGCTATGCCCCAGGCAGTCCCAGAAGCCTCTGCACCTGTGGCTGGAAACCCTCTCCTCCCTCTCATCCTTGCTTCTTAAAAAATATATTTATTTTATGTTATTGATTTCAGAGAGGAAGGGAGAGGGGGGAAAGAGATAGAAACACCAATGATGAGAGAAAATTGTTGATCGGCTGCCTCTTGCACGTCCCACACCAGGGATCAAGCCTGCAACCTGGGCATATGTTCTGGCCAGGAATCAAACCATGGCCTCCCGGTTCATAGGTCCACGCTGCTGCCAAGACCCATACGGCCTTCAGGTCTCAGCTCAGAGAGCCTCCTGCCTCTGTGAAGGGTTGGAGGCCCCCTTTGGCTATCACAGCAGTGCGTGCCACCCCCATCTGAGCCCTTTGACCTTGAACTCCATGGTGGGACACATTGTGTCTGCCTTGCTCATCACTCCCAGCACCCAGCACAGTAGAGGCTCAGAAAGTATGTATCGAATGGATGAGGGACCCAGAAGGATGTCCAGCAGAGCTTGAAGGGACCTCAGAGGACACGTTGACTTACAAATGAGAAACCTAAGGGAAGGAGCCACTGGCTAGACAAGGGTGGGCGGGAGAAGGGAGAGGTGGCAGCTGCAGAGTAAGCCAAGGCAATGATGAAAAGTGAATATTTAGTGCAGATACTGCTCCTAAAATAAGTAATAGTCCTTCTTGGTATGAAGTGGAGCTGGCCTCTGGCCTTCTCACACTGACCACTAGATGGCGCCAGATCCCCAGGAAATGGAGGGAGCAAGGGCTGGTCCGTCCAACCTCTAGGTTCCTCCTTCCTGAGTTCTTCCCTGGCACTCCGTGAGCCCAGTTGTTGTGGCCGTGCCCAGGTGGCACGATACTTGGCCTTGAGGAAACAGCTCACTTCAACAGGGTACCTTTCCTCATGCCAGGTAGAGGGTGGGTAATGGACCAGCCCTGACCTTTCTCCCTCCTGCCGGCCCCCCAGAGGCCGCTGACAGGCTGCCCCGCATCGCCCCGCCACCAGGGGCAGCATTCTGATCAGGCTGACACCTGCTCTTCTTGTTGGTCCAGACAAGATGCAGTGGGTGGCACTGGTCCCACTACATCCTCCAGGAACCTCACCACCCTGAACCAGCAGGTGCCCGCCCAGCGGCTGGTGGCTCCAGTATTGCTGGCCTGACAGGCCCCTTTCAGGCCATCGTGGCTCCATCTGGGAATCTGCTCCTGCTCCCACCCTGGAGTGGGGCAGTTCGGTGGCAGCGCTGCTCTGTGCCTCCCCCTTTCCTAAGCCTGCAGCCTACCCAGCCGGGATGAGTCAGCTGCTCTCCAGTATGGGGGAGTCTCTCTTATTCATTCAACACACACCTATTTGCACCGAGGTTGAGGGTGCCAAGATCTGCCTTGGGTATCTGGGAGGTAGCAGTGAATGGATGGATACAGCCCTGGCTGGTTTGGCTCAGTGGATAGAGTGCCAGCCTGCGGACTGTAGGGTCCCAGGTTCGATTCCGGCCAAGGGCACATGCCCAGTTTACAGGCTCAATCCCTAGTAGGGGGCATGCAGGAGGCAGCTGATCGATGGTTCTCTCTCATCATTAATGTTTCTGTCTCTCCCTCTCTCTTCCCCTCTGAAATCAATAAAGAAAATATATATATATATATATATATATATATATATATATATATATATATATATATATTTAAGAATGGACAGATACAGCCCCTGTTGTCTCAGAGCACACAGTGCAATGGGGGGCCAGATGCTAATCTCACATTACCCAACCACTCACTAAGGTCCTCAATGCTGACATTTTAGTCCAACTTTTCAGAGCAAAATGGAGCATAGAAATTAGCTCCATTTTAGCTAATTTAGCTCCCTGCCACCGACATCACGACTGTTTCATGATTCCTGGACTCCCAGTCCAGTGCTCATTCATTCATTTTACTCAGGAGCCACAAGTAGGAGTGGGAGTGAGCCTCTATGAGGATCTCAGGAAGAATGCAGACTCCCTGCCATCTCTGAATCACCTGGCCCTCTTTGTGTAGGTTGCTGAAAGAATGAATGAATGAAGAATGAATGAATGAATGAATTGATGGACGAATGAATGAATGCCAGAGAAGGGGCTTGTCTGACGCTGTCCCATCTCTGTAGGGAGCTGTGGCTCCAAAGCAGGCCCTGCCTGCCTCTCCTCCTCTCCCCCCTCCTCCCATCCTGGGAGGGGAACCGGCCTGCCCAGTGCCCTTCCTGCCCCCGACGCCGTGGGCTCTCCTGGCACCCTCTTGGCAACAGAACAGAGGGCATCCAGAGCGGGTGGCAACTCGCCCCGCCACGGGCTCGGGGCGGCGGGCGATAGGCGCTGGGGGGACGCGGAGATAGACAGACAGATAGCGCTCCCCTCTCCGGGCCCCCGCCCCCACCTTTCCCAGGCCCAGGCCTCCCCGGAGCCGCTCAGACCTGGCGGGCACCCCTGCCCCTCGGCACGCGGACTCTGACCCTCAGTCTCTGCCAGCGGCAGCTCTCAAAGCCCTCGGAACCCCTGGCAGCCTGCCCGGGCAGTCTGAGTTTGGAAAGGAGCACAGATCCCGCTGCACCGTTCTCTGCCAGACTGAGTCCACAGGGGAGACCCCCTCTCCGGGCCGGGGAAGGCTGCAGAGCCCAGGCGTGACCACAAGGTGGCGCGCTGGCACTGCCTGTCCCGGGATGGTTGCGAAGATTCAAATAAGTCTGCTAGGAGCTGAGATTTGTGGGAACTCCTTCCCATCCCTAAGAAAGGCAGGAGCAGAATTGGGGGCAGAATGGAGGCATGAGCTAGGCGTTGGGAACCAGTTGGGTGACCTAAAGGGCTGGCCCTGGGTGCCAAACAAGACTAGGACCTAGGGAGGTCCCCAGGTGGGGGAGCCTCTTCCTCAGGACCTTTTGGGACTGGGAACGAGGTTCAAAAAGCATCATGGTTCCCAGGTCCCGGGTATTGGGGAGGGACTGAGAATTTTATACACCTCTGCACACAACCACACATTCACATACAGACACGCCATCCCAGGGCCACTGCTCACACACACACACACACACACACACACACACACACACTTTCTCTCACACACATTCTGGCACTCACATACACCTCAGCATACTGAAGAATACAGGGAATCCTCACATTGCACACCCTAAGTACATCTTTCCCATACACCTGATCTCTAATTATGCCCACGTGTGTCCCCAGTGCTGTCCCAAATTCACAGACTCTGCCCCCAAACTTATGGCAACACAGGGAGCCAGCCTGTGTGTCACCCAGCTTCATGCGGCCCCCAGGTCCCACTCCTGGGTGATCTCTAAAACCGCACACACAGAGTCCAGAGGAGGCTCTGGTGTCACCACAGATGGCTGTGCCCGCCACCAGCCCGTGAGCCCCTGCTTCCACACACCTGCCTCCCTCCACCCTCTCCCTCCCCCTCCCAGGGCTGGGGTGTGACTGATGGACCCCTTCCTCCATTAAAAAAAAAAAAGTTTTAAAATTACACTTTATGACTGCACTGCTGTAAAGGCAATATATAGGAATACCATATACTCAAACATTTTCTTCAACCTAAGTTTTCTTTTTCCTTCCTTTTGATTTTAAAAGAAATTAAACCATTTTCACGGGCCCTGGACCTTTCCCATTGGGCAGGTTTGTCTGCCTGTCATTTACACACACACACACACACACACACACACATACACACTCCTTTAGACCACCTCCTTCCACAAGCACCTGGTGGGCAAATCCCCCTCCTTCCTCACCGCACCTGAGCCCCCCGCCCACCCCGCAGCCAGGGAAGGGGACACACTGACAGATTCTGGGGTCTCTTCACAGACACCCTACCCACTCCTGCCTTCAGGGACACCGGGTTTATCAGGGCTGGGGGAGAAAGCACAGGAGGAGGAGTGGGGTGTGTGTGTGTGAGTGTGTGTGGTGTATGTGAGTGTGTGTGGTGTGTGTGTGTGAGTGTGTGTGTGGTGTGTGTGTGTGGTGTATGGGGGTGTGTGGGGGGGTGTGCATGTGTGTGTGCGGTGTGTGGTGTGTGTGTGTATGTGTGTGTGTGGTGTGTGTGGTGTGTGTGTATGTGTGTGTGAGTGTGTATGTATGTGTGGTGTGTGTGTGTGTGTGGTGTGTGTGTGGTGTTGGTAACAACAAAGAGCGGAGTGGCGAGCAGAGCAGCGAACCACAGAGCACCGGAGCGTGTTTTGCCTCGAAGGCAAGTCCCGCAGCCAATCAGCGCGCCGGGGCCTCCCCGGGCGGCTCCTCCGAGGCTATAAGCGGCGCCGGGCGGCGCGGGCGGCGAGCACTGTGGCCGGGGACGCGGCGAGAGGCGCGCAGCGAGCGAGAGCGACCGTCCGGAGGCCGGCGCGGTCCCAGCAGCGCCCCTCGGCCCCCCTCCCCCGGGACCCCCTCCCGCCGGGCGCACACCCCTCCCCGCCGCGGCCCGGCCAGCCAGCCCCGGAGCGGCGCGGCGCGGCCCCCGCCGCCACCATGAGCGGCTCGTTCGACCGCAAGCTCAGCAGCATCCTCACCGACATCTCCAGCTCGCTGAGCTGCCACGCGGGCTCCAAGGACTCGCCCACGCTGCCCGAGTCCTCCGTCACCGACCTGGGCTACTACAGCGCGCCGCAGCACGACTACTACGCGGGCCAGCCGTACGGCCAGGCGGTGAACCCCTACTCCTACCACCCGCAGTTCAACCTCAACGGGCTGGCCGGCGCCGGCGCCTACTCGCCCAAGTCGGACTACACCTACGGGACCTCCTACCGGCAGTACGGGGGGTACCGGGAGCAGCCGCTGCCGGCGCAGGACCCCGGTGAGGACCCGGGGCCGATCGCGGGAGAGGGGGGCCCGGGGAGGCTCCCCCGGGGACGGAAGGGAGGGAGGCAGGCGGGGGTTGGAGCCGGGATCCGGAGACCCGTGGGCGCCCCGGCAGGTCCCGCCTGCGGCCGGCGATCCCAGAGGCGGCGGGCGCCTCTCCAGTCCCGGGACCGCGCGCGTCTGGGGAGGGCGCGCCGCTCGCCCCGCGCCCGGGTCTCGGAGGAAGATCGGGGCGAGTTCGGGGAGAAGGGGACGGGGCTGTGGGCGGTCGGGGGGCCTCCGAAGGGAGGTGCTTTCGCGGGGAGCTCCTTGGACAGTCCCCCCCTCTGGCTGCAGAGGGCTGGGCGGTAGGCACGGGGACAGGAAGCTCTGGGGACGCTCTGAGTCTGGGCTGGGGGACGGGAATGGAGAGGGGCACCGGGAGAGAGAGGCGCCCGGGATTGAATGGTGAGGGCACCGGCAGAGACAGGCGCCCGGGATTGAATGGTGAGGGCACCGGCAGAGACAGGCGCCCGGGATTGAATGGAGAGGGGCACCGGCAGAGACAGGCGCCCCGGGATTGCAGGGAAACAGAGGGAAGCAGCGACCCAGAAGTGAAGGAGCTGGAAAGGAGAAAGGTGAAGACAAAGTGAGAGAAAGGACAGAAGGAAGGAAGGGAGGACAGGACGGGAAAAGGAGGGAGGGAGGGAGAAAGGAGTTTGTACTATGCTTGTAACTTTTCAGAGAATCAAAAAATTATCCTAAAATAAAAGGTGTTTGGGTTTTTTTGTTTTGTTTTTTGTTTTTTGTGGGGTTTTTTGTTTGTTTGTTTGTTTGTTTGTTTGTTTTAATAAGAATAGGGAAGAAGGGACGGGGAAAAAGGAGAGAAGTGAGACAGCGAGCTAGGGAGAGGAGGGGGGCGAGCCGGGAAGGCGCCGGGAGCGAAGCCTCGGCGGTCCCTGCCGGGGCAGTGCGGGCGCCGGGGCTGCGCCGGGCGCGGGGCGCGCCGTCTGGGCCGCCGCCGGGCGGCTCTGTGGCCGCCGCTCCCTCCCCGGAGCGCGCAGCCTGGAAACCCCGGGGGAGTTGGTGGGCCCGCGGGTGGGGCTTCCCGCTTCCCGCGGGTCCGGGAGGCGGCCGGGGCCGCAGGCCGAGACTCAGCTGCCCCCGCCCGGTGCGTTGCCCGCAGTGTCGGTGAAGGAGGAGCCGGAGGCCGAGGTGCGCATGGTGAACGGGAAGCCCAAGAAGGTCCGCAAGCCGCGCACCATCTACTCCAGCTACCAGCTGGCCGCCCTGCAGCGCCGCTTCCAGAAGGCCCAGTACCTGGCGCTGCCCGAGCGCGCCGAGCTGGCCGCGCAGCTGGGCCTCACGCAGACGCAGGTCAGTCTGGGGACAGCGAGGCTTGCGGGGCATCAGTGGGGCCGCGCGGGACGACCCCCGGGCTCCCCAGGCACTCCCGAGCCTGGACGGCCTTTGAAATTCCCTGCAGCTCCTTGCAGCCCTTGCCTGTGGGTAGAGGGGCCCCCAAAATCTCCACTTCTGCCCCAAGTTTCCGATTAGCACGTGTACAGGAGTGGGTGCTTGAGAACTTGTGCGACTGTGCATGTCTGTGGCCAGGAGAGGTGTCCTCCTTCCTCTCTACCCCCAAACCCCAAGCTCCCACAGCCCCCCCGCCCCCACAGGGCTGCCCCTCGCTTGATAGGAGTCCACATGTGTCTTCTCAGCAGGCCAGCATGTGTGCAGAGCTGTACATACGCATGCACACGCATGGACAATATTGGCACGCAGGCTCTCGTGTCTGGGTACACGTGGGAAGGCTCCCATAAGGCCGGTGACCTGCCCAGGGTCACGGCGTCTGTGGCGGGGGCGGGGGGGGGGGTGAGGACGTGACTGTGCACACCAGTGAGTGCACGTACAAAAATGCATACTTGCTTCAAAACACCACTTTGCTGCTCATCCTCCCAGCGCTCCACCCTTCCCCTGCCTGGAGCAGAGCGGAGAGATTCCCTCCCGAGGGGGGGAGCGGGCCGCCCCCAGCCTGTCGCCGGAGCCCCCAGCGGGCCTGTCACGGCTCAGGGGAGGAGTGGTGGCTCCCCGGCTCCCTGCAGGTGTTGACAGGCTGGCCTGGGCTGCGGCTGCCTGCGTGGGGCCCCGTCCGCCCGCTGGGAATCTGGGTCACCCAGTGAGAAGCTGATTCATTGTTTGTACCAGTCATGGGGTGGGGAGCTGCGGGGGGAGGGGGAGATACCCCCGGGGGAAATGTGGGGGGGCGTGGCTCACCTGCTCCCCGGCCCCCAGGTCACCCCCATCATAGGCAGCCCCGGAGGTGTGTGGGCACGGCGCTCGGGTCTGTGGGTGTTTATCTGGGAGTAGTATCTGTGCGTGTGCGTGTGTGTGTCTTTACAGTCTGGTGTCTGCATGTGAAGTGGTGAGTGGGTATGTTCCTGCACATGGAGATGCCTGTGTGGGTGTGTGTTTGTCCCTGTATCTGGGCGCCTCTGGGTTTCTAACGTGAACCCGAGGCCACAAACTGCCCCTTGGCCAGAGGCACCTGGGTGCCTCTTATGGGGCGTTTGCCGTATAGAGGCTGCTCTGAGACCCCAGGAGGGAGGTGATCCTGCTCCGACCACCCCCACCCCCACCCCCACTTTCAGAGGAGGAAGGCGAGAACCAGGGAGGTCACACACACAGTCGGGGGCCGGGTAGAATTTGGACCCATGCGCTTGCCAGTTCCTGCCACAGCTGGATCCCGGGTCGAAGGAGAGGTGGTGGCCTGGGAGTCAGGAAGCCTGGGTTTCGCCTGGGTCCTGACGTGTGGCCTGGGGACTGGCCTTGCCCTCTCTGAGCTGGATTTCGCACGGGGGGGGGGGGGGGGAGGGGAGAGGGTTTGCTCAGCATTCCGAGAGGCTAACGAACCCCCAACTCTTCTCGGGTGCAGGTGAAGATCTGGTTCCAGAACCGCCGCTCCAAATTCAAGAAGCTGTACAAGAACGGGGAGGTGCCGCTGGAGCACAGCCCCAACAACAGCGACTCCATGGCCTGCAACTCGCCGCCCTCGCCCGCGCTCTGGGACACGTCCTCGCACTCCACGCCGGCCCCCGCCCGCAGCCAGCTGCCCCCGCCGCTCCCGTACAGCGCCTCCCCCAGCTACCTGGACGACCCCACCAGCTCCTGGTACCACGCACAGAACCTGAGCGGACCCCACTTACAGCAGCAGCCGCCCCAGCCGGCCACCCTGCACCACGCCTCCCCGGGGCCCCCGCCCAACCCCGGGGCTGTGTACTGAGCACCCACCTGAACCTCCCACGAAGGACTGACTCCCGGGACCAGACAGGAGGCGGCTCTGTCCTCGCCGACACTCAGGAATCATCGGAGGAGCGCCACCGGGGAAGGGAACACCCCTCCCGGGCCCTGGGCCCTTCCTCCGGGACCGAGAGCTCCGGATGAAATTTGCATGGGCCGAGGATGTCCCCCGAACCTCTCTCCCCCTGACGAGACACTGGGGTGCCCTGCCAGGTGTTGGGGGCGCCCCGCTCCAGCTGGGACAGCTGTTCTCCTTCCTTCCCAGGAGCCTGGGCTGGCGTTCCGTGGCTTGTCACCTTCCTGCCTCGAACACCGAGGACTTACTTCCCAGACTGGAGGCCGGAGGACCGGGGGACCGGGGAGTGTGTGCCGGTCGGTCGGTCGGTCGGTGGGGCCTGGTCTGGGACACCGGGCACTGTGGATGCCAGGACCGGCAGGGTCTGGTTCCTCCTACGTGAACTGTGGCTCCCTCTTCCCGAGGACCCCCCCGCTGCCAAAGAGACCTTGGACACGAGCCTGGGACTCAGGAGGGGACCCCAAGCAGCCCCCGCCCCGCCCTTGCAGCCCTCGTTTACGACTTGAGGGTTAAAGCAAAGGGAGTGGGGGAGGGGGTATTTTAATATTTGCGGCATCCGAGGGAAGAACTCCAGGCGTGGTCTCTCTCCTCTCCTGGTCAGAGAGGAGGGAGTGGGGTCCTAGGAGTCTTTCCGAAGGACCCGTGTCTTCTTCTGTGTACAGGACTTTGCACAAGTTTGGTTTTAAAAGCTGTTGAAAAATAGGAAAACAAAGGGCATTGTTAACAGATAGGATCAATCTCCCCTAGGTAGACACCTCTGCTCTGCCCCCCCTCCCACCCCTCTCCCCACCTCTTCCTCCCCGCCCCCCCTTCTCCTCCAGTAAGCTGGCCGTTCTGGTGCCAAACCCCAAGTCTCCAAGGAGACATTCCAGGCAAGACAAGCCCCCAAACACCCCCTTTCCGGCGGCCTTGGAAGCAGATTGCACGGGGTGAGGTGCAGGAGGAGAGAGGGGAGGGCTGTAGCTCGCTGCCTTGAGGGGTGAGGGGGTGGCGGTCGGGAGGGCTGGTGGCACTGCCCCTCCTGACCCAGACGTCCCCCCGGAGCTCGCTCTCCTCCACCCCTGATGTGGTCAAACCCCGGAGAAAGGAGAGGTAGGAGCCGGGAGCTATATATATAGAGTCTGTATTTTTCTAGGAGCACCAGAAAGCAGCAGCCTCCTCCCTGTGCGGTTTCCTATTTATGTGGCCCTTTCCTCCTGGACGTACCTGCCTGCGCGGCGGCCTGAGCTGAGAGAAGCAGGGATGGGCGCCGGCTGGATTGGGGTTTGGTGCGGGGTGCAGAAATGAGGAGAAATGGTGGATCTCCAAGTCCCCCCCAGGGGGACAGGAACGGAGCCAGCTCCCGCCCCCTCCCAGCCTTCTCATTTCTGCTTTCTTACTGGACCCATCTTTATATATAATGTTAATAAAAAAGAAGGAAATAACACCGAGCTCTTTGAACTGGGGGCGGAGGCAGACGGGGCTCTCGGGGAGGGCCTGGGAGCGGGGGAAGGTGTTTGGTGGGGAGAGGGCGCTGAGCCTCCAGGAGCTCTGCTGGGGCTCTGGGCTGGAGGGCTGAGGGCTGGGCCGGGCCGGGCCCCAGGCGGCAGGTGCTCCTGACCCCGTGGCGGCCCCCGGGCCCCGGTGGGTGGGAGGCTCCCGGTGCCGCGGCCTCCCTGACTCCACTCTGCTTGGTGGCTTGGCGTTCCCCGCCAGCCAGATGCCCTCCGCCACTGCCGCCGCTGGGTCACCTCAGGGCTGTTCTTTGATCTTGGGCTCACACGCAGACATGCTTACACACGCGTGTACACCCCCTGCCTCCACGCCCAGGCACTCCCCGGCCCCTCACCCTCCCGTCTATCCTTCCCAGCGTGGGGTGAGGTTGGGGCCTCAGGCAAGGGGAATACCACTGCTCTCACAGTTGGCAGGGACGCCAGGCCACTGGGATCCAGGCTGGGGGGTGAACACAGACAGGCCAGGGGTTCTGTGTTTACTTCTCGGGGACAGCACGGGCCTTGACTCAGTGCCTGCTTGCCGCCACCACCCTCCTCTCCTAGCTTCCCGACTCCAAGACTTCGGAGGCCGAGCCGGAGGTGGCAGAATGGGTGGCGTTGTGAGTAGGGACACATCTTGGCATGGATGGGAGGCACCGTACATGTGGATGTAGGCACATGATTGTGAAGCTAACGCTCTCCTACACATACACACACACACACACACACACACACACACGCACCAAGACACACAATGACACCTCTGCATCATCACACACCCATGGACTCCCACTCGAGACAAACGTCATCTGTAGGCACCTATGTAGACACAAACACACACCTGAGACCCCTTAGGGTCACACACGTACAAAACCAAGAGATGGAGGCCCCCCAGGTGCACAAACATGCATCACTCAAGTCACACACACACACACACACACACACACACACACACACACGGGGTGGCAGAAGCAGCTCCCTATCCTGGAAAAGATCTGGGATGGAGAACCACCCAGCAGCCAAGGTGACCCAGCTCAGCCTGTCCGGCCCTCAGTTTCCTCATCTGTCAAATGGGAACCACAGTCCTCACCCTGTTGACCCCCGGGGCTGTGGTGAGGTGGGAAGCAGAATCAGTCTGGGCAGGCGAATGGAGCTGGTCTCACCCCAGGCCCTTGCTATCCAGCAGCCAGGCACACGCTGAGGGGTTCTGGACAGGGGCTCCAGAACAGCGGGGACTCCCCGCCCCCACATCAGCCTTCTTCCTCTCCCAGAGCAGGCCCTCCCCTCCCCCCACGCCTGAGGGAGACGGAAGGGAGGAGGGCCTTCAGCCCAAGGACGCCAGCCGGGTTGGCAAGGGTTAAGTGGCAGCTGCCAGGCGGGGCTGCGCTGAGCAGTTTGGTTTGAGGGCTGCGTGCAGGCAGGAGCAGCGAGGCGGCAGCCGGGCAGACTTGCTGGAGACACTGCATTTTATTAGGGCTGGGCTGCCAGCAAAGGGAGGGAGAGGGAAAAAAAAGGGCAGAAAGAGAGAGGAAGGAAGGAGGGAGGCTGGGCGGGCGGGCTGGCGGGCGGGCTGCTGCGGGATGAAAGGATGTTGTAAGCTCCTAATTCCACCCTGCTCATCCCGGCTCTGTCAGGCTGGATTAACTGCCCCGTGACCTCCCTCAGGGTCAGCCCCACCCCTGACCTCCCCTTCCTCCCCGCCTCACCTCCGGGCTGCTCAGGTCACCTTCTCCACCCGCACTGGTGGGACCCAAGGACAGGGGCTTGGGTGGGGGGCCTGGGTGGGGCCAGGTGCTTTTTAACATCACCCATCACCCTGTGGAATCCTTTGGGAAAGAGGGGGGCCAGAGAACCCCATTCTGCCCTGAGGGTCTCCCTTCTCCAAACCTTAGGAACAGCTGGCATTTGCTAAACGCCTGCTCTGTGCCAGGCACTTTGCATGTGGTCCTCACAGCAACTGGGGCACCTAATTCGGGGGGTAGAGGACCCCTTTGGGACACGGAGGCTCAGAGCGGTCCCATCAGCCACATAACTAATACTTTGTGGGCAGTGCTGGGATTTAAACCCAGGACTCTCTGAAGAATGGATTCTCTTAATGGGCTTTTCTGCTACTCGGTTTCCTAAGATGCCCCAGGGCAGAGTGTCACCGCGCCGGAGCCACCGAAGCTCCGCCCACCGCAGCCACCGGCGCCCCGCCCAGGGAAGAGCCCAGGGAGAAGGGGGGGGGGCGGGGCGGGGTTCCTCCCCCAGGGCTGGTCCTAAAAAAAGCTTCCTGCTGAGGCCTGGAATGTGCACGCCGCCGTCAGCTGACACGGCTGAATCCTGCCTCCGCCGCTTCGCCCAGTGTGTGATCTTGGGCAAGTCACTAACCTTCTTCCTGAGCCTCCCCGGTTTCCTCATCTGTCACAGAGGGGTAATGCTCTTACCCAGCAGGGCTGTGAGAGGATTAAATGGGATAATGTGAGTAAAATGCTTAACAAGTTACCCAGCGCGCGCTGATGACTGCTCAGCTAATGAAAGTTGCTAGGGACGATGGTGATGACGGGGGCCGATGGTACTTACTCCCTGCCTCCCCTCCTGCCCCCTCCTCCGCTCCCAGGCCCCTTGACTCAGACCCAGGCCCCCCGCTGCACCTGCCAACTTGGTTGATCCACCCATCCCTAGGGATGCTCTAAAACAGAGTAAGTCAACGAATAGTTACTGAGCACCTGCCCCATGCCAGGCAGGCAGTTCGGGGAGCTGGCACCATGGAGGAGCACAGCCTGGGGGAGGAGGCACAGGCCTGTGCTGGGGGCTCCAGGGTCCGAGGCAGGGCCCACCCTGGAAGGCGCCCCCCATCACGTTGGGCAAACCCAACCCAGTCGGGGAGGACAGGTTGGCTGCAGAGGGCAGGGGAGGGGCAGCTGGCGGCGGGCGGGAAGTCTCCAGGGAGAGGTGGCATTTGATGATGCTTTGAAAGGAGGCAGCAGGACAGGCAGAGCTGGGGGTCTGGGAGCATACTCCCCGGGGACCCCGCCTACAGAATAACGCCCCCTGCAGGACTTGGGGGGGGGGGAGAGGAAGGAGGCTTGGGGGAGAGGCCAGAGCGCAGTCATGGGGACCCTCAGGTTTGTGAGAGCTGATGCTGGCAGGGAGATGTGCATCCAGAGGGTCCCTATATCCTCCCCTGAATGCTGGGCTCAGGGGAGGGCTGGGGTCTAGAAGCTTCCTGGCACCTGCACCCGTGTGCCCCACTTCTAGGAGGAGACAGCCCGGCCCCTGTCACTTGGGGACCTGGGTGAGAAGGGTGATTCTGTCCCGAAGGCCCCTCCCTTTAAGGGGTCTCAGGCACCATGGGATCTTAGAGACCTCACCCCACTCAGCCTCCATACACCGTCTGCCTCAGCAGCACCCCGTCCCTGCCCCTACTCCCCAGTCCGGCAGAGCCACCCCCGCCCCCCGTACCTCCATGGGGAAGGGGCCTGGGCAGCTGAGCCGGGACCCTGATGCCCAGCCTCCCAGTGCCCCGGGAGGGCTCTGGTTGGCCAAGCCAGGCCATGTTGCATCAACCAAGCCCTGAGGGGATGAAAGAGGGGAGGGCAGGGAGGGGGGAGACCAGCAGGGGGGAAGGGGGGGCCTTCAGCCAGCACCCTGGCCTCTGTTTTTCCAGCTTTAATTGCAGCGTTAATCACCTTAATAAGCTGTTTACCAACCGCCCGGCAGCCTGAGACCAGGAGGCTGAGAAGCCAAAATGTGTGGGGAGACAGTTTCCTGGGCCGCCCTGGGGAGAGGGGCCGGAGGACACGCTGAGAGGGCTCAGGAGGGGCTCGGGGCAGGGGGCCCCCCGTGGGGTGGGGGGCTGTGGAGAAGGCTATGGCCAGGGAATCAGGAAGGCCAGCCTCCAGCTCTGTGAGGCCTGGATCCCCAGTACACCCCCTCTCCATCTTTCTTCTTTGTCATTTGCCCTACTGGTCACTAACTGGGTGACTGTCCTTCACAACCTCGTCCCAGCTCACAGCACTGGCCGTGGACCTCGGGGAGTGTTTGTGCTCCCCCTGGGGAGGACTGCGGGGGCTGGAAGGCGAGAGGTCTGGGAAATCTTTATACCCTGAGGAGAGCTGGGGGTAGGGGATTGAGCTGGGGGCACCGGGGATGAGGGCAGGAACCTGGGCATGTCTGAGAGACACCCCCCCCACACACACACACACACACACACACGCCTAGCACAGGCCAGAGCAGCAAGAGGCTCAGTGCACACCTAATGACCGAGTGAGTAAACGAAGTCCCGAGAGCTTTTGGGACCGCTCCCACAGCTCCCCTCAGCTTCTGCTTCCTGTCCCATCAGCTGAGGGGCTGTGAGGCTGGGGGGAAGGGCTGCCCCCTCTCTCTGCTTCGGGTGGTTAAATGAGAGGACAGAGGATTACCCAGCATTCCCTCGCTGCCTCTGAGCAACAGGAACTAACAGGGACCGTCCACTCACTGGGCATGATCTCACCTGAGCATGGGGAAGCAGGCCCAGAGAGGCTGTGTGACTTGTCCGAGGTCACACAGCAAATGAGGGGCAGTGCTCCTTGGCCCACACCAGGTCACGTCTGGACAGGCACTACTGAGGGGGCTCCCAAACCCTGGCCCTCACTGAGGAACCGAGATTGTCCTGTGGATGACACTTATGATTTAAGCACCTCCTCCCCCAGCCCTCCCCCCACTGCTGTTGTTGAATTGGCCCAGCCGCTGGCTGATTGGAGGGGGTGGGGTATGGAACTGGCCTGCCGGCCTGCTGAGCCCCATGGGCTCTCTGAGAGAAGGAAGGGAGGGCGGAGGGGCCCAGGGCGGCCCGGATAGACACCCCGGAAGAAGGCAGACCTGGGGATGGGGCTGACAGGGGTGGGGCCTCGAGGCCCAAATTCCTGGGTTGTCTCCTGGGGCGAATGGAGCAGGATTGGAGATGTCTGCTGAGTAAGCAGGGAAGGGAGACTCCACACCCTGGAGGATTAACTGGGGGGGGGGGGGGGGGGGGAGTCCCCCCACCCAGGCAGTTCACCTTGCACCTGGCAAACGGGTGCAGCGGCGGCGGCAGCCACGGTGGCAGCAGGGTGCCCTTCCCTGCGCACCGAAGGCGCCTGGCCACGTCATGCAACGCGTGTGGCACTGCCCCACGCCCACCCCTGGAGCCAGCGAGGCCTAAGCTCAGAAATCACCGATGGGGGAAGAGGACGTGCCCTTGGCTGAGGGAGGGTAGGGGGTAAACCTGGATCTTTATTTCCTCACCTATGCAGTGGGGCCCACGCTCAAAATGATCAAGGGTGACGTGCCCTTGGCTGAGGGAGGGTAGGGGGTAAACCGAGGAACACAAGAGGCCAGAGGGAGCCTCAGACCGGCTGGTAAGGAGGGGAAGCAGGGGAAAACTGATGCCCAGCTCACACTCGGATCCTCCCAAGATCTGGGTAGGGAGGGTGCTAACCTTCTCACCTGGGGCGCCCACAAAGCTGTCCTGGGCGCCATCCCCACCCTTGAGCCTCCTCCTGCACAGCTTTCTCTGCTCTTCACAAAGCAGCTTCTGTCCAGCCCCCCACTCACGCGGCTGGGGGTCCGGGGGAGACAGCCAGACTACAGGTCTGCTCCCAGGCAACAGGAGAATAAGGGACTTGGGCAAGTCCTTCAGGGACAGAGAAGGCTTTTCATGCTCGGTGGTTGGAGAAAATAATAATAACTCATCGTGGCTGAATCCTTACGGTATTACCTCCTTTAGTCCTCACCACAACTCGGTGAGGCCTGTGCTATCATTATCTCCCTTTCCCAGTGAGTGAGGTAAGGTGCAGAGAGATTAGGAAACTTGCCCAAGGTCATAGAGTTGGACTTGAACTCAGGCATCCGGCTCCTTATTATCTGTGTTTCTAGGGATGGAACTGTACTCTTCGCCATCCTGTGGTCAGAGGAGAACTTGGGTGGGTGGGGAAAGAAGGACATACCGTGTCCAGGACCAAATTGGCATGACCAAGGTGAAGGATTAAGTCGCCGTATCCCCTTGCCCACCTGGTGTATGTCAGAGCTTAGCAAGGGTCCACTCTCCTGGTCTCCATGACCTTCCGAGACATTTTGATCATGATCCCCACTGCATAGGTGAGGAAATAAAGGCCCAGAAAGGTAACGTGACGTGCCCAAGACCTTGTAACTGTGTGTCTGCATTCCAGAGACTCCATGAAGTCTCTCTGAAGGAAGAGACAATTTTCACTTTTTCAGGAGACCAGGGGGATAGTCCTTGTTGTTCAGACGGGCTGTAGAGGGGCTGGGAGCCGGAGGCATCCAAAGCCAGGGATGAGTCCCAGGCAGATTCAGGCTTGGGAGAGGCGGGGAGGAGGACTTGAGGAGGTCACCGGGTGTGGCAGGAGCCTGCACCCGTGGGCCCAGCTGATTCCCCTGGGCTTGGGGAATGTGACAGGAGCCCAGCAGAGGCATGTCAGGAGCCTCCGCTCAGTCTGGCTTCCCCCGGAATCTGCTGGAGCAAAGAATTCTTGGTGGCTCCGGGGCTGGGAGGAGGAGTTTGCAACAGGCCCTGGCATGTGGAGACTGAGAAAGCAGCTCCCGGGTCTAGCCTGAGAGGAGGGGTCTTAGTGGTGGTGCTGTGGCAGGCATGATGTGCGGTGAGAGAGCGGGGTCACGTGCCCCCATTCATTCCTAGTCTTCTGCCCAACCCCATGTACGGAGGCCCTTCACCCCTAAAAGACAGAGAGCAGTGGGGTTGGGGGAGGAGCGATCTGGCTGAGGAAGGAGCCATGGATGGAGGTGACCCATAGACTGAGAGAGGAGGCCAGTGCCCGGCTCCCTGGCAGCCTCCAGTCTGAGGGAGGAGTGCAAGTCCTGAGGCGGCAGCCAATCAGGGCAGAGAAGGTCACCATGGGCTGGACATCAAGGCCACGGGGATTCCTGAGCAGAGCCTCTGACTCAAGTGGGATCATGCAGATGCCGCCTTCCGGCCTGTGATGGGCCTGTATCTTGTTCATCGGCTTGAAGTGGGGAGAGTGGGGGCTACAGGATCATGCGGACCAAAGGGGTTTCCTTCTATCTGACCCCGAATCCAACTGAAATCTGGAAGGGGATGGCTCGGAAGAAGCTGAGAGGAATGTGTTCCTGGGAGTTCCACAGAGAGCGGCACCCTCCCCTGGAAATGAAGCAATCTCTCCCCTTTGGACCAGGGCAGCCGAAACCTGGCGCGTGAATAAAAACACTCGATGTTCGGAGGGAGCGTGGGGCCCACTCCTTTCTCCTTCCTGGGCTGGCCAGACACAGCTCCCAGGATGCCAGTGGGGCTGAGCACCTTATAGGCATCAAGCTGTGGGGTGGGAAAGAGCTACAGAACGCATCCAATATGGCGGCGGAAGCAAAGGCTTCAGAGAACAAAGAAAAAGGGTCATAATAAAATGGTCTGGTTTCTGTGGCTATTCGGTCTCCATCCTCTGCTCAAATGGGACATAGTCCCAGAAAACAGGAGAGGAAAGGGGGCAGGAATGAGAAAGAGTGGAAAGAGGCAAGGGGAGGAGGAGAAGGAGGAGGAAGAGGAAGGAGAAGGAGGAGGAAGGGGGAAAGAAAGAGGAAGGAGGAGGAGGAGAGGAGGGAGAAGGAGAAGGAGAAGGAGAAGGAGGAGGAGGAGGAGGAGGAGGAGGAGAAGGAGAAAGAGAGGGAGGGAAAGGGGGAGAGGAGGGGAGGGAGAGGGGAAGTAGATAGAAGAGGAGGGGGAGGGGGAGGGGGACGGGGAGGAGGAGGAAGAGGAAGGAGAAGATAGAAGAGGAGACACAGGTTCTCTTCCCTCCCAAAGAGACTAGTTGGTGTGTGTTTCTGGGTTGTTTCTGTCTGTTTCTGCATAAGTTTAAGCCCATATGTATCTCCCTCCTTGTTTGTCCCTCTGTGTTGGGCTTTCTCATGTATGTCCATGTACAACCATGGGAAGGCTTCATGAACCCATGCTCACATGTGTCTCTGTGTGCGGCTCTGCCTGCTCTGTATGCCACTGTGTCTGCCTGGCTGTATATGCACCGTCTTCTGTGGAAATGTGTGTGCAATGATGATGTCCCTGTGCTGATCCCTGCATCTCTGCATGTCTCCATGCATTTGACTGGGACCTTTGCATGTTGAGGTTTGGGGTGGAAGTGTCTTTAATTCCCCCCTGTCCCCTTTTTAACCTAGCTGGGCTGGCCAGGAGAGGGGGAAGGGGCGATGGAGAGGGCCACCTTCCCTCTCGAAGTTTTTCATTGGAAGGGAAGAGACAACAATAGCCCAGGGACTCGCTGATAGGGCTTTTCCCTGGCTCCCCCTGGCCCAACAGCCATGCCTGCTACTCAGAGGAGGGGCAGGGGCAGGGGCAGGGGCTGGAGTCGGGGAGACTAGAGCTGAAGGAGCCCCACTTCTCCTTGGAAGGGGAGAATCGAGAAGAGAGATGGGAGAGAAGGGAAGATAAAAACAGAAATTTACAGGGGGGAATTGGGGGGGAGAGTCAGTGAGTTTTTCTTTTCCCACATCATTGTTAACACATTACTCACCTCCTGGACAGAGCTCCCAGCTAATGGGGAACCCTAGTCCTTTGAAACCAGCTACCCTGCGGGCTAGGTTTAAGGGGTCTTTGCAAAGACCAGAAGCCCATCTCCTAGCCTCTGCCTGTAGGCCCTTCTTAGCACCATCATGCTGCCCCTCCGCCTCCTCCCGGTCAAATGAGCCCAGGCCAAGAAAGGGTGACCCCAGGTGAACTGGTGCTGGCCGAGAGGCGATTTGCCGCCACTGCCATGGGGAGAGCTGAGCTCAGATACGAGACAGAACTAGAAAGCACAGATCCGGGGAGGAGAGACAGCGGGTGTACCATCACCTCCTGAGAGCAAGAAGTCAGTGTCCGCCTTCTCTGGCCTTCCTCCTCCTCCTCCTCTCGGCCCACATCCCT
Organism: Pipistrellus hanaki; assembly: GCF_964339955.1. Lineage (NCBI taxonomy): Eukaryota > Metazoa > Chordata > Mammalia > Chiroptera > Vespertilionidae > Pipistrellus > Pipistrellus hanaki. The sequence goes on along the minus strand of NC_140518.1, from coordinate 10,433,238 downwards.
TACAAGCGATGGGATTCGTCCTTGATCTCCAAGGCCCGGTCTACACAGGCCTCAGCTACCCGGATAGCATTCCATTGACTCTGGATACAATCCCAGAGGCAAGTTCAGGCATCCAGGCTCCAAGGAGGTTTGGAGCTGAGTAATCAGCTGCTAGGGCCGTGCAGACATTTTGTCGGGAGCAGCCAGCCCCCCACCTCTCTGCGCACAGAGGGGTGGGGGGTGGGGGAGGGGCGGTCTGTCACTCCGTGTCTTCCCAGCCCCCTCCCACCGCCGCGTTCTCCCTCTCCCCACCTGCAAGTAATTTGGCCAATGGGAGGGCAGTTAAGATCGCCGAGTGGAATCCCTCTGGATGTGTGTGTGCTTTTGGTGGGGAGGGGGCTGCCTCCTCTCCCCCCAGACCCTCGGTGCCCTTTTCCTCTTCACAGGAGCAAATTACTTGTAATTATCTCACATTGAAAGCCTTCAGGAGCTGCTCCCAAAATTGCTTTAATTGAATTAATTGAATCTCATTTCGTTGGGGGAGAAAATGGGGAGCAGGTCTTAAAATAGCACGTGGCGAGAGGGAAGGGAAGCCCGGAGTCAGCTTTCTTGTGGCTGAGACCCTTGCAGGGGAGAGAATGTGCCCTGGACTCCCCGGGGGTTCCATTGCCAGTCTCGGCTGGTTTACGTGCCCAGTGCACCGAGGATCTTGCCTGGGTCCTGCTCTCAACTGGTGGTGACCAGGGATGCCTGGCGTCTCCAGCCCCATCCCCCTCCCCCTTCCCTGCCCTCAGGTGGCAGATGGGCCCGAGAGAAGTGAATGGATGGCAGTGACCTGACCCCTCCCCCCTGATCATCACGCAGCAGCTATATATGCCGTGTATGAAGTGCTTACTATGTTCCCGGCACCATGTCAAGCACGTTACAAGCACTATCTCATTTCCTCATCACAACCACACTGCGAGCAGGGCCTATGAGTGCTCCCCTCAGAGGGGCAGAAGCACAAGACTGGGACTCTTTGGAGGGCAAAGCCCCTCCCCCCCTTTTAAAAATGTTTTCATTTTTATTTTTTTCAGAGACAGAGAGAGAGATCAATTGGTTGCCTCCTGCATGGGTTGAACCCACACCCTGACCTGAGTATGTGCCCTGACTGGTAATCAAGCCAGCAACCTTCTGGTGCACAAGACCATGCTCACTGGCCAGGCCAGAGCCCCCATTCTCAACCACTCGGCCTCATCCTCTCTCCCTCATGGACCCGATTTTCTGAGAGGAGCTCCCTCACGGAAGAGACCACAGGCTCCTCCCCTACAGCTCAGAGGCTGGGGGGGGGGGGGGGGCCTCTGCTGGGGTTCCAGGCCCATGGTCCCCCAGGAGCTCAGGGAAGCTGAACCGGCTCCCGAGGAGGAGAGGGCGCCCCTTCCCGCCCTGGAAAGGGCAGCTGGGTGCGGGTGGAAAGGGGGAGACGCTGTCAGCGCGGCAGGCCTCTGGCTGGGAGAGCAATTACACTGCTGCTGCTTAACTTTACAACCTGGGCTGTTGTTTTAACGATGCGACTCGTGTTTGGCTGTCCAATTAATCTCGCCTTTGGAGGCTTTCCGAGATGGGGCGGTAGATCTTATCGTGGGTCTGTGGAAAGAGGAGTGTGTGCAACCTGCAGTGGGAGGGAACAGCAGCCCCGAGGGCCGGTGGCCTCAGAGGAGACCCAGAGGAGGCATCTGGGGCAGGGTCCCCTGAGAGCCGTGGAAAGAGGGGAGCCAGGGGTGGGGGGAAGGCACTGGTGCTGAGGAAGAGCTGGCTTCTCCTCTTGACACACTCATTCTTCACTGCTCCTGGATCTTGGCTTTGCCGACCCCGTGCCACTTGCCATCCCCAGGAGAAACCTCCACGTGTGTTTTGGGAAGTGGGGGTGGTCACTGACCCAGCACAGGGCCTAGGAGGGACGGACTGCAGACCTTCTCCTGAGCAGGGGGCTTCCACTGAATCGCACTCCCCACCCCCTACCCTACACACAAGGCTAATTTGGGCCTTTCTCCAGCTGGTGGGATTGACTCAACGTACTGAGTGGTCTTTCCAGACAGGGCGGGCCTGCATGCCTGGGAACAGGTTCAGGCAGTAAGAGGAAAGCTGGAATTGGGAGCTCTTTTCCTGGACTTGGAGGCCCCTCCCCCACCCTTCCAGTCAGGCTGGGCTGGATTCTCTGAGTTATTGACCACCCTTGTCCCCTGCCGCTGGGTGCCGTATGTATGGTGGGGCAGGGTGGCTTTGAGTCTACTGATGGGCCCAGGCCTAGTTGGGGCCCTGTACTATGCCCACACTTCCGTTTACCCATGAGCCTGGCCCCACACCAGTGGCTGGCCATTTGTCTGGCTCCCCTGTCAGCCTGCAGAATCTCTAGGTCACCTTGGTACCCACAGGGTCTGCCTAAGTCACCTTGGCATCTGGGATCTGGCAGAGCAGAGGCTCTACGAATGTTGATTGGACGGAGAAGTCCAGTTCCTTCTGGGGTTTTCTTCTCCTCCACCCCCTCCTACCCTTTCCTCTATGTGGGCTGGAGCCTTGCCACCCACAAGAACACGCTTCTCTCGGGGATGAGCTGGATCGACGTGGTGGGTACATTCTCTTCCAAGGGGGGCGGGTCTGTCTGAGCTGAAGGTGGGGCGCAGGGGGTGGTGTGGTGTCTGGCTCCTTCCAGAACTGGGCCAGGAGAGACGTAGCTGGTGAGGACATTCAGACTGAGGTTGTTCCCAGCATTAGCATCTTCTGGTTTCACACCGGAGCGTTATGAAAATATGGACGTTATTAGGACATTCTAGAACTAGCGTCACAGAACCAGTAGCAGAGGCAAACCCAGGCTCCAGTGCCTCTAGTTCAGGGCTGGAAGAGCCAGAGGGGAGGGAAGGAGATGAGCAGCCAGCCCCAGAAGTCAGGAAACAAACACACCTCAGCCAGGGCCCGGGTTTTTGTACAAACTTTAATTTCTGGAAGTCACAGTAGGAGGAGCTGGCAGGAGCACGGGGACACTAGTCCGATTGGTCATCCATGTATTTCATTCGGACAGAGTCAGGTGTGGGGAGCGGAATTGCTGGGCCCACCCCACCCATTTGGGGTGTCTCTACTTACACTCTTCCAGGGAGCCTGTTTGTCCCCATTCTGTCCAAAGTCTCACCCTACTGTGTTCCCAATAATATGTGCACGTGGGGTTGTTAGGTATGAGGCAGGGCTCAATAAATACTCATCGAATTATAAGGATAATTGAAACCATTATCTACTCAAAGTTATAAACGGGGGGAGGAGGGGAGGGCTTTTTAAGGAAGAGAACATAAATTATCCATAGGCCTAGGAACTCCACACTTTCAGCATTCCTCTCCCTCACAGGAAGGTGAGAAGGTACATCAGTGATGGGGTGATGGGCTGACCTCTAGGAAACACTAGGAGGGACCTGATGGTGGGCAACTTGAAGACTGGATGCCCACCTCACGCCCGCTTCTGCTCTCAAATGGGTTGGGCACGGTCCAAGGCACACCCATTAAAACCACTCAGTGTGTCTTGCTGGTTTTGAATCCAGACTGTGGTAGGACTGTGGTCCCTCAAGGAAGGGATGGCAAGACAGGGGTCCTGGGAGCAGTCTGAACTCCAGCCAATGACTCTCTCCAGAGCCTCTGGTCAGCTGAAGGGAAGGTGCTCAGTCCATGGTAGTGGTGAGGAGCAGGAAGTCCTTTATTGGGCTCCTTGGGTGATGGGGCCAAGGGGGACAGGGCTCCATCTCATCCTTATCCTCTTCTAGTTCCTCAGCCTGAGAAAATCCACCTGGAGCTGGTTTCCCCCAGCCCAGAGGAGGTGCGGATGGGCCGGATTGGCCGGGTCCTGGGCTGTGGAGGAGGGCTAGGGGCCCGGCCCACCTTTGCCCAGGCTCACATCATCTGGGGTGGAGCCAGAACATCCGGGCAGTGGTGCTGATACCAGGCTCCAAAGCTGTTGCCATAGCTCCCAGCAGGCAGGGCCCCTGCCTTGGGGAGATCCCAGAGGGATGGCAGGGGTGGGGAGCAGGGAGACAGGGAGGAGGGCCTCCCGAACAAGTCCCCTTCCTGTCCCCCAGAGCTCTGCTTCAGGAGCTTCTTGTATTTGGAACGTTTGTTCTGAAACCAGATCTTTACCTTCAGGAAGAAAAGGGGACAGAATGAGGCGGAGTATGTGTGTGGAAGGATGTGACCCAGTAGGGAGCAGCCCTCGGGGAAGAGCAGAACCAGGGAACACTATCTCCAGTCCTCCACAGTCCTGGACGCCCCTGAGCTCCCCCAGTCTGGACCCCCTCCTCCACCTAAGCCTCCCCCTCCCCCAACCCCTGGTAATACACTCCCCCGGGTTCCCAGGGCCAGCTAGGAACACACCCTGGAGAACTTGTGACAACAGGGCTAAGGGACGCATCGGTCGCTCCCACCCCGGGGGTGCGTTCCCGGAGAACGCCGAGGAATGGTTAGCATGCAGGAAGGATGGGACCGGCCCCACCTGGGTCTGGGTGAGGCCGAGCTGTGCCGCCAGCTGGGCCCTCTCGGGCAGCGCCAGGTACTGCGTGTGCTGGAAGCGCTGGTTCAGGTGCTGCAGCTGCAGGCTCGAGTAGATGGTCCTGGGCTTGCGTAGCCTTTTGGTCGGGGCCCGCGGGAGCCGCTCCGAGGGCTCCGGGGACGGCGGCGGCTTCCCGGACTCTGCGGGACGGACAGCGGGACAGAGGGTGCGATGAACGGGGGCCGGACGCGCCGGGTTTTTTATGGGCTCATTTGCATCTCATTTGCGTGCTGGCCTGGGATGAGCAAAAAGCCCCGGCGCGGGGCGGCTCTTCTCTACCCTCCGCTCCACTTGCCCTCGGGGAACTCACACTCTTAGGGGCCCCGTGACCTGGGAAGAAAGCGCCCAGGGCCCGAGCGAGGGCAGGGGCGGTGCCCGCGGCGAGAGGTCAAAGTTCAGCCGGTGGCGGTGGCGCCAGCTCGGGGTGTGGCGGGGCGGGGTGGGGCTGACGGGCTGGGTGGAGGGCTGGGCTGAGGCCCGGGGAGGACGGGGCAGGGCGTTCCAGGCGAGAGGAGCTCCAGGCCCGGCTTAGAGGAGCCTGACAACGGCTGCGTGGCATCCCCTCCGCCGCCGGAGGAAGGGGGGGTGGTCCAGGAACAGCGCCCCTCTGATGCTGCCCCAAAGTGCCCGGCTCCTCGGGAGCGCTCGGCGGGAACGCTGACCACCGCTCCCCTGCCCGCTGGGCCGGCTGGCCCGGGGCGGAGGCTCTCGGGGACCCCGGAGGCCGCCCGGCCGCACTCACGGGGGGATCTCGGCGGGCCGGTTGGGGAGGCGACCCGGGGCTGCAGAGGCGACGGTCGGCCCTCGGCCCCTCCTGGATCGGATCGCGCTGCGGTGGCCGCGGGAGAGCTGGTCACCTCCGGCCCCTCAGCTCGGCCTCTCGGCCCTTGAGTGTGGGGGGAGAGGGGGCGAGAGAGTGTCCACTTCGGACGCGGGCGGCTACCACCTGCGCTTCTGCATGGGGACACGGAGACCGTCCTGTGCCGATGGGCTGGTGCACCCAGCGGCTGACATGCCCTCAGGCTTAGGGCGAACAGTCCCAGCTGCGGGGGCGCTGGACCCCTGAGCACAGACGGCTGGGGTCCCCCCTTGTCCCATCCCCTCGACCTTCGTCCTGTCTGGCTCAACCCACACGGCAGGTTCCCCGCCCTTGGCTGGCTGCCTCCCCCGCATCCCTCTCCCTGGGCCTGGGGCGCATCGGGTTTCCCAGATCCACCCCCTTCGGACCCCCCCCCCCCACCACCACCACCTCAGTCAATTCTCAGAAAGAAAAAAAGAAAAGAAAAACGGTTGGGTTTCCGCTCCAGCCCGCGCCGTCCAGCCTTCATGGCTCCAAGCCTGGGGCTGGCAGCCCAGCGCCCACCACTCTGGCTGCGGGACCGGCCATTTCGGAGGGTGACCCAGAGGGAGCCCGGCAGGCAGCCCGCGGGGCTCGGAACTCCGCAGCCCTCAGCGCCCTGGCTCTCCCAGCAGCCCCCCAGGCTCCCTCGCTGACGGCCGCCCCTCTCCCCGCCGCTGCAGCAAGTCCCGACAAGATCTCCCCTGGTCCGCACTCCGGAGCCCCGGGGCCTCCCTGAAGACCCAGCTCACAGGGTGGTGGCACTTAGCTCATCGGGAGCCAAACCTCCCCCTGAGGCGGGGGTGGACGCTGAGGGGGGCGAAAGGAGGACCCCAGGCCCTCTCTCACACCCCAGTCGTCCCATCCGGAGTGAGCCAAACCCACCGGGTTCCGTGAAAAACGCTGCCATCTAGTCCAAGGACCAGTGTGGTTTTCGTTGCACCCGGGGAAATTGCATAAAGAAAATGAACTCTCACTCCCAGCCCTAGACTGAGCAAGGGAAGGCAGGGACGGTGGTCAGCAGGGCTCAAAACACCTTCCCCATTTTTTGGCAGTTATCTTAAGGACAGGGTTATCTTACTCCCACCCCCGCCCCCGGCAAACACGCACTCACACACAAAGGTACCACATCAGCATATTCCGAAGGAAAGGGACCGAGGGCTGGTTTGTAGCAACGAGATAATTTGTAGACATCTTCCCCAACTGCCCATCCCCCAATGCCGGTCTCAGCAGCTGGGGAGAGGCAGCCCCCTTTCCGGCACAGAAAGCAGTTAGCATAGGGGGGCTCTGAGAACCTTCCCTAAAATCCACTTTTCTGGCCTCCCATGGTGAAAGTCAATTTGCTAAGCCCAAGAGTCAGGAAAACAGGCTGTGTCCTTTGCCCACACACACCCTTTCTTTAGGCCTCTGTGTGCTCGTCTGTACATCCAGGAGACTGAGCTCCCAAATGTCTAGGGTCACCCCTAGCTCTGAGGCTCAGGAGCTTCCGTGTCTCAGCGAAGTGACAGGAGCAGGAAGATGTCTCGGTCCTGGGCTGACTCCAGTGAGGTCACCCGTTCATGCGATGTGCAACCTTGGAGGAAACTGCCAAAGACCACTGTGGGGTCAGTTCGGTGGGGGCAGGGATGTGGGGGGCCTGGGGTCTGAGCTGGCAGCCAGGACAGGCGGTGCAGGTACGGTGATCCCAGGACCAGGACGACAGGCTCGCTGCTTGCCCCTCGGAGGCTTTGATGACCTCCAGCGAGCACTTTCTCCGGAGCCCAGAGTTGCTCCAGGCAATGGGAACTCGAGCCTGACATGCCCCAAAGGCAGGGGGCAGAGGTGACCGAGGCGGCCGGCTCCTGTGGCTGGAAGGCTGAGGTTTGCACACCTGTGGCTACATTCCTAGGACAGTGGATGGCGGAGTCCTGGCCCAGGTCAGCGTCCGGCGCTTTGGGCAAAGTCCAGGAGCAGAGGGAAAGGGGCCCCAGATGGGCCCCCACTCCCACTGCCCTCCGCTGGAACCCCATTTCTACTTTTCTGGCTTCGGCTTGAGCACAAAACGAATGCAGCGGAGAGGGGCGACGCGGGGAAGGGGCGTGCAGGACGGAGAGAGCCCTGGGGAAGGGGCTGGGCACCCACACCCACATCTGGATTCTTTCAGTTTTCCGTTACCCGGTTACCCGGAGATACACACCACCCTGGGGGCTCCAGGGGGTGGGGTGGAGGGCCCCGCGGGCCCCGCCGCCCCCGCTTCACACACTGAAAATCGAAACCAGGTCGGTCTTGAAAGGAGACCTAGATCAGCTCGCCCACGCCCCTCCCCCTCTCCCCTCCCCCATCCTCTCACCCCCATCTCCGCCCCATCCCTTTGCCTTCCTCCCACTCCCAGATCCCCTGGAATCTGAGTAAGGTCTGAATCCCGCTAGCTGCGCCCAACCAGGCGAAGACCAGGTTTAGGGGTTCACAGGAGGAGGACCCCGGAGGTGGGGGAGCAGCCGCGTCCTTACCTGCCTCCGGCGCCTGCGGAGGGGGCGGGGCGGGCGCCGCGGGGTGCTGGCAGGGCGGGTAGGCGTCTGCGGGCGCCGTGGGTCCGGCGGGGTAGGGGCAGGGCAGGAGGTGGCCGTACGGCCCAGAGCAGGGGAAATCCGAGGCGCCTGCGGTTGCGGGGGACAAGCCTAGCGGGTAGGCAGCCACGACGGACGGGACGGGGGCGATATCCGGGAAGAGCGCTCTGGAGGCGTCCGGGCCAGGGAGGGGGCAGGGCGAGGAGGACATTGCGGCCGGGCCGGGGCCGGAGGGCCTACGCCATGACCCCGCACGCAGTCCGCCCTCTTGGCCAACGGTCTCTTCTCCGAGCCCCGGGCGCTGAGGCCGAGGGGGCCCCCCGGCGAGCCTCCCCCAGACTTAAGATCCCGGGAAAGTGTCTCTGCGCCTCTTCCAGCCGGGAGCGCGCGCCTGGGAAAGGGGTTCGGGGGTTGCCCCCATGGCTTTTCCCCTCCCCCTAAGTCCATGGGGGGCCCCCCTCTTCTTGCTCTTGGGTTCGGTTCCCGGGACCCGACAGGGGCCCCGCCCACCTAGACGCCCCGGATTGGCCGCCGCACGCGGTGACTTCACGGGAGGCCCGGCGCCAGGGCCCGCCCCCGGGGCAGCCGGAGGGAGGAAGCTTCGGAGCCGGGGATCGAGGGGGCCGGCTACCCCGGGGTCCTCTCCGACCGAGCTGCCGGGGTGGCGGGGGACGGGGCCGTCTGGGAACGTCACGGTCACGAAGGCAGAAACGGAGGGAGCTGGCGGGGCTGCGATGCCCGAGGGGCCAGGGGAGCAGCTCGGCGGCGCCGGGGCGCTGCGTCGGCGGGGGCGCCGGGAAGCTGCGGCGGGAGGCCCCCCGCTCGGGCCCGGGCCCGCGGAGCTGAGGGGAAGCAGAGCACGGACCCGAGTGCCGGCAGCTTATTCACCGCGTCGGAATGCGTCGCTGCGGAGCGGCCGCAGGTTGTTGGTAAACAGACGCCGGGCTGGGGGAGGAGCCGGCCGGGCTGGCACGCGGCGCGCACGCCCCCGCCGGGTGCCCGGGGCCTGGCACTCCGCGACCGCCGCCGCCGCTGCGCCCACCACTCCCCCACCGCCCGGCCCCGGCTTCCGCTTCCGGCTGTGGCCCCATTTGGTTTGGACACCCCAGCTCCTGCTGCGCCCCCCCTCCCCCCGGGCCGCAGGAGGGACCCACAGTCTGGGCTTTGGCACGTCCCACCTGTCCCCTGGCGCCCGTGAGGCCGAGGCCGTGCGCGAACTGGGACAGAAATCCGGGGGTGGGAGGCCAGTCCAGTTTGCTGGCTCCTCAGAGGGCGTAGGAAATGCAGCTGGCCTGGCTCTGTGGCCGCATTTTCAGTCTGCAAGCAGGACCTGCCTCTAAACATGAGTGCTCAGTATTTTGGTGGACACGTGTCCACGTGCAAGCATCAATGACCACAGGTACACAGAGACTCCATCCAGATTCAACTATACCAATGAACGGGTGTCTAACTGATGATCCATTAGCATCCCTCTAAGAATAGAGAGGTTCCTTAATGGATCTGCAAATACGGAGTCTAGGCTGTGATATACACATATCTACATACCCAAAGGTGAAGAGCAATATCCCTACTATACTTGTCTCTTACACAGACCCACCACTATACAGGTCGAATTGCCAGTGTGTACATTTGAAAACCCAAGCATATAAGTCCATAGGTGTGTGTACCTACCATTTGTCCACACGCCCCTAAGATGCTTTATGTTAGAGGAGAGACAGATACACCCCCAAGTCCATATTCACACCTTTCACTTGAGTATTCAACTCAAGCAGGCGTGTTTGTGTTGGTACGTACACACGCACTCTCATTATCAGGGCTCAGAGTGGAGACAGCAGTCTTAGGGTTGGGTGGGGAAATACAGTGATCAGAGAAAGGGGGAAGCTTAGAAGAGTGAGAGAGAGCACTGAGGGTGGCCAGGCTCCCGTCTATTTAGAGGGACAGAAGGATCAAAGGGGTGGGGGAGGGGTTGACCTGCACCCCCAGTCAGGTGGCCCAAGTCGGTTTCAATCCGGACTCCCCACTAGAATGGATTGAGAGGAGTTTTCCCAAGGCAACACATCTCTGGCAGTGGGCACCGGAAGTGCTGGCGCTCTGGGAGCAGGAGCTCCGAGCCGAGCCTTCCTTCGGGCTGGAGAAGCCACGCCCTTTCATCCAGCAGGATATGCACGGCTCCCTTGAGAAATTTTGTTGTTTTCACGTAGGACCACCTTCCCCCCTTTCTTACCCAATTCTGCCGCTCCTCCTCCACCTCCTTAGAACTGAAGCTACGAACTTGCAAGGATGAATCCTTACAAACCTTCCGTTCCGCCACCACCTCTTCCTCTGGGGGAGGCAGCCATGCCGCCTGCCCGGAGCTATGGTGGGTGCCAGGGACAGCACCTCAGGGTGCCTCCGAGGAAGAGCATGCTCTTTGGAGTAGGTAGGCTGTCAGGGAAAGTCTCCCTAGGACGTGCTTTTGAGGTGGAACTGAAAGGGTGACGGAAAGACATGTCCTCCCGGGCCTTGTACCTGGAGTCCTTTCTGTGCTGGACCTAGCCAGAAAGGGCAGGCGGGTTCACACCCCCGCCCCCCAGGCCCCTGTCCTAGGCACCCCCAAAGCCGGGAGGACCATAATGAGAGCCTCTGGAAGTTCTCAGGGGGCTTTGCTGAACTCATGCAGGACCCTCACCCCCACGCACCAGGAGGAAACACCCTGCAGCCCTTTTGAATTTATGAAACTCACAACATCCTATCCTTGTACATCTTTACAAAAAAACATGAGTGAAGTGGGTGCTGTTATTATCCCGTTTACAGATGCGGAAACCGCTCTCTCCATCAGCCCCTCACTTTGCAGGGTTCCCTCTTCTGAGCCCAGGGGCACCTGATTGGAGAATGTGTGTCCAAGAGAGAGATCCTCTCCGGGCAGGTGCCACGTCGCACCCACCTGGGGGAGAGGGAGTCGGGAAACGGGCAAGGGGTGGGGATGGGGGCTGGGAAGAGCTGCAAATGTGTTTGATCGGAGGGGAGGGAGGCCTGCGGCCTGGGTTCCCATTCCAGCTCAGCCTCCAACTTCCTGGCTTGGTGGACTGGGTCACTGGGTCAGCCATTTCCCATCTCTGAGACCCGTTTTATCCAGAAGGGGTAACCAAGGAGGGAGCTGTGCTGAAGACCTCCATGCTTTTGTCATTTGCTTTAGAGTGAATTGCAAAAACCAAAATCCCAAAACGTAATAAAACCTGGGGGGGGGGGGCGGGGAGGCAAGAAAAACAAAACCGAACTCTGTCCTGTCACTGCCAATATCTCAGCCTCTCCTCCGGGGAACCCCACACTGAGTGAGACCCTGGGAGCGGAGGGCAGAGTCGGAGTGGGGACACCCCGTCGCCACGGTGTTTCGGTGTTGGGGGTCACTTCAGGAGTGGCGGCTGGACCTGGGAGATCCTCGTGGTGCACAGTGGGTGGTCAATCCGGGGCTCTTTGCAATCCTACCCGATGGATCAATCGATTGATAGATCAGAAACATGATTCTCTGCGCAGAATAAGCATCCGCGGCGGTGGGGTGTGTGCCTTGCTGGAAGCCGCCACCCCAAGTGCGGATTCTCTCTGGAAGCGGGGACTCCATCCTTCCGGAACACGTGGTGGGTGCGCAGGGCTCTCGCGCAGCCCCGGGGCTCGATCCTGAGCAAAGGCTCGGCATAGGCGACGGAGGGCTCCCGTCCGTTCGGGTGCGGACAGGTGAACAAAGACCGCACCGCGACCCCAGGCCTCGGGCGCGCTCATCCGCTCCCTTTCTCCTCCAACCCACCCGCCGTCCCCAAACGAAATCGGAGCTTAGTTCTGTCTGTTCTCAGTGGGATTTAAGTCCGATTGGCGGGGCTCTCCTGGGAACTCGGTTTGGGGAAACTTTGTGAATAATTCGGTCTGGTGGGGTGGGGGTGAGTGGAAGGAACTCTCCCCCCGCTTGGCCGGGTGCGCGGTGGTTAAAGCCCCCACAGTCTGCGAGGCCCGGGAGGGCAGTCCGGAGCGGCCGGCGTCCCCCGGACACCCCTTCGCCCTCCACCCTCACCCCGTTTCACTTGGCGATTCTTTTCTCCGTTAGAGGGAGGGATGCTGAGCGTGCCGGGCGGCGGACGGTGCTGAGGTCGCCGAGAGCCCGGCCCGCCCTGCGCCTCCCCGGCGCCCACCTCCAGGCTCCCCGGAGCGCTCTCTGGGCGCCGGGCGGCCGGCCTCGGCGACTCTTCCGAGGAGGAGGAGGAGGAGGAGGAGGAGGAGGAGGAGGAGGAGGAGGAGGAGGAGGAGGAGGAGGAGGAGGAGAGAGGCCGTGGGGTTGGCACCACCTCTGATCCCCGCACCGCCGGGCAGGGCTCCCCACGAAGGCCTCCCGCTGCGTCTGCAGCCACACGCCGGTGCGTCGTGCGTCCTCGCTTCCCTTCCCAATGCCAGCCCCGCTCCGGAGAAACCTTCCCCGTGGGCTGACCGGGATGTTTAAAGAACACATCCTTGCGAAATCACCGAGCGCGTTCCGGATAAACAAACTAGAACCACTATTGGGCCGAGCCCGCTCCCTCCCCAAAGACCATGGTTAGCCTAAAGGGGGGCGGCGTGCAGGGCGCGGTGCGGGCGCTGCCCCCGCCAGGCAGCCGGAGCCACGCAAGGGCCGGGGTGCGGGGCGCGGGCTCCGGGCCCGGGAGCCGGACTTCTGGGCCGGGTGTCCCAGCTGTGGACCCGCCAGGAGCCCCTCCGGCCGCCCACCCGCGGGGACCCCGAGCCGGACACCGGGGTAGGAGCGGGTTAGAAGGAGGCGAAGCGCCGAGTGGGCGGGAGGCCCGAGGGCAACCCGGATGCAGCGAATTCGCCCCGAACGAAGGCGGCGCGGCCGGGCTTTGCAGACACCCCGGACCCCGGCGCAGACACGGGGGCGGTCTGCGGGGTCTCCACGCCCGGGGCTGGCGGAAGCCGGGGCCGGGACGGAGCTGGAGTGAGGATGCTCGCCCAGCCAGCGCGCACGGCACCGCACGGCACACACGCAAATCATTAACATGGACACATCCTCGCTAACCCTGCAGCCAGCACGCACCCACAGGGGCTACCCCACACCTAGAGGCACACAGCACGGCCTCCCCACACACACAGCGCGCTCCCGCCGCGTGGGCGCGCACAGCACTCACGCCCGCCCCTCTCTGCCCCCATGGATTTGGTTCACAGAACGTCTCTATGGCTGGGGTGACTGGTTTCACTTTCTGACTCCCTGACCCTTTGGAGATGCGGACCGTTGTTTTGTTTTGTTTTGTTTTGTTTTGTTTTGTTTTAATAAGAAAAAGTGAGTCCGGCCCCTGCATCCTAACCTGGGCTTGGGTCAGGAAGAAGGAGATGCCTTATCTCTGCTGGGCTGGGCCTGGGAGAAGGCCTGAGAGGGGATATTGCCTTGGAGAAGAGCAGGCCGGCCACTTGGGTGCCACCAACGCACTTGCACCTCCAGATCCCCAAAAGGAGAGAAAGAATTACAAGCACAACTCCTCTTCCCCACCCCACCCCCCCCAGCCTTTCCCTCCGTGTACCACCGCTTTAGGCTCCTGTCCTGTCTGAGGTGAGGGGAGGGTAGACCCGGGACTCTGCCCTGCCCCCACTCTTCCTGACTCCTCCAAACCCTCGCCCACCAGGCTCAGCTTTGGGGCGGGGCGCTAAGGGGGGCGGGGGAGGCTGGGCCAGGCCCACTCTGGCTGTTTGAGGAGGTGAAAGTGGCTCTGCACTCCTCCGCCTTGTCTAACCTCTGTCTTCAGTCCCCTCCTTAATTCCCCTCAGCGAAAGGATCACACCCTGGAAGTTCAATTGCAGCCCCAGAGAGGCTGGAGGGCATGCAAGCCGGCAGGAAAGGGGTAGGGTTTGCCCTTGCTGGGTGGGGTGGGGGCTTTGCCATGGTCACGGCCTCACTCATTCCCATCCCCTCAAACCAGTTTGCCCTCTCTCCTCCCCTGAAGACCACTCTCTGCTTGTGAGCTGACCTGCAAGTGTCCAAGCCCAACCCCAGCAGAGGGAGACAAGCTCTCCCCCCGCCCAAATTGTGGCCGCGATGTGCCCAGAGCTAGTGGGAGGAGCAAGCCAGCCCCAACCGGTAACCAACCCATAGGGACATCGGCTACCTCAGCTGCTGTCCACAGGAAATGTGGGGTGGGGGTGGGGTCCAGACATTTTTGTGGTGGTTCTCAGCTGTCTGAGGCACCGGGGGATCCAGCTGGAGGCACTGTTCCTGAAGACACCCCTAAGGAACCTTCTGGAGCCTTTGGGGGATTAGGGGAGCAGTGGTGATCAGAGACCCTGAATCCTGGGTAACATAATAATGATAACAACAGCTAACACGTGCTTTTTTTGTGTGTGTTTCAGACACTATGCTAAGCCCTTACATGCATCATTTCATTCATCACATGATTTCTAGGGGGTAAGTATCCATATTATCCCCACTTTACCGATGAGGAAACAGAGGCACAAAAAGGTGGAGCAACTTGTCTAAAAGCTGGAATTTAGACAAGTTCATGAACCAAGGTCAGCTTGTCCCCTTAACTACCGCAGCATTGTCTTACCTGGCAAAGCAACACTCAGCAAGGGAAGAGATGGGGCTGAGGAGGGAAAGGGGAATCCCAGGACAGGAATGCCCCCTGTAGAACGGGGGCAGGAGGAGTTATAATCTCAGTGATGGCTAACATCTACTGTGGGCTTGTGGGCTTGTGGGCTGTGCTTCACCTGCATTTCTGTGAACAACCTTGCAAGAGAGTCTTCTCACCCCCGTTTCACCAAGGAGGAGACTGAGGCACAGAGGAGATGTGTGTGGGGTCTATACACAGTTGGTTGGAAAGTAAGAAAATGTAGCAGCACAATTTACAATAGCTAGGATTTGGAAACAGCCTAGGTGCCCGTTAGTAGATGACTGGATCAAAAAAACTATGGTACACCTACACGATGGAATACTATGCTGCCATAAAAAGAAGGAATTCTTATCATTTGCAGCAACCTGGATGGAATTGGAGAACATTATGCTGAGTGAAATAAGCCAGTCAATGAAAGAAAAACACCACATGATCTCACTCATTTATGGATAATAAGGAACATTATAAACTGATGAACAAAAAGATAGATACAGAGACAGTAAAGCAACAAACAGACTGTCAAATTACAGTGGGGAGGGGAGGGAGATAAGAGATCAACCAAAGGACTTGTATGCATGCATATAAGCATAACCAATGGATGCAAAACTCTGGGGAGGGAGGACATGTATGGGGATTGGTAAGATATGTACACACATCTAATACCTTAATAAAAAAATGAAATTAAAAAAAAAAGAAAGTAAGAAAATGGGGGGAAAGCTGAGACTGAGAGCCAGGAGGGCCTCAAACACCAACCAAGAACTTAGCATGGGGCTCATGGTTGGTGGAGGACCAGGATGAGCTGAGAGACTTCCTGGGAGCATCCTGGGGCCACAGTGTGCTTGGAAGGCAAGAAGAGTTGGGTGGCAGAGAACCCAGGTAGGAGGCTGTTGCAAAGAGGTCAAGTGCGAAATGAGGAGGGAGGGTGGCAGAGGAAATGGAAAGGAGTGTGTGTGTGGGGGGGGGGGGGTGAGAAGAAGGGTGGCTCACAGACAAACCACTGGCCTGGTGACTGTACCGGAAAAGGGTAGAAGCAAGCTTGACTCTGAAGTTCCTGGCCTGGGCATCCACAGGAGCCCAGGGAAGGAGCCAGGTGTTGGATTCAAAGATTCAGGCATTGGATGGGTGATGGACCACGGACCAAGATTTCTAGGTTTGGATCCTCCAGCAGGCAGCCTGCCACTCCGGTTTCCCTCGGGTGCCCCTGCACAGGTGTCTTTCTGGGGGCCCTGCCAGGGTGCACAGGTGAAACTTGCATATATGCAGATGCATGCAAATGAGACAAACCCAGCCTGGGCCCCGAGCCAAGAACAAGGAGAGGAGGAGGGCTGCCCTAGCCCTGACTCACCCTCTGACATGCCGCCTGGAATGCCACCTCCCCAGCTGGGCTTCCTCCAACTTGGGGAACTTGCTCCTGGAATCACCTTGAAGCTCAGGCCTGGGAGATCACAAGCCGGAGGATCTCGGGGTTTGGGGGACTTTCTTAATCAGAGTGAGGCTGTATTGTGAGCCCTCCTTGCAAAACAGCAGCAGATGGGTAGAAGAATACCTAGGTAATATGACATTTATAAATACATAACCCACATCACTCCCTAGAGCATTTTTCACGTATATAACTTCATTGGGGCTCCAGTAACTTGTGAAGTAGGTGGTTTATTAGCCCCATTTTACAGATAAAGACACAGACTCAAGCCATGACGTGCTGCGTGTACAGAGCTGGCTGTCCATTGACACCTTCTGCCTCAGTGCCCTTTGTCCTACCTGTGATTGGTGCTTGGCTGAGAACAGGACAAACTAATTCTGGAATCCTGGCTCCATGGGGGGAATGCTGACCCTCAGGGATCCAGATAGTCATGGGAAAGAGGCCTCTAATCCTCTCCCCGAAAACCTGACCAAGTAAGTGGACTCTTGTCTCTAGAATTCCATCTGGCTGGACCACGCACCCCACTTTCAGCTCCTTTAAAACTCCCCCATTCAATACTCTCCTGCCAGGTACAGGAGCTGTTCAGGGCACTGTGGGAGGTGGGCTAAGGTCCCACCCAACAGTGAATATTGCAATTTCTGTATGTTAAAATTGTGTGTGTGTTGGGGGGCAGGTGGAATGTATAAAGAAAAGTAAATTAAAATGCATTCGTGCAGAGTTTTTTTTTTTTTTTTTTTTTTTTAAATACTTATACACTAGATACACAGGTCAAGAAATAGGACTCTGCCAGCTCGCCAGAACCTCACCCTGAGTGACCCTCCCGGTTCATAATTCTCTCCTCAGTTTGTATGTTAATCCCTCCCCTGCCTCTCCTTATAGTTTTATCACCTGTATCTGCTGCTTTCACCTGTTGAAGAACTTTACTCGGATGGAATCAGACTGCACACAGGATTCTTGCTTCCCTCATTAGACGGTTCCTTGATTCTAAGACCTCCTCCCCTGGCCGGGGTCGTAACCACCCCTCTGGTCTCCCTGGAGCATGGGATCGGCTGCGTTATCCCTCTCAGATGCTCTCGGGTGGGTTTGGGACACGAGGCCAGGGATGGGGTTCTCTGCTTCGGGGAACACAGCACCCAGCCCAGGGCCAGGCACTGGAAAAATGAATGAAGATGAGGGAGATGCTGCACCACTGCTCACATGTATGAGGAGCCCCAGGGCAGGCAGGTGTGATATAGGAGGCCATGGGGTGACAGTCAGATCAGCTCCTACCAGCGTCCCCTTTCCCTTCCTCCCCTCTGGCTGCTCCTCAAGGATGAGGGGCCACACATGGGAGTGTCTCCCTAGATCCTGACCCTTTGCCCAGCACAGCCAGGTGCCGGGAAAGCACACCAGCTGGAGAGCCAGGCAGAGCTGAATTCTAATCCCACCTCCACACCTCACTGACTTGGGAAAATAAAATTCCCCCATGCCTGTTTCCTCACCTGGGCAATGGACCTAATAATAAGCACAACCTCACAAGGCTGTGAAGATTCAGTATTCTAAGTGACTGAACACTGAATCTTCACGTATGCTAGCTTCCCTTCCTCTTTTTTAAAAATATATATTTTTATTAATTTTTTTACAGAGAGGAAGAGAGTTAGAGAGTTAGAAACATCGATGAGAGAGAATCATCCATCAACTGCCTCTTGCACACCCCCTACTGGGGATGTGCCCGCAACCAAGGTACACGCCCTTGATCGGAATCGAACTTGGGACCTTTCAGTCCGCAGACCGACGCTCTATCCACTGAGCCAAACCGGTTTTGGCACCCCTTCCTCTTTTTGTTGGCTCTTTTAGCTCACCCACAAGAAATATGCCTGTCCCCCATCCCTTAATGTGCCTGCAGGGTCCAGAGCCCACCTGATTGATTCAAAAGCTTTTATTCGAAGAGGATTGGGTGATCTATGGCGGTGTCGCTCCCAGGACAGGAGGCTCCTGCCAGGCGGAGACCCTGCCTTCCTCAGCTCCTCATCCTCCCCGGGCCTTGCCTGCCAAGGTGCTCGGGGCAGCCTCCATGCTCCAGCTTTGAAGCCACCCTCGGCTCCTCCTAAGCACAGGCATGCTTGTGAGGGTCTGGCCCCGCGGCGGCATGTGGAATACTTTCCCACTGAGGAACTCGGCTAATCCTCACCACCCGGGCAGGTGGGGCCGGTATTGCTGTCCCCATTTCACAGGTGAGGAAACCAATGATCGGACAGCTCTGGGCCTTGCCCAACATTGCCCAACTGGTAGAAGGTTCTCTGGGTTTTTTCCAGAACAACACAACTGTCTCTGGACGGGAGATGGAAGAGATAGGGCTGGAGCTGAAGCCCAGGGTGGAATCCCATGTCTGAGGCTCGGAGAGGTGGCTTAGAATTTCTGAGCCTCGTTGTCCTTATCTATAAAACGGAGGTAACCATACTCACCATGTCAAATTGTTGTGAGGGCCAAACAACACACTGTATGTAACCAGCAGCATTCAGAGCACATGGAAAGTGAATAATGCAGCTTTTCTGATGATGCATGTGGCTGGGATAAGTGCCCACTAATGTCCCTCCGGTTCAGACAGCATATGACTCAATTCCATAAGCATCAGGGAAGGAGCGAAGTAGAAACCAGGAAGCAGATTGACTAAATGGAGGAAAACTGGGTTCAAAGAAAATAAAACTCCCCGAGTCTGTAGGTCCTCAGAACTCTGCCATGACTTTTCCCACCTTGCCCTGCCCACCCTCCTCTGGGGCACCCCCCTCCCAGGCTTGGTTCCTAGAGACTTGGACATCAGGAGCCCCAGAAAAGATCCAGAAAAGATGCCACAAGTCCCCAACAGCCCAGCCCATCCTGGGAGCCTAGCCTCAGCCAAGATCCAGGCCTGAAAGTTCTTATTTGGCCATCACCTGCCCTAACCACAGCCCCAAGCCTCTAAACCAGCCAGATGACAGGGACCTCGTGGGGGGTGGTGGTGGTGGTTCCTGCATTCCAGGGGCCCCTGCTGGGCTGCGCCCTTGGGAGCAGCCCTTGGCCTCCAGCGCTGCTGCTCCTCCAGGTTTCCTACTCCTTCTTAGAGCTGGAGAGCACCTCCAGCAGATCTCAAATTCTGGGATCAAGAGGGTTGGGAGTAGGCCTGGAAATCTGCATATTAATTAGCACCCCCGTGAGAACCTGATTTGTCCAGTGCCCTTGCCCTTGTGGGGAAGCTGAGCTCAAGTGGGGATGTGACTGGCTCAAGATGACATGCTGGCCCAGCCAGGGTGGCTCAGTGGTTGAGCATCAACCTATGAGCCAGGAGGTCACGGTTCAATTCCCGGTCAGGACACATGCCTGGGTTGTGGGCTCCATCCCCAGTGTGGGGTGTGCAGGAGGTAGACCATCAATGATTCTCCCTTGTCATTGAAGTTTCTATTTTTCCTCTCCCTCTCCCTTCCTTTCTGAAATATATATATATATATATATATATATATATATATATATATATAGTTGTTGTTGTTGTTTTAAGAAAAAGATAACATGCTGGAAGTGGACGAACTCTTGGCAATCTGGTCCCTAGTGCAGGGTGTTTTTCAACACAGCTGCCAGTCAAGGCTCAGTCCCCCAGAGAAGGGGCGGGACCTTCACGTGGGTCTTTCTTTCCCAGCCTATCCCTGAGCCCCTTTCAGAAGTGCTGTCAATGACATGAGACCATTCATCCTCCTGGAAATTATAAGAAAAAAAAAAATTGAAGAATCATTCACCTGCCTGGGGAAAGAGGTGCCCCAATGCCCAAGTACAGGTAGGAGTTGGTGGTTGGGGCTAGGTCCGTGGAGGGCTACACAGACATACATTTGGAAATAGTCATGGCGCTGGTGGAAAACTATGGTCTGACTTAGAATAACCTCTCTATTCGCTAGCTCTTAACATACATAGCACCTGGCACGCAGGGGCATAGTGAATAAATGGGTGATGCTTAATGTTGATTGGACTCAATCATCTCCCAGGCAACATGCCCCTCCCTTCAGTGGCAGGGGCGTGGGGCCTCAGCAAAGCCAGAAAACGCCAAACAGTGGGCGTTCAGAGCAGAGAATGGCCCTGGAGGTGCAGCCAAGAGGAGGAGGGAGTGAAGCTGGCAGCTGAGAAGGAGACACCTCCCCATTTCCACCCCAGGGCCGACTCCCATCAGGTCTCAGCCCCAGAGTTCTATGAGCAGAATGGGTCTCCGTGACGGCGTCTATAATATAGAGATGCTGCCTTTGGTGCCTGAGCATGCGACTAGTGTGCAACTGAGACGCTGTGTGTGGGACCCTTGGTGGCTTGAGTGGGCTCCGTGCACTGGGTGGGAGCTGTGTGCCTGGGGGCTACGTGTGACTGTCCGTGTGGCCGTGTGTCTGTGCGACTACGTGTGTTTGTGCGAGGCTTTCGGGAGACTGACGGCGAGTGGCTGGGCCTGGGGGGTGCGTGTGGCATCTGTGTGGCTGTGTGTTGCTCTGTGTGATCTATGTGTGCCTCTCTGGGTGGAGACAGCTGTCCTGGATGTATGGGGCTGTGTGGGACTCTGTGATGTTGTCTCTGAGTGTACTTGGGAGTCTGGCTGGGCGAGTGTGCGTGTGTCTGTGGGACTGCCTGGTGGCTGATGGGCTCTGCATGTTGTATGTGTGGCCAGGTGTCGTGCCCTCAACAGTATGTGTCACTGTGTGTCCCTCTGGGACTCGGCTGTGTCACAGTGCGTGACTGTGACTGTGTGTGAGGCGGCATGCCCCTCCAACCACCGTTCCCGGGCGCCTTTGATGTGGTTGAGTTTCTAGGGGCTGTGAGGACGCCTGCCTCACTCGTGAGGACTTCAAAGATGGCTGTCCTTTCTGCCCGTCGGGGAAAACCCACTTCCCCGTCCCCCTCACCCTCACCCTCTCCTCCTGCCTGGAGGACAGGCCTGCTTGTTTTCCTATTTTTACTGCCTGGGATGAGTTCATGGCCCCAACTGACTCACCACTCTTTCCGAGAGGCTGGGGGGAGGAAGCAGGGGTTGCTTGGTTGGGGCCTCTGCCCACTAGCCCGGGGACTTTGGGGGCTGGGCCAGGGAAGACATCTGGGTCCACTGTGGGCTGTGAGCACCTCCAGCCGGCCCCCCTCCCTGAGCCTGGAAGGTCGAGGAGACTTCTTTAGAGGTCAGTGTCTACCCCCACATCTCCTACCCCACACCCACACAAGAGGCCGCTCTCCCTATCTGAGAATTCTCCCCTCCCTTTAGTCCCAAGGTCAGTCGAAAAGCCAGAGCCGAGGAGGGGACATGGACTTCTCACCGAGATCCATGTCACCGCGAGTAATGCAGACCTCGACCAGCGCCAGCAGCAGTGAGGATGCCTGGACTCAACAACACTGTTTGGGCGCCCCCTGTGGGCCGAGGCTGCCCAGGCTGCAGGAGGTGGAAGCAGAAAAAAGGAAGGCTGCACCAGTTCCTGGGAGAGACACGGTCCCTGACCTCCCGGACTCCCCGTCTTAAGGGGGGGGGGGGGTCTGAACCCTCCAATACAAGGGCTCTGGCACGAAGAACGAGGAGAATTCAAACCACAGCTCCCTGGACACGGAGAAGAGTCCAGATCCGAGTCTGAGAAAGGATCGGACAAGGCTGCCGGAAGGGGCTGTGGGCACTGGTGTGGCCTGGGCAGGAGGGTACATGCTGGAGGGAGGACCACGGGGAGGGTTTAGGGATGGAACAGATATAAGAGGCGAGGGCAGGTGAGAAGGCTGAGCTGTCATAACCTTTGTGTGAAGCGAGGCGGGCGCGCTTGGCTGGACCCTGTCCACGTGGCAGAGGAAACGGACAGGAAGTCCCCTCCGGTATCTACCTCGCATCCCGCCAGCTGCAGCCAGCACACAGCCACCGGGTCTGGTTCCCCAGGAAGGGGTTCTGAGGCTGGGGGGGGGGGTCTCACCCTCCCCCTGTCCTATCCTGGGGAGCCAACACCCCAGTCACATCCCCAGCCAGCGTGCCCTGCCTGCCCCTCTGTTCACCCTGAAAATGCCCATGCCAGCTCTTCCCAGCCACTGACTGAGGCCATGAAACCTCCCTCTACTCCCGCCCGCCTGGCCTGCTGTCGGCAGGCTCCTTCCAGCGCCAGGGACAGTCTCCCTCACCAGACCCCGCCACGCCACCTGCCTGTTTGTACCGCCTCCTGGAGGAACTGGAAGAGCCTCAGACCAGAGGCAGGAGGCCAGGCCAGGCTTAGGGGAATTCGCTGGGCAAGGCATGTAACCTCAGTGTCTCCATCTGCAAAATGGGGGCAAGGGCGCCTGCCCCGCTGGGTTCCCGGGGCGGGTGGGGAAGGCTCAGTGAGCTCATGGGTGTGAGGCCCTGGTGAGCTGTAAATAGTCCAGCGCTCGTGGGAGGGGAGGGAGCTGTGTTATTCCAGCTGGGCCTGGCTGCCCGCACGGAGGGCTTGGCCAGCGGGGGGCTGGGGGACGGTGAGGGTCTCGGTGCCAACTCCTGGCAGCCGGAGACATTGCGCCTGGCACTCCGATGAGAGCGGGTGCAGGTAAGGCTCTGCAGAGGCCACACCGGGGACGAGCGCTGTGGTGACAGCAGCAGGGACTGTGGGATGAGGGCTTTGGGCAAACTGTGGGCCATGTCTCTAAAGAAACCGCTTCGGGGAAGGAGGGTGAGAAACCTGAGGTCAGTGGTGACCTCACCCTCAGCCTCGCTGACTCTGTCTTCTCTGCCCCTCTGTCCCGAAGCCCTGGGGGCACAGGCTAAGCACATTAGCACAGGCCAAGACACAGGGCATGTGCTGTGGCTTTTTCTGGTAAGAAAAATTCTGGAGCTGCAGCCGGTTCCCCAGGAGGGTCTTGCTGTATGGTCCTCTAGCCTGTCTGACATTCAGCCCCTTCTCCCACCTCTTCCAACGGGCAAACCAGAGCCTTCTCATGTGCCCTCATCCCCTCCAACCCACCCACTCTCATCCTCTACATTAGGGGTGTCAAACTCAATCAGAGAAGGGGCCAAAATCTAAAATCCAGCCTAAATCACGGGCCGAATGGTTTACTGAACAGTCATAAACTGACAATGTCATAAACTGACAGCGGAGTGCAGTGATGACAGCGCGGTGCGGGCCACATTGCAAGGCCTGGCGGGCTGGATTTGGCCCGCGGGCCTTGTGTGTGACACATGTGCTCTACATACTCATCGCGGCCTCCCCTCTCTGACATACCCCCTCCCCTCAGCCTCAGATCAAGTCCTGCTCCAGCCGATTTCTATCCAAGTGACTCCAGCCATGTCATTGAGTCTTCCAGAACCTCAATCTTCCTATCTGTAAAATGGGGACAATACCACTGCCTTTCAGGGTGGTTAGCATGAAGAAGTAACATGTAAAGTACCGCGTCTACTTCTTTCCCCAGGCGAGAGGCTCCACACCTTCACCCGTCCCAGAATCCCTCCGAACGTTTCCGTTTGCCTTCTCCTGATTTGCCTCCTCTGTTGCTTTGTAACAAATCAAAAGTCAGACATTACCGAGCACCTGACACAGTGTCAGCTCTGCAGCAAGCTCTGGGGAGACCCAGGAAGGGTTCCTGCCAATCTGGAAACGGTTGCCAGCCTGGGTGGGCAGGTGACATCCACTGACAGGGAATAGCCACCCTCTTCAATAGCGCAGCTGTGGTGCCAGGCCGAGCGAGCAGCAAGGGTTTGGAGGAGACAGAACGGTCAGAGCAGGAGTGGTCCAGGGGGCCTTCCTGGAGAAGGGGGCCTCTCAGGACAAGGAGGATGGGCTGAGGCGACGAGAAACACAGTGTGGATAGAGGGCACAGCCGAGGGCGGCCATGGTGTGCTCCCTGGGGACCAGGAGGAGAGAACGAGTGGGAAATCTTGGGATAAAGACAGAATTGAGAAGGTCAGGCCAGACACTGGAGACATGAGAACCAAGCAGAGGAACTTGGAGCAGACACAGTTCAAACAAAACAGGGAGCCACAGCAAGTTCTTGAGCAGGAGAGTAAAGGTTGAAAGGGAAGAGAATGGGCCTCCCATTTATTTATTTTTTACAATATATATATATATTTGTTGTTGTTAATCCTCAACCAAGGATATTTTTTCCATTGATTTTTAGGGAGAGTGAAAGTGAGAGAGAGAGAGAGAAATATCGATGTAAGATAAACACATCGATCGGTTGCCTCCTGCACAAGCCCCGACCAGGGCCTGGGCCCAGAAGGAGCCTGTAACCAAGGTACATGCCCTTGACCGGAATCGATCCCAGAACCCTTCTGTCTGTAGGCTGGCGCTCTATCCACTGAGCCAAACTGGCGAGGGCGGGCCTTCCATTTATTAAGCATCAACTGGATTCCAGATTTTTACTAGACGCTGACTGTGCTTTCCCACTTACTCCCCAAGCAATCCGGTGACAGATGCATCGTTATCTCCACTTTACAGATGGGGAAACTGAGACTCGGAGAAGTTGAGCAACTTCCCTACGGTCATACAATTAAGGAGAGAGCGAGACAACTGAGGTCTGCCTACCTCCAGAGTCCATGCACTTGCCAGCACAAGCCAGCTTCCCCCCAGGAGGATGGGGGCAGAATTGGGCAGGACCTTTCTTACCCTCCCCTCCCCCTCTGGCCCCTCGGTGGAGTTGGCTGCAGGAGCTGGGGGAGTTTGCGGCCAATGGAGGTAAAGCTGCAGAGGCAGCTGCTTATGGGAGAGAGGAGAGGGACCAGACAGGGGATTACCTGTCTCCTGTCCTCACACAGGGGGAGTCTGGAGAGTCGGGGTGAGGGAGAGGGAGCAGTCAGAAGTGGCTTGGGGCACTTGAGGCTGCTGCCCCGGAGGAGCAGGAGGTTGTTGACGGAAGTGGGGAGGCCAGAGCAAGCTGCAGGAAGGACAAGGCGTTGGGTTTGGAACATGCTGAGCCTGACGCAGTGGGCCAGCCCCAGCTTTGGAAACCCAGGCTCTGAGCTCAGTGGAGAGGCCTGGCTTCCAGAACTTTCTAAGCACTCTTTCCTGTCCCCTTCAGACTGGGGACCCCCGGAGAATGGGGACTGCGGTATCTCCTTCCCTGGTCTCCCCACTGGCCTTCAGAGTGGGGTCTGGGGTGCATCCTTGGAAGGCATGACTGGCAGCCCCTTGCTGCCTCCCCTCCCTCCTCCTCCTCCTCCTCCCCCAGCCTCTGGTGCACCCTTGGAGGCCTGGGAGCCAAAGGCCCAGCTCCCTCCACTATGTCCCTACAAGGTCTGCTCCCTGAGTCTCGCTTATGCCAACCCCCAGCCTTAGTGTATCTGTGTATCTCTCTCCCTCCCAGGTCACACATTTATTCACCAGATCTCTCTTAAGCGCCCACTATGTGTTGGGCCCTAAGGACATAGCCATGTCTTCACAGAACTCACAGTTCAGTGGGAGAAAGACAATAACTAAATAATCAAAGAGA
Organism: Pipistrellus hanaki; assembly: GCF_964339955.1. Classification (NCBI taxonomy): domain Eukaryota; kingdom Metazoa; phylum Chordata; class Mammalia; order Chiroptera; family Vespertilionidae; genus Pipistrellus; species Pipistrellus hanaki. Next base: position 10,407,879 of record NC_140518.1, on the reverse strand, counting down.
AACTCAGCCTTGGCTGGGCAGCTTGGTTGGTTGGAGTATCATCTTGATGAGCCAGGATTTTGGGTTCAGTCCCCGGTTGGGGCATGTGCAGGAATCAGCCAATAAGTGCATGGATCCCTCTCTCTCTCTCTCTCTCTCTCTCTCTCTCTCTCGCTCTCGCTCTCGCTCTCGCTCTCGCTCTCGCTCTCGCTCATCAATTAAAAATTTTCAGGAAAAAAAGGGGAAACTCATTTGGGATAGTGATAGTGCTGAGGAAGCATAAAGTAGAGTGGTGGAGACAGAGGGGTCAGGGCTACTGGGAGACACAGGGGCACTATTTAGACCAGGCCAATGTGTGTGAGAAACAGCGAGAAGGCTGGCCAGCCTGGTATGGAATGAATGAAGGGGAAAGCAGGGGGAGATGAGGGTCCAGGTGGGGTAGGGCCAGTAGAGTCTTCCTGCTATTTTGAGGGAGACAAGAGCCCTTTGGAGGGTTTGAAGCAGGGGTCATGCTCTGATTAGCATTTATAAAGAAAGATCCATTTGGCTGAGTGCTGATTCTGGGGTGACTTTGGGAGATTCCCAAGAGAGTGACTGTCATGGGACAACCGCTTTGTTTACCCTTTGGGTTTCCCGTGCTCCCCAGGCTGGTGTGGGAGAACAGCTGTACGGGGGCTCCTGACTAGGGTCCACAGAAATCTCCGGTCTGGAGAGACTGAATGAGGAGGGGAGAGATGGAGCGAGAGGAGCAGTGGCCCAGCAGGTGACCTGTGCCTCTCAAACCCTACAGGAGCCCCTGGCTGTCCTAGCAGGGGCGGTGTGGAGGGTGGCCCCTGTCTGGGTGGGGCCTGTGGAATCGGGTGGACCTCCAGGGGGCTGACCCTGGGGATGGCCGCCCCGGAGCCCTGGGACTGAGTCAGATCCGGAGAGCAGCATGGGGCGGCCCCGCTGAGGTCATGGTCTGGTGGCTGGAGGTGGCCTCCCGACCCGAGTCCTCCACCCCCAGCTGGTGTTTGTCCAGAGGGCCCTCTGGCACGCACCAGGCGCCTTCCTGCTCTCACTGTAGCACCCCTGGGACCTGCGACGCTCAGAGCCAAGGCCGGGCCATGGCTGGGCTCCAATAGCCGCCCTTCGCGTGGACCCAAACGACAGAGCAGAGCGACCTTGCCCCCGAGGAGCCCCCAGACGGAGACCCACTTAGAGAACACCAAGGTGGAGATGGGAGGGAAGCTGGCCAACGGGATTCAGCCTGGAAGTGGGTAAGGGGTGAGGGGTGGGGGATAGGAGGAGGAGGGAGCATTGAGTAGTATGGCTCCCAAGGAGACCAGTGGGGATGATCTGGGCCCAGGCCCGGAGGCCCTTTGTGGACACAGAGTTCCTCTGTGCGGCACGTCTAACCTCTGTCACTGTGGGCAAGCTTCGGCGCCCCCGCCACCCCCTTGGAGAGAAGCACTGTGCCCGGGACCATTCGGACAGCCAGTGTCCTGACGCGGGGGTGCCCCTGATGCCCACATGGCTCAGCTCACCTCTAGCTCCACCCAGAAGCTCAGCCTCTGACCCCCTGGTACCCACAGTGCCACGAAGCAGGGAGTTGTGCCAGGGTCAGGAGGCAGGGTGGCAGGCGGGCGGGTGGGCAGAGGGGAGATTCCTGCCTCCCCGACTCCCTGGGGCCTTCCCTCGCAGCCTGGCAGCCTCAGCCTGTGTGCGCAGCTCGCACCCTCCTCCGCAGAGCTTGTCGGCTGTCAGAGCTTGTTTGGCCTTAGGGTTCTCACCCCGGCACCTTCTCCCCCCCCTCGCCTTCCTGCCCGGGAACCACAGCCAGAGGCCTGAGGCGGGAGGAAAGCCAGGGGTTAGCGTTGGCCTGGGGCTTGGCAGAGTCCCCGAGCCCCGAAAGGAGGATCAGGTACCCCCTGGACAGAGCCTGGTGCCAGAGGTGGGCACCAGGGAGCCCCCAGCAGGGAAGACAGGACTGAGTCCCAGACCCAAACACAGCCAGCCCGACTCTAGATTTAGGGCTAGGCAAATCCGAGCCCGGGGAGAGGTGCAGGCCAGTGATTTATAACCTCTTAGCCATCTCCAGGGGGTTCTGGCTGCCTTGGGGGGGAGAGTGATGCGGGGAGCTCCCCACTTGAGAGACATTCAGGTAGAGGCTGCATTAATCACCCTCTTGCTGAATATTCATTGAGGACCTTCTGTGGGTGGCCCAACCAGGCAGTAGTGGGAAGGTGGGTGTTGAACCACATGAGAGTTAAGTCCCTTTCCGTCCAACCATCAACCTAAAGATTGCTGGTTCGATTCCCAGTCAGGACACATGCCTGGGTTGTGGGTTTGATCCCTGGTGGGGACACATACAGAAGGCAACTGATGCATGTCTCTCTCTCTGTCTCTCTCTGTCTCTGTCTCTCTCTCAGCATGTATGTCCTTAGGTGAGGATTAAAAAAATGAAGTCTCTTCCGCCCTAGGATCCGAGACAGCATCTCAGAGAGAAAGTGGCAGGAACAACAAGACAGGGCCTCTAGGAGGGGCCGGGCATGGGCCAGGCCTGAGGCTTTGCAGCACGGAGAAGCCCGGGGCAAGCTGCTGGGAGACACAGCCCCCACCCTCTCAGGGTCCCGGGGATGCAGGGTGGGGAAGGGGAGCCAGACAGCTTCTTAGAAAGTGGCAGGCAGGTGAGCGGGCTCCCCAGTGATAATTAAGGAACAAAGGTGCCGAGGAGCAGGAGCCCGGCAGCCTCTGGGGCAGGCCGGCTAATGGGAGCCTGGAGAGGAGGTAATAACAAGCGGAGCGCCGAGCAGACAGCCCGGCGTCGCTACACCCACAGGCCGCCCCCTCGCCCTCCTGCGCCAGAACAATAACCGCGCGCCCAGCTGGGGTGAGAGCATGTGGGTAATACCCCACCCCGGCGCGCTCTTCCAGGCGGACAAGGGAGTGAGGTGGTTCTGGGGATGTGGATCCGCGGGGAGAGGGGGGAGCCGGTGAGCCTGGGGTGGTAGGAGGGGGTCAGGGTGAGGGCAGGGCTGGGGGCAGAGAACGGAGGCGAGCGGACATGTGCCTGGTGCAGAACTGGAGCGCCGTCCCCGCACTCCTGTCCTGGGCACTCAGGCCTCCAGACGCTGGAGGTGGCCAGGGAGGCGAGAGCGCGAGGGGCTCAGTCAGGAAGCCCGGGCTCCGGTCCCGCTCTGATGGCACTGGGACAGGTTCCTGGATCCTGGGCTTCCTTCCCTGTTGAAATGGAAACAGCGCTATGTCCCCGGCCGGGTGGTAGGACAGCTCAGTGGGCTTGTGCGTGGGAAGGCGCCTGCCTCCCAGTGTCCTCCCATACAGGGTCCCCAGACCGGACGGAGACCAGACTGTCACCTGGAGCCACACACCAGGTTAGTCCTCTCCCGTAGCAAAACTCACAACGCCTCACTCAACACATGTGCCCCCTCAGTCCTTCCCCGTGCACACGCACACCCCACACACCTGTGTCACGCCTGTGACAGCCGCACCCCCGGACTTCCCTTCCCGTGGACCCCGCTAGGCCTCGCCTGTCTTTAACATTTGCTCCCCAGCTGCTCCCAGAGGCCCTCAGAGCTGCCCCGACACCAACACAGGGTGCGTGCCTGCTAGCCCAGCGGTCGGCAAACTCATTAGTTAACAGAGCCAAATATCAACAGAACAACGATTAAAATTTCTTTTGAGAGCCAATTTTTTTAAACTTAAACTTCTTCTAACTCCACTTCTTCAAAACAGACTCGACCAGGCTGTGGTATTTTGTGGAAGAGCCACAGTCAAGGGGCCAAAGAGCCGGATGTGGCTCGAGAGCCGCAGTTTGCAGACCACGGTGCTCACCGGACAGAGCCCTGACCGTGAACAAAGGGTGCTTCACGGCGCATACACTCATGGGGACTCAGCCTGAACCTTTGGGAACAGAGGAGGGAGGACATCTGGGTTGGCCCCTGCTTTAATGGGCACCGTTCTGTGTTCCCACCACGGACGGCTATCCAGTCACGGGAGGCTTCTCACACACAGTGTGCATGTGCCACATGTGTGCTTGACTATGGCACATGGTCTCCCCTCTGCATCCATCCTCACTCTGGCATAGTGCCGCTGTCTGGCTCATTATCAAGTTCTCCCCTGGCCTGCTACTGTTCTGGGGACTTGGGGTGGGGGGTTGCTCATTGTTGTGGGTTCTACCAGCTCTGAGCAGAGAACATCCTTCTCCTGGAGGTCCCAGGGAAAGGGAGAGAGCCTCCCCCACCCCCACAAGGAGTTAGGAGATGCCAACTCCACCCCAGGCCCTGCCGCTCACTCACCGGGGGGCAAGTCACTCCCTCTCTCTGAGCCTCAGTCTCCTCTTCTGCCAGATGGGAGAACTAGGCGAGATGGTGTCTGAGACCAGGCTGTGTTTCTCTAGGGAAAGTGAGGTGAAGCACCTCAGCTCAGTGCCTGGCACACAGTAGGTGAACAATAAATAATGGGGTTCCCACATATCTGAAGTTGTCCTCTTCGGGAGAAAGAAGGCTGAGCCCCCTCATTCTCTACCTGCCCCCAACATTTGCCAACGAGAGAATCCTCCTGAGGGAGCCAGAGGCTACAATGAAGATGTCGGCTGGCCTCTACCGCTTTCCTGCCATCTCCACCCTGGCCCTACCTCCCAGCATCCTGCCTCCCCTTCCCCTCCCCAATGGGGGCTCCTGCCTACCTCCTCACAGACAGGCCTTCGCTCTCTGGGGCCCACTCAGGTGGCCTAGACCTGGGAAAAGGCCAAGGTCTCAGCTGGCTTTCCCTACAATGTTTAGTTTCTCTAGGGCCCACGTCCTACAGACTTCAGAAGTATCAGCACTTCCGCGGTCCCAGCACTGAGGGTCAGCACTGAGCTCTGGTCACCACACAGAGCCTCTGACCCCTCCACTGAGGCCCTGCCTGCTCCCAAGTCCCTTTCCCACCCCGCCTGTCTCTGCCCACCAGAAGGTCCTGACCTATGGGGGAGGAGCCTACAGCCTCACCTTATGGTGGAAGAACAGAGAGGGTCATCCTGAAGGGCACCCACCTGCTGGGGACAGGGGAGGGCACATGTGGGCAGTTGGGATCTGCCCATGGATGGTGGCAAGGAAAGAGAGGGGTCTCAGGCAAGGGGCAGGCACAGAATTTTCTGGGAACCCCCATGGTCCAGGGCCACATGAAGACACCCAGTGGAGGGTACGGGGTAGCAGGTAGAGGCAGGGCCGTGGAGGCCTGTGCGGGCCATGCCCAGGAGGCAGCAGGAAATAAGGAGCAAGGAAGCTGGCCGCCCCTAAAAGGTGTGGGGCCAGGACAAGAGTACCCAGAGGCCCACAAGTGGAGGTACCAGATTGTGAAGTAAAATGAGTTCTTCATGTCTTCTTAGACAATAAGTCTTCATAACAACAAAGTAAAAGGTTTGCATCAAGCTATGGTTTTTATAGGCCGAATGACTAAAATATTCTAATGTAACTATTAAAATAAATATGCAAATTGTAATTAATGAATATCAAAAGAGTAAATTAATATTATTGCAGTAAATATAAACTTTTAATTTAAAAATTTGTAAATGTGATTAAATATGATGAGATAGTTTTACAACATACAAGGCTTTGTAATTCCACCGTCAAATTGCCGATATAAAGATTCACCCTCACATTTCATGCCTGTTACATTGAGGCCTACATTTATATAACATTAAGAGGCATATGCATTATTTAGTATTGTAAAATGCTTCTCACCTTCAATGTGCATCTATTTTGAATACGAGATTATTTTGAATGTACTCCTGGAACTCAAAGAGAAGCAAGAACCTGGAGGCTTTATATCACAAGAAAATTTCTCTATATATAAAAAGCCAGTGTGCGTGACAACCAGGACGACCAGACGACCTGTCACTGTGAGGTGCATCCATCACCTCTCGGTCACTCCCCGGTGGCCCTCAGGCTCAGATCGCAGCAAGGCGGGTGGCAGGTAGGCAGGGCAGCAAGCGCGGTGAGCGGCCACGGCAGGCTACCATGCGATTTCCCTCACTGGGCCTCTAGTTATTATATAAGAATTCATTGTGTTACTCTATTTTAAAATTTATTTAGGTTAATCTTCACCTGGGGATATTTTTCCATTGATTTTTAGAGAGCGTGGGAGGGAGAGGGAGAGACGGAGAGAAACACCGATGTGAGAGAGACACATCGATTGGTTGCTTCCTGCACAAACCCTGACCAAGATGGGGAATCTGCAACTGAGGTACGTACCCTTCACTGGAATCAAACCCAGGACCTTTCAGTCCGTGGGCCGACGCTCTATCTACTGAGGCAAACCGGCTAGGGCCATTGTGTTACTCTTGAAAAAATTTTCAAATAACCTATTGCATATATGCTATCGGGGACAGAAGGATTTGACAAGCACGTCCACTTGTTTTTTATTATATTTCACCCAAACACGTGTACAGTATCCACCTCGGTCACGCTTGACGGCGCACAGACACAGTCGCTTTCTGCGTCGAGAACTTAGAGGAAGAGGTGTTTCCCGGGTCTGATGGGCGCTCATCGCAAGAGCAGAGGTTTAAAGCTACGGGCCGTGCACTCAGTACCAGACCTCGGCCTCCCAAGGTTCTTAACAAACGTGGCACCTGCGCTGCATTAGGTGTGGAGGGACCTCAGGCCCTCTTACTGGCACCTGGCCTTGAACAGAGACGTGACAGGGTCCGATTCCCACGTTAGCAAGAGCGCTGTGGAGCTGTGAGGGAGTTGGGAGATTTTATTTATTTATTTATTTATTTATTTATTTATTTATTTTTGGTGGGGGGGCTGTTGAAGTAATTTTGGGGTGAGAAAAGATGGAAGCGTGGGCAGAGAAGTAGGCATGGTATAGAATGGCGAAGAGATGTTTAGGAAGCAAGACATTCCCTTCTCCTTTTCTCCATGGTCTGTCTCTAGAACCTTATCTCCGAGGTGGGGTGGAGGGGGCAGGGGGAACCGGACAAATAACCATATAGCTGAAGTAAGAGGAACTCAGAATCGAGGACACAGGGCGACGAAGATGGACCCAGGCCTGAGCTCTTAGATGTGCCCAGCAGTTAGCAAGTGACTGTCCACCTCCCCACATTGCAGAGCGGGAGCTGAGCTAGGCTTTGGGGAGAAGGGCCTGATGGATGCCAGGCGGGGGCCAGGGAGAGACACCCCGCCCCAGAAACCGTCCCCAGGCAGGGCCTGCTCGGTTGGGGACTGAGCGCCTGGAGGTACTGGGCTGGACAAGATGACCTCACAGGGAAGCCTTCCAACTCCAGGCCCGATCCCAAGGCTAAAACCCCACCCGCGTCCTCCACACTCCACCATGTCTACACCTGGCAGCCCTCACAGATGGTTATCTCCCTGCCCCCACCCCGGGCCTCCACCCACCCGCCTGTCCGTCTGCCAGCAGCCCCACTCCGGGCCTTTCATCTCGTGCCACGGCAGCCGGCCGCTGATGCTGCAATCCGCCACCCCCCGGGCCGGCCATGTTTCCCTGGGCTCGGGCCGGGCCGGAGTCCTGGGCTGCCTGGGGTTTTGGCTCCCTGCTACAGACCCTGAGCTGGGTGGCCTGGGGCAGCCTCTCCTCATCTTGTAAACCTGAGGGAGCCCCCTGAGCCACACCCCCACTGCCCTTTCCTCTCTGGCACCCGCCCCTCCACCACTCCTCATCCCCAGGACCCCTCCTCCTGGCTCCAGCCCCCTCTCTGCCCCGTCCTCTCTGACTTGAAGGCCCAGGCAGTGGAGGACAGGAGGAGGGAGGCCATGAGTCTGCAGGAGAAGGCTGGACAATCAAAGAAACAGATGCTGGTGCTGGTAGCCGCCATTTTCTTCTCTAGAACGTTCTTTCCGTAGGATTGGCAGGAACGAACACAGTGCTGAGAGGGGATGGGTGAACAGGCATCTACTCCTCAGGTGGTCAGGTTGCCACCACAGGTATCAGCGCCCTTCCAGCCCCAGGCCCCCTGCCCAGGGCCTTGGGGGAGAGGGAGGGGTGAGGCCAGCCGGCATGGGTGGGGAGTGGGGACAAGATAAGTCCTCTGTGATACTGGTGGGTGGCAGCAGCCTGCGGGGAGGCTGGGAGGAAAGCACAGGGTGCTTTGATGGGGCAGGCAGGCTGAAGCAATAGTGTCAGGGTGCCCTCTGGGCCTTGCTGAGGACCGAGCTGTGAATGAGACAGAAAGGCTAAGATGCAGCCTCCTCCTCCGGCCGGGGTGAGCTGGGGCCAAGCATATCTTGGCCATCCCCCTGCCTCCAGCTGATAGAGGGGATGGGCAAGAGGCTTTGTCCAGATGCCCCACCCCCAGCCTTGGGCACCTGCTGGGCATAGGCAGGTGGGCCTGGCTGGAGCGCTGTGGGCCCCGGTCATCCAGGAGCCAAGCCAGGATGTGTGGGTGCCTCCTGCACAGCCGGGGGGACCCCTGAGGGCAGACGCTGGGCCTTCTGTATCTTCCTACCTGCTCCACCACCGGCTCGGGGGCCACTGCCCACTGCTGACTGCAGCGTGTGGCTTTCCGGGAGCCCTGGCTCACGGTCACTCACAGCCTCACCACCTCACCCCGCCCACACTCCATTCCAGGAGCTGCTGAGGGAAGAGCAGGGCCTGGGGGCACTGTCATCACCCCCAACTGTTTGCCGGTCAAGGGGAGGGATACAAAGACGTGGCATGGACAGTGAGAGGAAGGGGCACTCCCAGGGCCTGGGAGCTCCTGGCAGCCGCCCCGGGGGAGGCGTGGCGTGGGCAGAGCCCAGCGCGGTGGGCAGGAGCGGGGAAGGAGAGCAGGGGGAGCGTCACCGACCGCTCAGAGGGTGAGGGGAAGCATGTGCTGACCCCGGAGCACGAAGGGGCAGGAAAAAGGTGTGTGCAAAGGGCCCAGAAGCACCCCCCCGGGATGGGGAGAGCTTAGACGGAGGGGGTGAAGGGAGATCCTTCTTTTACCATTTATTTCCTGACACTTGGAAATCCATGCAAGGGTGGATTCATCTATTATTTAACGATGGAATTAAAAATGCAAGTGGTGACGTCCAAATGAAGTGCTGGGTTGAGCTAATAGTCATGCACCAATGTTTGCTTTTTCGCCGGGACAGTTAACTCAGTGATACCGGCTGTTAACAGTGGGGGGACGGGGTGAGGGGTGTGTGGGGAGTCTCTGTTCTTTCTTTGCCACTTTTCGGTGCATCTAAATGATCCCACACCAAAACCTAGGTGCTAACCTGTGATAAAGACCAAAAAGAAACTGCCTCACTCACACAAAGGGCTGCCACTGGACAGGCCATCCGGCTACCCTGCCACACTGACCGCCATCGGCTTGACGGGGAGGCTGGGGGAGGGAGCAGCGGGCCAGCTGCAGGGAGGCCCCCCCCCACCCACACTTCACAGAGAACAGCGGAGGGAGGCTCTCGGCTTGACCAGTGGGCACCGCACTCGGCAGGTTTGTCTTAGTGGCTCAGGGAACCCCTAGACCCGTGGTCGGCAAACTCATTCGTCAACAGAGCTGAGAATCAACAGTACAGCGACTGAGATTTCTTTGGAGAGCCAAGTTTCTTCTAAAGCCATTTCTTCAAAACAGACTCGCCCAGGCCATGGTATTTTGTGGAAGAGCCACGCTCAAGGGAGCCAAAGAGCCGCATGTGGCTCACGAGCTGCAGTTTGCCAACCACGGTCCTAGATGAGCTGGACAGACAACCGGGCAGTCCAACGTGGTGTGATGGGGTTATGGCGGCAAAATGTGGGCGCTCCAGGAGCGTGGAAACCGGGGCCCGAACCCAGACTCAGAGGGAGGCACCATCTCAGGCCTGAAGGGTAAGTGGGAGCTGGACAAGGGAGAGGGAAGGAGAGCCTTCAGACCAGAGGGCTCCCTGTGGCTCCTTCTGGCCAGGCTGTGAGGAGGCGGGGAAGGGAGCTCAGGGCCATGGCCAGGCCATGGAGTCCAGTCTGGAGTCCAGACTCCTTACTCATCCTGTCGCTGGGCAAGTCACTGAAACTCTTGGGGCCTCAGTTTCCTCATCCATAAAATGGACATTATCTCCCATCTGCCCGCCTGCCTCCCGGAGTCCTTGTGAGCCTCACATGAGACACTCGATGTGAAAAGGCCTGGCACGGGGCACGGTCACCCTGGAAAACGGGCCCTGAGTCCATACTGAGCCGAAGGGTGGGCACCCCCTCTCTGCCCAGCACCCAAGTCAGGGCTGGCCATGCGCAGCCCTGGACGCAGACCTCGGAGGAGCTCCCCCAGGAGGGCTCTCCCCAAGAGCCGGTGCTGCCCTCCCTGTGATTGTTGGGGGCAGACGCCAGGCCCTCCCCTGGAGCCCCCAGGAGATAGGCCTGAGTCCCCCCCAGTGTATGTGTGGGGCGGGGGGAGAGGGCAGGAGGGGGAGGAGGAGCTGGGAGCGCAGGCAGAGGGCTGGGAAGATGCTGAGGTGGAGATGGAGGTATCTGTGAGGGCCCGAGCCCAGGGGGGAAAAATTCCTGCTGGAGCTGTATAATTAAAATCCTATTAAGCGGCGCCTGCCAGTCTCCCATTAACCCCCACCGAGGCTCCACGCTGAACCCGAGCAGCAGCTGTGGCACCCTCTCCCCGGGCACTGGCTGGGGGGCTGGCTCGGCTCGGGGAGAGCTGGGGGCCGGGATACGCTGGCCTCAGGCAGAGCCAGGGTGGGCGCAGGGCAGGGGAGTGCGGTCAGGGCTCTGGGCCAGGCCCGCCTCTGGGTCCCTGCATCCCTTCCATCCCTCCCTTCACCCTGTGAGGACTCCGCATCCTCCCTCGCCCCGCTCGGGCTCTCAGGCCCAGACTGAGGTACCATCTTCCCGGCCTCCCATCCTTCCTCCTCCTCTTCTCAGTTCTCCATCCTCAGAGCCTGCATGGTCCTCCCTCAGCTCAGGGTGGTCACCCCCCTGCGCCCCTTCTCCTATGCCTTTCCCCTGAGAAACATCCCCTTCTCCTCCCCTCCTCAGGGTCCAAGCGCTGCTTATCCATGCAGTCTGCCAGGACGCCCCTGCCCGAGGGCCATGCACCCCATTCTCAGCTCTTCAGCATCCACTCTGCCTATGCCCTGTGCCTGTACCCCCAGTCCTCTGGTGTCTAGCCTCCCCCATCGGATTGAATACTGCCTCCCCTCTCACTCTGGAGGGCTCCCTGCAAGCAGACTGCAAACCCTAGGAGTTCGAGGAGCTCAGGGGTTGATTGGTCTTCCCTCAGGGACTCCCTCCAGAGAGCCCTGGTGTCCAGTCAAAGCAACAGAGTCCTGGGCTAGAGGAAGGGGCCCTGGATGGAGGGGCTCCCCACCGGTACCTTCTGAGCTCCAGAAGCGGGACCAGTGACATGGAGGGCAGGGAGGATGGAGAGGACGGCTGGGCCTGGCCTCCCCCCCTGAAACATGCTTCCCAGCATCTTTCCAGACCCACACCCCAGCTTCAGACCCTGCCCCTTAGCTCCCCCCGCCTCAGGCCCTAATAGGGAGGATACTCCAAGGCCTTCTGAGGGGTGGGGGCCTGAGGTAACCCCAGGTGCCAGCCTGGGTGGGTGGGGATGGGTGAGACGGTGAGAACGGCCTGAGGAGAGGCAGGCTGCCTGGGATGCCAGCTGCCGGAGGTGGGCTGGTCCGTGTGCCCCTCTGTGTCCTTCCTGAACGCCCTCCTGGGTCCCAGGCTGGGACATTCTGAGCAGCCCCAGGGCCCTGCCCCCTGTCACCACACCAAGCTCATCTCACCAGGCTTCCTCTGATGACCCAGGGGTCCCAGGTCCCTTCGGAACCCCTCTCGGACCCCTGGGGATGCCAGGACCATGGCATGCTGCCTGTGACCCTCCCGACCAGATTCTGGGGCTCCCCCAGCCAGTTCCCAGCCTGGGCTCCCTCACCATCCAGAGGGGCCGTCCCTCCCTGCGGGTCTCTGGCTCAGCTCCTCCTTCTGTCGGAGGGGAGGTCACACAGGAAGGAGAGAGGCTCCCCACCTTCCACCCACCCAGGCCCTCCCTCCAGGTCCCACCTTCAGCTCTCGAGCATCAGCCGAAAAGTCAAAGGTTCGAGCTCAAACTCTGCCAGGAGCTGGCTGCATGACCTTGGGCAGCGGCCACACCCCCTGGGACCCCATCTCAGCATCTTGATGAGTCTGTGAAGTAGCCATTGACTCACCTCCCTTCCTGATGCTGCTTACCCCGCCCCCACCCCACCGTCAGCACCTCTCCATGCACTTCCCTTCGCCTCCTCCTTCCCACCAGGTACCCACCCAGCACCTCTCCTCGGCCATTTCATTTCAAGAAGCATCTTCAGGGCACATGGCATGTCACAGGCCCTGTGCCAGGCGATAGGGTCACAGAGACAAGACAGGGTCTCTGTGTGTTATACCCGTTCCTTTTATTCAGGTCATTTAGAGAACAGCTGAGACCGGAAATGGGAGCAAAGGCAGCTCAAGAGAAAAAGCAGAGACCCTCGATACTCCATGCAGACTGATGCGAATGGAGGCAAATGAACAAAAGAAGGACAGGCTGTCCCGTGGGACCTCAGAGGAGATTTGATGTCCTGTTCACACTGGCAGGGACCTTGCAGACGATCCAGTGAAACCGAGGCCCCGGGAGGGCGGACGCTTTCCGGAAGGCCTGTAGCTCACAGGTTGGCATGGAGACCAGGGCCGGAGCTCTGTCCACTAGAGTCTAGTGGTCGGCAAACTCACTAGTCCACAGAGCCAACTATCAGTAATACAACAATGGACATTTCTTTGTATAAAAAATCTGAGGGACAGCAGCCTGATTTCCCCACAGCGAGTCGGCGTAGATCTGCCTCCCGAATCGTCCTGCTCCGGTGGTGACAGTGTAGAATCGCTTACTCCTGTAAAAGCCACTGTCCAGGTCTAAGCCCTTCATTCGAAAGCTGAGGGGGCCAAGCTCAGAGCAGAGCAGTGACTCCCCCCCCCCTCTGGCACACATACACATACACACACACACACACACACACACACACACTGAGCCAAACAGCCGAGTCCCTGCCTTCTCTGCTCCTCCAGGTCACTTCATCTGGCCGGGGCCGCTCACCAGGAGTCACCAGGCCCAAAGGACCCCGAAGAGATGCATCCTGTGCCGGAAAGAGGCACAGTGCGGACAGAGGGGGGAAACGGGGCGCCAGGCTCATGGACTCTGCTTCCTGACTATACCTCTCCCCAAAGCCCCCCACAAGACCTCAGCCGAGACCCTGCAGCTGCAGGGCCAGGCTCAGCAAGGGGCCGCTGCACACCTGGTCCAAAGCTGCGTGGGTGATGTCACCTCCAGCTTCCCCGGATGTGGGATCGTCCTGTGATGACAGACAAAGCCCACAGGCCTCCCAGGCCACGCCGAGGGCGGTGAGGGTGCCAGAGCCATCCCTGCGCCCTGGAGGAGGCTCTAGGGTACCAGACGGGGCAGAAGGCCTGCTCCCCCGTGGGGTAGGCGCTTAGCTCAGAGGCCCTCAACCGCGGAGCTGCCACGTTCTCCCTGAGGTCGGCCCTCCACCTCTCTCCTGCAGTTCAGACCCCTGTACCTCCAGGAGGTCGTCAGCATCGAAAACCTCAGCTAGTGAGTAGATAAGTGTCTATCTCCTGCCATGGGCCCAGCCACGACCTCTGTCCCTAGGAACCACGAAAGGTTTCAGCACGTGCCTGGCCAGTGTGACTCAGTGATTGAGCGTCAACCTATGAACCAGGAGGTCACGGTTTGCCAGGGTTGCGGGCTCGATCCCCAGTGGGGGGCGTGCAGGAGGCAACTGATCAATGATTCTCTCTCATCATTGATGTTTCTACCTCTCTCCCTCTCTGTCTCTGAAATCAGTAACAACATATTTATACAAAAGATCTCAGCACATGGGAAGGCCGCCGCTCTGCAGGCAATGTGTTCCCCCCACCCCCGAGTGCCCCCCCCCCGTCCCTCCCCCTACACAGTTCCCACCTTCTCTTCCCCTGCCTGCTCCCAGACTCCTCCCCCTTCCCCATCTCACTGACTCTCCCCATGCCCTCCCCTCCCCTCTGTGCTGGGCAGCGCACTGGACACACCACCCCTGTGTCTATGAGGAGGAGGACTTGCCCCCTTTGTCGAGGGGCGGCTCAAGGACCTCCCAGCCCAGCTGGCTGAGCGAAGGGGGAACAGGGGCGAGGAGCGGGCCAGGCTGCCAGGCCACAGCGGGAGCCTCCGCCTGCCCAGGAGGGGCTGAGGTGCAGCTTCTCCCCGTCCCCGAGGGCAGGGCCGTCCTAGCTGACAGCATCAGCTCAGTGCCCGCCTGAGTCCTGCCAGTGTCAGCACCCTCCCAACCCCACCCACCCCACCTCATCCCACCCAGCCCCACCCAGCCCGCTCCGCTCAGCATGACGGCATCGCCAACCTCTTCCCATGGGGAGGGGGGCCTCTGGCAGGCTGATGAGCGGGAGGGTGGGGGTCCCTCCACTCCCCTGAGTCCTATTACCTCAAGTGCCACCGCCCTGGCTCGGCAGTAATTGGGGGGTTCATTTACATTTTGCCTCTGTGCGATTTCAGAGAGGTTCCCGGGCCACCCCATCCCAGGGGCTCCCCTGCTGTCTGCCCAGACCCATAGCTGGCTTCGCGGGAAGGAGAGAAAGGCTGGGGAAAGGCAGGAATTGGCAGCTGGAATGAGCACTGGACTCCCAGCTTCTCCAAGGAAGCGGGGGGGGGGGGGGGGGGGTCTTGGCAGGGTCCCCAGACCTTGTGCCAATCCTGGCTCAAGGGCCAGGGTGGGGAAGGAGGGGGTGACGTCTCCACCTCCCCAGTCTCAGTTTCCTCATCTGTAAACTGGGGCTAATGACACTTAACGAGCGAGGGGGGTGGGGGGCATGTAATTAGCGCCCGCTGGCTCTGGGCTTTGAAGTGGGGCAGAGGAGGGGGCCGGCTGGGCGGGGTGCAGGCAGGACAGAGCGGGAGGCCCAGGTTCAGTGGCCTGTGAGGGGGAAGGTTGGAGTCTTAGGGACCCTCTCTCATCTGGGGGAATTAAAAGAGCTGGGATCACACGCCGAAGGGAGGCCCTGGAAGGCAGGTGGACAAGCAGGTCCAAGGCCTGGGGGGCATAGAGAGGTCGGGTGTGAACCAAGAAAGCCCCGGTCACCTAAGAAAGGAGCTGGCACCCCACCCCATCATAATGGGGGGGGGGGCTGCTAAGGTGAGGAGAGGGGGAGTGGGGTCCCGTCCAGGAGCCCTATTACACTGTGTTTCTCCCACCCCATGAGCCTCAGGGGCCTGGCCCACACCCAGACACACACAGGACATGTCTCCATGGCCAAGGGTTCCCGGGAGACTCACGAGGTGGTGAGAGCGGACAGGGCTGGTGGAAGGGAAGGAGGGTATAGGGACTGAACCCAGGGAGGTGAGGACAGGAGGGAGGGGACACCGCCTCCCACGCCCTCGGCCTTTCCGCTCGCCCCACGACGTCAGGGCTGAGTCACTGGGAGAGGCCGCGGTCCAGCAGGGGTGGGAGGACCCTGGGGACCCACTCTGGACACCATCCCAGGCCAGGCGGCGTGTGGGGCACCTTTGGCCCGGTTGGCGCAATCCAAGGATACAGGCTGAAGCCAACCGTCCAGCCTCCCACGCGGAGCCTTGGATGGGCCTGGGAGGCCCCAGAGGGCCATCTGGGAGGGTCAAGAAGTCACCTTTGGCACCCCCCTGCCTCTGGGCAGGTCAACAATGAAACCTCCAAGATACTCCAACATATACCCAGACGTCCTTCTTGATGCTGGACCACGAGGCTTCTTGAGGCAAGCCCCGCTCATGGGCCTTCAGCAAGGGTGAAGTCCAGGCGGTCTCTGCTCTTCCTGAGCCTCCTCTCCGCCCCACCATGCTTTCTCCCTCCAGCGACTTCCACTTCCCAGAATAGGTGATGTGTAGAGGTAGCTGATGGAGCCAGTGAATGGGGTAGTATGCTCCCATCTACTGCTACCCAAAGCCTAAGACCTCCAGGATCGGCAAACCAATGATTTCCTTGGCAGAACCTTGGAACCGTAAAATACAAGGGCTCACCGGCTCTCCCGAGTAGAAAGAAAAATATGTATTAGACCCTTCTAGGTACCAGGTACTGTTCTAGGGGAGATAGCAAGGAAGAAGAGAGGCCAGCTCTGGCCAGATCCAGAGTGTGGGAAAGCAGCCAGGCCCATCAGGGATGGGAGGGAGGCGGGGGGAGAAAGAGGGCTGTTTCCAGAAGAGGCCTCTGAGCCACAGGAGGATCAGCTGTCCCTGGGTAGAGACTCCACCCGCCATAAATCCCAGGGACTCATAAACCCCAGGGGCTCCCTGGAACTGGAACACCACTTTCCCACTGGCCACTCCTGGCCTGGGACGTGCCGGCCGGAACATCTGGAAGAACTGATGTGGGTCCGCCCACTCATCACCACCCCCTGGAGTGTGTGTTGGGGAGGGTGGCAGGCGAGATGGATGGCACGCCGGCTGTGCAGCTGGTGAATCTCCTTGGAATTCTGGGTTGTGACAGCCCTCAGGTGTCCAGGGCAAGAGGAGGCCTCCTAGGGTCCTTGGGAGCCTGCTCAGGAGCTCCTGAGACTCGGGGACTTGGTCCTCAAAGTTTTGGGACTTTCAAAACGGGGTCCCTGACTGAGAGGGTGGGGCACCTTGTCCCTGGAGGACCGGGGGGTGGGGGGGGCTCAGGCCTGGGTTGCCCTCTTGCCTTCAGAAGGTCTGCTGGGTGTAGAGCCTGGACATCCCGACCTGCTGGGGCTCCTGAAACCATCCCTGCTCCTCAGGCTCACCTCCATCTTGCTCAGTAGCTCTCTCTCTTACGGCCTGAGGTCTCTGGACAGATCTGCCACTGCTGTCTCCCTCCCCACAGCTCTGTGACCTCCCGGGCTCCTTAAACTGTAGGGGAAAGTCAGTAAGTCCAACCAATGTTGAAGCATGGCCCTATGGATGATAAATTGGATACCATATTGTATCGATTTATAAAATTGATAACTGAGAATATCCCTATTCTTAGGAACTATTCAGCTCAACTATTCAAGGGCAAAGGGCCATGATATACCAGGGTACCTATCTTACCCTTAAGCTGTTCAGGGAAAACACTGAAAGAGAGAGAGAATGAGAAAGCAGGTGGGGTAAAATTCTAACTATAGGCTAATCTGAGTGCAATGTATTAAAGGCATGCTCTCTGTACTATTTTTATTTTTGAAAGTTTTTCTAAGATTGAAATGATTTCCAATGACAGAGCTAAAAAGAATGGCTCACCATCTCCCCAGCGCTGGCTTCCCCTCAGCCTGCCCCCCTCCTGTATCCGCCTGGGTTCCCCGTGTCTCGCTCATTCATCCCTAGAACAGTGCCTGGTCCATGGAAGACACTCCGAAGTAAATCTGGGTGGCATGCTAGATGTGCTCCTGTCTTCCTGTCATTGCACTTGTGTCATCTTCATTCATTTATTTATTTGTTCACTCACTCATTCATCCATTCATTCATCCATCCATCCATTCACTTATGAGTAAGCATCTCTCATCCCTCAGTGCTCATCCCCTTGATAATCCTAGACACATGGGAGTGACAGGAGGACCCCATACAGAGCCCGTCTTGGTGAGTCTCGGTGGTTCTGAGTGGGTCTCCGGCCTGTACCTCGATGCTCCTGTCCCCCGACATTGACCTTCCTGGGGCTGTGTCACCATCTGCCGGGTCTCTCTGTGGGGCGATGGGTGAAATGCACTGAATGGAGTTGCTCAGAGCCTGGCCCCTGCCTGCAGGGCCTCGGTGGCTCCTGCCTCTGTGCCTGCATCATCCCGCCTCCCGTCCCCTCCTCCCGTGGAGGGTCTCCATGCTCCCAACCCCCAGGCAATGGCTGTCGCCCTGTGCGGTGGGTGCAGCGGGCTGTGGACCCAGGGGTCCAGGTCAGGAGCACCCTTCGCCTGCTTTCCCACCTTCCAGCCTGTTCTAGTCCGCCCTGGGCCTGGCCATGGCGCCTGCTGTCCTCGGCCTCCCGAGGTGACATCACCCGGGCTCCCCCCACGCGGACACACACCCCACAGCGGCAGCCCCTCCCAGCACCATCTCACCATCTCCTCTCTCACACATCAAAGGCCCGGGCAGCAGCGTCTCCCTGCTCCGGGCCCCGGGGGGGAATCAGAGCCAGTTTGTGTAAATGCCGGGCCTTCAAATAAATAAATAAATACCGGAGCACGCTGGGCCTCCTGCCCCTCACCGCTGCAGGGCACCCAGGGCTGGGACCCAGGCACGGGGCCAGCCCCTGACAAGGTCCTGGGGACCGCCTGGAGCTGGGGGTGTGTGCGCAGAGTTTCGCGTGGGCTGAGGCCTGGCTTATCCTCGGCAGCATCGGAAAGACGATGTATGTGTTGGAGCCGGGCAGGGGAAGCTGTGTGGGGAGGGAGGGTCCATCAGCAGGTGCCTCCCCCCCCCCCATCTCTCACAACCCCACCCTTTCTACTTAATGCACAAGCCACCCCCTCCTTCAACACCTTTGACTCCAAAGCTAGCCTGCCTCCTCAGCACGCCCGCCCGGATCGCATCCCTGCGGGGGGCAGGGAGGGAGGGAACACAGGCAGTGCCGGGGGTGGTGGAGGGGACCTGTAGCCCGGCCAGGGCCCTGCAGATCCCAGGCAGCGGGCAGGGCTGGACTATGGCAAGCATCGGAGGCCAGGAGGGAGAGGCGGAGGGGGCCTATGTGCCAGGGAATCAACTCTCTACCACCAGTGGGCTGGTGGCCATGCCCGAGGGAGGCATGGCTGTCCGTCCTGGCTGACTTTGGGCCAGTCACTTAGCACCTCTGGGCCTCAGTTTTACCACCTGTAAAATGGCCCCCCAGCATGGCCCCTCCCGCAGGGAAGCCCAAAGGATCACTGAAGGTGCTCCAGAGGAGGTGCTCTGTAGACAGCGCCCCCAGGGGGGCAAGTCTCCGCTGCTCCTGGGAAACACCTGGACGTACTGTCTGACCCCCACAGGCCTGGCACAGAGAAGGCACAAAAACGTGTTGACTTGAATAGTTGAATTTTTAAAAAATGAACGAATGTATCTCTCTCTCTCTCTCTCTCTCTCTCTCTCTCTCTCTCTCTCTCTCTCCCTCGCTCCCTCTCTCTCCCTCCCTCCCTCCATCCCTCCCTCCCTCCCTCCTTCCCTTCTATTCTCTGTAAAAATCAATGGGGAAAAACGAGTGAGGATTAGCCAAAAATAAATAAATAAATGAACAAACGAATTCTAGACTTTTTCGACTCTTTTTAAGTTTCCGGCCATGTCGTCCTCCCGTACTCCTCTTTCTGGCTCCAGACCCTCGGAGAACCCGATGACAGCTCCCCGGACAGAGAGCACGCACATGTGCGTGTGGTTCCGGACTCACACCCCAGGCCCAGGCCCAGAACCTTGTCTTCAGGGCGGGTCTGTCTGTGAGCCCCCTCCTCCGCTGCCAATGCTGACTGGGGAAGCGTGCTCCCCACGCAGGAGCTGTGTGTGCACGCCCACCCCACCCCCCACCCCCCGACCCCCCGGCCCCCCGACAGCCCGTCCCCGGCAGGTGCTGCTGTTCCCCTGGACAGATAAAGAAACTGAGGCTCAGAGACATGAAGCGACTTGCAGGGACCAACAGCGAGGATGTGCTGGAGCCAGGGTTTGCTCAACACGTCTGACTCCAAAGCGCTTCAAAGCCTGGGCCTTTTCCAGGTTTTGCTCCCAAGATGCGAAGTTTCTGTCTCCAGCCTTTGAGCCCCCAGAGGGGCCGACGCGAGGCAGCGCAACGGCTTCCTGGAGAGGCTGGCGAGTGGGCGGCCCGCGAGTTGGGGCAGACAGAGGTGGGCTGACGGGTAAAGAGGGCCAATTAGAATGGGAGGCCCAGACAGACCGTTCTGGTGAGCTTTGACACCACACAGGGGCGGGAGGCAGAGGGCAGAGGACAGAGGGCAGAGGGCAGAGGGCAGAGGGCGGGGAGCCGGGGTGAGGCCGTTTGGAGAGGATGAGGAGTGTGTGGAAGCTCTGAGCACACAGAGCAGGGACGCCCTCTCTGGGAGAGCGGCCTTGGGTGCAGCAGAGAGGGCTGCTGTCAGGGAGCTTGTGACGCATGCAGTGAGCGTGAGTGAGCTCACTAGTGTCTGGCACCGAGTGAAGCGATGTAATCACTTTTTTTTCTTTCTGCTGAGTCCTCACAGACCTCTAACGTAAGAAAGAATTACTGCTGACCCCACTTTACAGATAATGAGAACAAGGCATTTCCCCACGGTCACTCAGCGGGCACACACCAGCACCGAGCACAGAGTAGGTGTGCAGTAAGTATTCATCGAGACCCTGGGCAGATGAAGGGCGGGATGGATGGATGGATGGACGGACGGATAGGTGAATGGATGAGCAAACCCAAGTCTGTCTGATGCCAACATTTAGCTCTTCACTTCCCCCTCATCCTGAGGACAGTCAAGGAAAAGGGGGTTGTTATACCCAAAGGAGAGGCACCCCGGCTGCTTTTCTTACCGGGCCTCACTTTGAACAAAATTCATTACCACCGTCTCCAAGGCCCTAGGCGTTCTGATTCCAGACTCTTCCCCTACCACCCTCCCCTCCATTCACTCCACTCTTTGTCGTTCGCTCAACATGGCAGGCTCTCTCCACCCCAGGGCCTTTGCACATATTGTTCCCTCTGCCTGAGACTTCTTCCCCCGGCTGTCCACCCAGCTCTCTGCTCAGACGTCACCTTCTCAGAAAGGCCTGCTGAGCTCCTCATCTGAACTACCACCTGCTCACTTCCTGTCCCGTATCCATTTCCACTTTTCTCCTAAACATGCATAAACTAACTAGCCTCTTACCCGTTTGTGTCTGTCTCCCTCGACCCCACTCAGGAGGATAAACCCTGTGAAAGCAGGGGCTCTCTTTGTTTTGTGTACGGCCGTGTTCTCAACACCTAAAACAGCGCGTCCCACAGAGTCAACATCAATACATATTTGCTCCATTCATCCGTGAATGGCTCTGGTCAGCCCTGACAGGGAGGGTAAGACCTGCTCTTAGGCATTGCTGGGCTTACATGTGCACTGAAACCCATGTGAGAAGTTGCCTCTCCTCCAAGAGGCCCTCCTGGGTTTATACCTTTTATAGCAAACAAACAAAGAAAACACACACACAAGCAAACAAAAGCCCAAACCCCCCGTGTTGAAACTCCTTGCTGCATCTCACAGGGCCTCCCTCCTGCCCGCTCCCTCCTCACCCCTTCCCGGCGATTTTTCCAGGTGAGAGGAAGGGGGAGGGAAGCCGGGCTCAGGGTGCCTGTTTGGCCAGCAGCCGTGCCCCAGCCAGGAGGTGGGAGGCGGTGCCCCGGGCTTAAGGCGTGAATGGGGCAGGAGGTGGATGAAAGACAGGCAGCGCTCCTGGCCTAACGTACAAAGGGGACCTGAGCAGGTGTGAGGGAGGCCTGGGGGCGGCTGAGAGGAGAAACTGCATCTGGAGCCGGAGATCGGTTTCACTTGCAGCAGGCAGGCTGCTTGGGCTGTCACTCAGGCTGTGGGGACAAAGCCCAGGCTGGAGGTGAAGGAGGGGCAGGGGTCTGAGGGGGGCTCTGTTCTCTCCGGGTCAGTCTCCAGCAGTGTCCTCCCTTCCCAGGAGGCAGCCACACAGGCCAAGGGAGACAGAGAGAAGATGGTCCAACAATGCCACGTTAAGGATGGGACGGATGAAACCTGCGGGATGCAGCAACTCGCCAAGGTCACTCAGCGACTAGCAGAGCTGGGACCTGAATCCAGGAGCCCTGGCTCCGGGGCCAGCTCTTGGAAATAACTTCTATATTCACCAACCCTTGTGGCTGCGGCCAGGAGGTCCCCATGGAGCAGCGAAGGTTGGGCTGGATCTGGATGGCACACGGGAGGAGGGGGCAGGCCTAGGGCCAGGGCCGGACAGGGTGCTCCCTGGACAGGGTGCCGCAGCCAGACAAGTGGGGCAGGCAGGGCCGGGCCTCCCTGAGCCGGGCCTCCCGGCCCTAAGGAGCACTGTCAGGCAGACAGACAGGAGGCCTGGCTCCTGCAGGACTGCTGGAGGCCATCCCAACGCCACCGCTCAGCAGCTGCATCGCCCCAGGCAGTGGAGGAGCCTGGAGCCGGGACAGGGAGGGTCTGTGGTCTAGGTGGGGCTGAGAGGGAGGCGGCCGGAACAGGGAGGAGGCCAGGGAGAGAGGTGGAGAAGGAGGTGATGGTGGTGGTGGTGGTGGTGGTGGTGGTGGTGGTGGTGGAGGAGGAGGAGGAAGAGGAGGAGGAGGAGGAGGAGGACAAAGCGGGCCTGTGTGGCACCTGGGACATTCCCAGTGTCTGCCCTGTCCCTCCCTGATCCCGCTCTGGACCGGGCGGGAACAATGCCCCAATTGAGGTCCATCACCCCAGGATAACATCTTGGTGTCCCCTGGGAAAGGAGCCAAGCAGGTGAGCCTGTGGGGGCGGGGAGCCTGCTCGACAGCAAGAGAGACCTCAGGGGTGGAGCAAGGGGTGCAGAGGGCAGAGGCTCCCCGTTGGAGTCTTGCTCCGTCTGGGGCCACAGCAGGGGGGTGGCGGTGGCCACAGCAGGGGGATGGCGGTGGCCACAGCAGGGACGATGGCGGTCAGACCCCTGCGAAGGGCAGGAGGTTCACTTCCCCGTTTGGAGAGAGCCTCCCCGGCTCCGAGAGGGAGCACGGGGACCCCGAGGACTCAGCCTCGGGCCAATCACAGGAGCTGCCAGAGTGGGAAGAAGGTCTCTGGAGCTGAGGCCTCACTCTCTCCTTCAGGAGGGAGGCCACGGAGAAGCAGGTGGGCGATGGGGGTGGCCCGGCCTGGGGTTTCTCCAGGAAGTAATCAGTTGTCCTCAAAATGTCTCTTCCTGTCAGAAATGGAAGGGGCACCTACGGGATTCCCAAACAACAAAACTCGGAATAAGAAGCTGCATTTGCTGTCATTTTAAAGAGAAATTCAAGCCCGGCTGAGTGGCTCAGTTGGCTGAGTGTTGTCCTGTACGCTTCATGGTTGCTGGTTCAATTCCTGGTCAGGGCACATATCTGAGTGTTTCCTCCCTCCCTCCCTCCCTCCCTGTTCTCAGGTGAAGGTTTAGAAAAGGAAATTCAGTACTGTGGGTTGGTCCTCTTATTGACCACTCACCTGAGTTGGGTGGACTTTGGCCGGGCCACGAGGGAAAGGGGGCAGCCTGGGGGCCAGCCCGGCCTCCACGCCCTGCTGGGTGACCCTGACGAGGAGTCCACCTCTCGGGGCTCAGTAACTCAGCTCTGAAGCGGGGACAGAGGCCATGGCGCCTATCTCAGTGGACTCGCTCCTGTCTGCCTCCCTACAGCATGAGGAGGCCCTGGGCCGAGGCCCTAGCCTGGGACAGTGCCGGCACCTGCTAGCCGCAGGAGCTCAGAACTAGCCACCAAATGAATGTTGGAGAGGGTGTTGGAGGAAGCGTTTAGACGCACATGTGTCAAACACAAGGCCCTCGGGCCAAATCCAGCCCGCCAGGCCTTGCAATGTGGCCCGCACCGCGCTGTCATCACTGCACTCCGCTGTCAGTTTATGACATTGTCAGTTTATGACTGTTCAGTAAACCATTTGGCCCGAGATTTAGGCTGGATTTTAGATTTTGGCCCCTTCTCTGATTGAGTTCGACACCCCTAGTTTAGAGCATTGAGCCTCTATGAACATTACTAACAAGCCAACAACACGAAGGGACACTCAGCTCCTGGCCTGGAGGGCCCGCAGTTCACGGGAGCTGTCATGGTTCAGAGATGACAAGCGCGGCCTCCCATGGGGGCGAGGAAAGAGGGGGGCCTCCCAGTGAGGGCCCCAGGAGAGGCCTGAAGGAAGCGCTGCAATGCCCTCAGAGGACAGGAAGAGCCCCGGCCGGTGTGGCCCAGTTGGTTGGAGCATCGTTCTGTAGACCAAAAGGTGTGGGTTCCATTCCAGGTCAGGGCACACGCCTCGCTTTCTAGTTTGATCCCTGGTTGTTGGGATATGTGCAGGAGGCAACTGATGGATGTTTCTCTCTCTCTCTCTCTCTCTCTCTCTCTCTCTCTCTCTCTCTCTCTTCCCCTTCCTCTCTGTAAAATCACTTAAAAAAAAAAAAAAAAGTACGGGAAAGATTCTGACAAGCAGGGACAGGAAGACGGGAGTCCTCAAAGCTCAAGGACAGGAATTCACTCACTCACGGCCTCGTTCAACTCTTGGGTTACATGTGTTAAGTGCCCGCCGGGTGCTGGGTTACAGGTATGAAAAGATGTGGCCCCGCCCACAAGGAAACCATCCCAGCGACTCAGCCACTGCCTCGGTGGGGGCCGCAGGCAGAGCCTTCATCACGGAGGCTGTTTCTGAGCACAGACTGGACACAGCAGTTGTTCTTCAAGTGAGTCGGTGGCAGGGGGTGGGGTGGGCTCCGCCAGTGGAGCCACTGCCTCGTGTACAAGTGAGCGCCTGGGCCCACTCCGGCCGGGCCCCCTCGGACAAAGGCAGAGGCAGGTGTTGGCTGTTTGGCCGCAAGCAACGGGGAGCCATGGAAGGCTTTTGAACAAGGGAAGTCCACACTCCCAGCGAGTGCTTCAAAGATGGCCCTGGCTGCAGCAAAGAGGCCGGACGGGAGGGAGGAAGGCTGGGGAGGAGGGACATGTAAGGACACATGGCGTTGGTGGGATGAGGCCAGGGCAGGGAGGAGGGGCCAGGGGGAGACGGCAGGGAAGGAAATGGGGAAAATGGGGAGAGCAGCTGGCTTGTGGCCACAGCCCCCAGACTCTCAGAGGGCAGAACTGGAGGCAGACAACCTCACCACCTCACCTTGGGGGACCCTTAGGGCTCCTTCCTGCAATCGCTGCCCATGAAACGTCAGTGAAGCTCTCCACCTATCATCCAGCCCAGTGTTCCCCAAAGTGTGGTACACGTCCCCCCAGGGGTACGGGCAGAGTTTGGTGGGGGTACGCGTTGCACCGGAGTTCGGTGGGGATATGCACTGCACCGGGCCTAGCTGCGCCTAATTCTACGTTCTCATGAGTACGAGGGGTTCTCAGCGTTACAAAAATTATAGAAGGGGTACACATATGTCAAAAGTTTGAGAAACACTGATCTAACCCATCCTGCGGTGGGACAGCTCCATCTGATGGGAAAGGACTTTGGCAGGTCCTGTTCCGACAAGTCAATGAAAAATGGGTCAGTGGACGGATGGGTGGATGGATGCAGAAGAGCACTGTGTTGAGGTACAGGGATAAAGGAGCGGGCCTCTGTGTCCAGCCGCACCCAGCCTTGTAGCTGCAGCCCTGATCCTCCCCCTCCAGGCTCTCCTCTTTCCTACCCCCTCCTCCAGGAAGCCCGCCCTCCTTCCTCCCCCAGGCAGCTTTCTCTTCTGTCTCCCCAGCTCTGGCCCGTGGGCTGGATGTCTCTCTGGGTCCTGCCTGCCCCTCAGTCTTGGGAGCTGCAGAGGCAGAGCAGGGCTCTGTGACTCTCGGGATGGCACTGCGTGTTTCCTGGTGCCCACCTGGAACCCCGCCTCTAGGAGCTGTCATGATGGGGATGGCGACAGGGGACATAACCAGATCTGGCCCTCCTGGTCCCCGTCACGGGCGGCGGCACACATCCCAGGTGCTGGTGTGGGTGTGTGCTTCCTCCCCTGGTCCTCAGCCTCAGAGCCCCTCGGCTGGCGGACGGGCCAATACCCGGATACCTGTCTACTCTCACAATTACACAGCTGTAAAAGGGGCGAATGACCCCCTCCTCCAGACACACACACACACACACACACATCCCCCGCAGAAGGGGCACAGGAATGCTGGCCAGATTGGCAGGCTCCACATGAAAGCACAGAAGCCTGTGAGGAATTTGTATCCTCCTGGGGGTGGGGGTGGGAGGGGAGGAATGTCACCTGGAAACATCCACCCTTTCCTTCCCTCTCAGGAAGCCTTGGCCTTGGAAGTTAGGTAACCTAGACCCCCCCAACCCCCCCAAAAAAGGAAAAACACAAAAATGTATCCGTGTCCTTTTCATAGACTTGCCCGTGTCTCCTATTCCATAGTCCCCTTTTTATTTTATTTTATTTTTTTAATATATTTTATTGATTTTTTTACAGAGAGGAAGAGAGAGGGATAGAGTTAGAAACATCGATGAGAGAGAATCATCGATCAGCTGCCTCTTGCACACCCTCTACCGGGGATGTGCCTGCAACCAAGGTACATGCCCCTGACCGGACTCGAACCCGGGACCCTTCAATCCGCAGGCCGACGTTCTAACCCACATGTGTCAAACACAAGGCCCGCGGGCCAAATCCAGCCCGCCAGGTCTTGCAATGTGGCCCGCACCGCGCTGTCATCACTGCACTCCGCTGTCAGTTTATGACATTGTCAGTTTATGACTGTTCAGTAAACCATTCGGCCCGAGATTTAGGCTGGATTTTAGATTTTGGCCCCTTCTCTGATTGAGTTCGACACCCCTATTCTAACCACTGAGCCAAACCAGTTTTGGCGATAGTCCCCTTTTTAATAGGCTTTCCCTTTAAGTGGTCCCCTTCTGACTCTCCAGCTAATAATCAGTCCATCGCCGTGTCCGTGCACCAGGCACTGCTCCAAACTGCAGACTTTCCAACTCAATCCTCGCATCATCCCTCTGCGCTCGCTACTCTCATTCCTCATTTCACAGATGGCAACATGGAGGCACAGGGAAGTTAGGTCTCTTGCCTGAAGTCTCACAGCAGGTAAGTAGCAGGAGATGAGCCTGGACCTTTATCCACTTTCCAAACTCCCACCAATCATGTCTGAGGCCCAGTTTGTGCCAGGGGTGAGCGGAGGGGAAACTGGGTGCACAGCTTGTCAGCAGCCAGCACCCTGGGCTGGACAGACGGCCTCCTCTCTCAGCCCCGGAGGGCAGGCCTGAGAGGGTTGCCTTTCCAATCCAGCTGAACCCCATTTAGGGGAGAGATGGAGAGTCACACCCCCAGCAATTGTATCACCGAATCATATGGCAAACCGCGGCTAGAGAGCCACATGCGGCTCTTTGGCCCCTTGAGTGTGGCTCTTCCACAAAATGCCACGGCCTGGGCGAGTCAATTTTGAAGAAGTGGCGTTAGAAGAAGTTTAAGTTTAAAAAATGTGGCTCTCAAAGGAAATGTCAATTGTTGTCCCGTTGGTATTTGTCTCTGTTGACTAAAGAGTTTGCCGACCACTGCCCTAGACCGCTGTTTCCCAAACTTCTCTCACGATGAGAATCACCTGGTGGAGTGGTTAAACTACAGATTCCTGAATCCCCACGAAGAAGTGCTAAGCTAGAATTTTTGGGAACATAACGGTAAAATTGTATACTTAACTAGTGCTCTAAGCTTAATTGTATACTTAACTAGTGCTTAGGGCACTAGTTAAGTATACAGTTTTACCGATATGTTCCCAAAACATAGGTAAAAGTGTTTAGCACTTCTTCGTGGGGATTCGGGAATCTGTAGTTTAACAACTCCACCAGGTGATCCTCATCGTGAGAGAAGTTTGAGGAAACACTGGCATAGAGGATTCTGGGTGTCAATCCCGCCTCCACTGCTCACGCTTGTGTTGCTTGAGCATTTACTTCACCTTTCCGAGCCTCGCTCTCCTTACGTGTGGAATGGAGTGACGGGACCCAGCTCAGGGCTGCGAAGGCCCAGGTCAGCTGCTGAAATGCCTCGCCCAGCGCCTGCTACACAGACGGCCCTCCGTGAGTGAGCGTGACCGCCAGGCGCAGGAACGCTGCAGAACCAAGAACTGGGGAGCGGGCCTGCACCCCAGCCTCACTCTCTGCCGTCCAGGAAGGGACCCAGTCAGCACCGCAGCTCCGGCGTGGGTACCTGAGGGGCAGAGGTGGAGGGCGGGGGTGGAGACCGGGGCAGAACACAGCTGCTGTGCTCAGACCTCCTGGCCCCTTGAAGCCAGAAAAGAGCTGGATTTGGGGCCAGACCCACGGGCCTGCAGCTCACCCGGGTGGGACTCGGAGCAGGTGCCGGCTCCTGCCGGGGTCACGGCGCCTCCTCGGTGACACACAGGTGTCCCCGCTGACCGGAAGGCTAGCACCTGATGAACGTCTACCTTCTCCACTCTCCCTGTCCGACCTCCGCACATGCCCTGTCCCCTTCCCGGAAGATGCCTGCAGGCTCCGTCCCTTTGGGGGCACAGGACAGGCCTCCCCTAGGAGAAGAGCAGATGTCCTGCTCCAGCTGTTTGCTGTTAATCGGCCTGGGGGAGAGGAGCCGCCCCTCCCCTAGGGGTTCAGCCTAAGAGGGGCTGAAAGTGGCCCCCAGCCTGGAGCAAAGGGCTGAGCAGCTGGGAGGGGGGGGATGGGAAGCATGAGGTTTTCAACCTGACTCGCCACTTGGGGTCTGAGTCCTCAGACACCGGGCCCCTGGCTGGTGGAGGAGGGCATGCAGCCACACCAGACTGCCTTTCTTCGTCTTGCCTTCTCTGGTCCCTCCAATCACCTATTTGAGAACAAGGTCATTTCCCTCTGAGCACCCACCCTGCTGTCAGGAATGACCATGCCTCCTAACCATTTTGAAATCCCTCTTCTCCTCTCCCCCCTCTTCTTGCCCATCCTCCTCCTCCAGGAAGCTCGCCGGGACCCAGAAGAGGACCGATGACTATTGTCTTCACCCTTCCCCTGCCAGGATCCAGCCTGCCACCTGTGGCTTTTCCACCAGAGACACGAGTCAGGACTTGGTGTTGGACTTGGTGATCTGCTTAATGGGTCACGTACCGGTGGAGAGCAGGGTTTAGGGTCGCAAAGGCTGCAGAGAAGCAGCTCAGCCTGCAGGCTCTGCAGTCAAACAGCCCGGCTTGGGCTCCCGTCCCAGTGAGATGGAGCACGGACAGCGCCCGGCGCCATTACAAGGATGACAACTGTTGCAATCCCGGGACCTGAGGCCCACAACACCTGGGGCTCCAAGATTCTCAGGACCCCAAGGCTGCAGAACCTTAGCTCAGGAAGAGCCTCAGAGGTCCCCTCGGGGTCCCCTCCTCCCGCCGCCGCCCTCTCTGGAAGCCTCAGACCTGCGTTCAGAGGAACTCCTCTGGGAGAGCTGCCGCCGTGGGCATTTTGATGACCCAGATGTGAGCGAGCCACTTCTTGTCCCACTTCCACTCCCAAAGGTTCCATCCCTGAGCCCAAGAAGGAGTTTGGACCAAGGGAGTCACTCCCAGCCCCATGTGAGCATCGGCTGGGGTCTCAGGCCTGGAGAGGCCTCAGCCTCAGGACCCTCTCCCGCTGACCTTGAGGACTGACCCTGGGGCCGGGCAGAGTGGGCAAAACTGTGTAAAACTGGACACTTGCTTTTTCAGTCCTGGCCCATTGGGGGGTCTGGAGGCCAAGGCCTGTGGGTGTCTGGCTTCCCCCTTCTCCATCCCTGCTCAGCCTGGGGGCTTCCCGCAAGAGGTGGGCTTGGGAAAGGCTCATTCAGAGTGTGCGTTATGTGCAGAAGCCAGCCTGGGGCTCTGAGGAGGCACTGGAAGGGTGGGGAGGAAAGGAGCAGGGAGAGCCCTCAGAAGACTGGCTCTAGGGAGTAGGGTCTGTTGGTATCTGGCTGCTGACACAGTTTGGTGGGTAGGAAGCTCCTGGCTCCTGCCCCCAGAAGAGGGTGTGTCCAGCAGGTCCCAGGCCTGGGTGTCCAGGAGGTTCCCTGAGTCTGGCCACCTCTTTGGATTAGGGGTGACCCAGACCTCACCAGTCAGGTCACTCTGAGTGGTTACCGCCCCTTCCTGGGCTCCTTCGTGTGTGTGTGTGTTTCTTTTTTTAAAATGTATTTTTAATTGACTTCAGAGAGGAAGGGGGAGGGTGAGAGAGAGTCATTGATTAGCTGCCTCCTGCACATCCCCCACTGGGGATCGAGCCCACAACCTGGGCATGTGCCCAGACCAGGAATCGAACCGTGACCTCCTGGTTCATAGGTCGATGCTCAACCACTGAGCCACACCAGCTGGGCAACCTTTGTTCTTTTTCCATGGCATCCCGGTCCCATGCCGAGCCGGCACAGGACATGCTGGGGGGGCGGGGGGGGGGGGAGCGAGCACCCTGGGTGGGTGGGTTCGGCAGCTGCTCGGGCCAGGGAGAAGGTGAGAGGACAGGCAGAGCCCAGGGAACACTGCCTGTCTGTGCCCAAGCCCACTTGTAGATCTCAATCCACTGGCCAGATCAAAGCCCTCTCTGTTGTAGGCCTTAGAGCAGCTTGGGGCTGGGGGGGGGGGGCGGGGGGGGCGGGGGAGCCAGGCAGGGGTGGCAGAGACGGGGTGAGGACCAGGAGGGAACTCCATCTGACAGCTTCACTCCTCTGGTGGAAGCACCTGGCCCGGCCCCTCTGCCCTCCTTCCTCCTCAGCCTCACCCTCTTCCTTTCCTGCTTTCCAGTCTACGCCTCTGCCTCCCCTTCCCAGAGCCTCACAGGACCCTCTCCCCTCTGCATAGGCTCAGCTCTCGGTCTTGCCACCAAGTGTGTATGTGCCAGATGCTCGTGACAGAGACCTGGTTCCGTGGGCTTTGCCCCCGTGCCTGGCCTCCAGGAAGAAGAGCAGAAACGTGGCTCTGCCAGGTGTGGAGCAGTAGGCACGGCCCTGGGCACCAGGCCTGGCAAACAACCTTCTGCTGCGGAAGCAAAGGAAGCAACAGGCAGTCTCCCTGCACCTGGTGCCCGGAGCCCCGGGACCCGCCTCTGGGTGCCCGGAGCCCTCAGGAAAAGGAACCAGGAAAGAGCTCAGGGAGCGCCCCATGCTCCCAGCCACCATCCCAGGCTGCATCAAGCTCTGCCACCCATCTGCCTCCCCAGGAGACATGCCACCCACCAACGGGGCAAATAGCCGCTGTCCCCAAGTCTGCAGGCCAGACCTGTTCATCTCCTCCAGCCCCTGTCCTTCCTGGCTCCTGCCTCTCCACCGGATCTTTTCCTGAGAGAGAAAGAGAGCTCTCTCCTTTCCCCAGTATTGCTCCCTTCCTTCCTTCCCAGCTCTGCTCCACAGTCCCTCTCCTCCAGGAAGTCCACCAGGGTTTACCCTGCTTACCTCGTCCCCCTACTCCATCCCCAGCAGGCTCGCTAGCTCTGGTTGGCTCCTGCACAAATGAACCCCCCCAGTGAAGAGTGGGGGGTTTTGGGGTTACTCTTGGTAGAATGGAGTAACGGGACCTCGCTCAGGGCTGTGAATTCTGTTATTTCTCAGTTGCTTGCAGAACTTTACAGCTTTTCTAACACTTCCCCGAACGTTGGCATGAATGATCTTTAAAATAATTCAGAGAGGTAGGCAGGGAGGGTTAAATCTCTACATTTTTACGGAGGACACCAGGCCCCCGAGAAAAGAGATTTGCCCAAGGTCACGGAGCCTGTTAGAAAACTCAACTCAGACCTTCTGGCCTTCCCTGACCGGGACATCGGGACTCTCAGTGCTCGTGAGTGTGGGAGGGCCTCCAGGAGGAGGTGTGGGGAGGGGAGACTCAGGTGGAGGAGGAGCAGGGCCTCCAGGAGGAGGTGTGGGGAGGAGAGATTCAGGTGGAGGAGGAGCAGGGCCCGCGGGTGGGCAGCGTGGGAACCGCTGGCCGCTGGGGCAGGGGGCGCCGCGCTCACCGCAGGTCCCGCCCTCGGCGGCGCAGACAATGGGGTCGCTGTGCCCTGCGCCCCCTCCCCTGGCCTGGCGGCCCGCGCCCGCCCCCTCTCCCCAAAGCTGCTTTCAATTTAAACGCCTCCAACCGGCGGGTGCTGCCCCGGGGGGCGCGACCGCAGCGCCGAGCGCCCCTGTAATTTCCGCGGGGAGCTGACCGGCTCAAACACGGCCCCGCGGTGCCCGACCGCAGGCCCGGGACCGGAGACGGCGCCCAGACGGCCTTGCCCGGGTCGTGGGAGCGCCGCTGGGGCGGCCCCTCTGCGCACCCAGCCAGGCCGGCCGCCTCCTCCAGGCAGCCCCCCGCCCCGGGGAGCAGCTCCCCCGGAAAGCCTGCGCACCCTCCCCAGGCTGGAAGGAAGGAAGGGAGCAATACTGGGGAAAGGAGAGAGCTGCCGCCGGTCCCTGCGCCTCTAAAACCAGCTCCCCTTTGCAGAGAGGGCAGCTCAGGAGGAGACCGGGTTCTTTTTCTTTTTTTTTAATTGATTTTTCGCAGAGAGGAAGGGAAAGGGATAGAGAGCTAGAAACATCGATGAGAGAAAAACATCGACCAGCTGCCTCCTGCACACCCTCCACCGGGGATGTGCCAGCAACCAATGTACATGCCCTTGACCGGAATCGAACCCGGGACCTTTCAGTCCGCAGGTCGACACTCTATCCACTGAGCCAAACCGGTTTCGCGTCCATTCGGTTCTGTATGCAGAACCTGAGGTTGGGGCGAGGGTAGGGCCTGTGAGGGGCAGTATCGGGCAGCGCTTCCCTCATCAGCCTGGGGAGACCTCTGCTAGCAGGGTGTGGGGGTCTCCCTAAAAGCCAGGGAAGGAATGTGTGTAAAGCAAGGAAGCCTGGTGCTCAACCCTAAGAGTACGTTTCTTTTTTCTTTCTAATTGTGAACGAATTATTATTACTACTGATGACGTAAATAATAGTTTCTCCAAAGATGGGGCTCCAGAGAAAGCAGGCAGGTCCCGCCTGTCTCTTCTTTCCCCCTCCACAATGCCTAGCTCCCAGCTCTCCCCACTGCCAGACCAGCCAGGAAAGGAGGGGACACCTCCCCCCTACCCCCCTGCTTCTTGGAAAGCGAATCTGGAAGAATGAGTGACCCTGCTAGGTGTGCTGAGGAAGTGAGAAAGGATCCTGCCTCCTCTCCCCACCCCACCCCCATTAAAGAGGAGGGGACCCCAGCTCTTGGCCTCCAGACAAGGCCCCCACATGCATTGTCTCAAGAGGAGCGGCCTGGCCAGCATGGCTCAATGGTTGAGTGTCTCCCTATGAACCAGAAGGTCACGGGTTCGATTCTCAGTCAGGGCACATGCCCGGATTGCAGGCTCTATCTCCAGTGTGGGGCATGCAGGGGCAGTCAAACAACAATTCTCTCTCATCACTGATGTTTCTGTCTCTCTCCCTCTCTCTTCCTCTCTGACATCAATAAAAATAAAAGAAAAAAAAAGAGGAGCCGAAACCAGTTTGGCTAAGTGGATAGAGCGTCGGTCTGTAGACTGAAAGGTCCCAGGTTTGATTCCAGTCAAGGGCATGTACCTTGGTTGGGGGCACATTCCCGGTGGAGGGTGTGCAGGAGGCAGCTGGTCGATGTTTCTCTCTCATCGATGTTTCTAGCTCTCTATCCCTCTCCCTTCCTCTCTGTGAAAAATCAATAAAATATATTTAAAGAGAGAGAGGGAGAGGAGCGGAGGGCCTGGACGCTGCTGCTCTCTATGCAGACCCCCCTCCCCCCCTCGCTAGCCCAGAGCAGGCAGAAAGGGCCTCAGGGCGCCAGGAAAGACCTCCTGAGTATTGGCCAGGGGCCTCAGACTTCTCCAGGCGGGAGCTGAGTTGTGACGGTGGACATGCTTGCCAAAGCCCCCTTTGGCCTGAAGTGCTTATTCTGTTCCTTACTCCCCTCTGCCTGGAAGCTAAGCCCTCCCCCTCCCTCCCAGGAACTTAGGCGGGGGGGGCGCGTTTTGAGTTAATACATGAGGGTGAGGTATCTAGAGGCCTGATCTCCCTGCCTCTCTGTTGCTCTCAGGCCTGTGTAGATGGGGCTCCACTGGAATTTTCCAGATCAGGGTGTGTGTGTGAGTGTGTCTGTGTGTGTGTGTGTGTGTGTGTGTGTGTGTCTGTGTGTCTGTGTGTGTCTGTGTGTGTGGCTGTGGGAGGGCACTCAGCTGGGGGACCCTGGCTTGTCCTGCGTGCTCCGCTCCACCTTGTCCCCTCCCCACTGCGTCCCGAACACCCCTCTCTTTCCAGCCTGACTGTTGTGGTGAAGCTAATCAGAAATAATTATGGGGGAAGGAGGGATCCTGAGAGAGACCCCACAGAGACCACCTCATCCGCCCTTTCCCAGCCCTGGTGGCCCTGGCCCCCGGGGCCTGGGCCTGGCTCAGCTCTGCCTGGTGAGGGCGAACTCACCACCACCACCACCCGCCCACTGCTCGCCCCTCTCCTGGCCAGCCCCTCGCCGCCCTGAAGCCACAGGTAGCTCACACATCTGGATGTGCCTCCATCTCCCCCCAGCTGTTCCCTCCCCGTTCATTCACCCCACATTCATTGGGCATCTCCTCTGAGCCAGGGCCCATGCTGGGTATGGGCAGCTGACTGGTCCCTGCCCTCAGGGAGCTGCCCCTGACCTGGGTCAGTGTGGACATTGCAGAAGGAAAGCCACAGGCCCCCCGTCCGGGATCACAAGCCACTGGAGGGAGGCCCTCCCTGGCCACCGCCTTGCTGACACGGCCACAGGGGGTGTGGGAACAAAGCACAGCAGCTCCAGAAGCTGGGAGGACTTCCTGCCTCTGCATTCCTCACCTGGCATGGCGCCCGAGGCTGCCTCCCACCCGGTGCTGACAGGTGTCAGGCCCACCCTGCTCTGCCGCCCTGGCCTGCCCTCCTCCAGCGTTCTCCTCCGTCCACTTCCACTTCGGGTCTCCCCGCTTCCTTGCTTGGGCGGTGGGGGTGGGGGTGGTCTCTCAGCCGTGCAAAGACCTCAGTCAACACCCCTCAGTCACCTCCCTGGGGTTCAAGGCCCAGGAGGGCCTGTAGAGGCCACAGAGACCAGCTACTTGCTCTTTCACAAAACTGAGGCCCAACCAGGTGGAGGAGCAGCGAGAGTGTGAGCAGTCAGGGCAGCAGACTACACCCTCATCTGGTGACTCCCGGTCCAGTGCTCCTCCTGGGGAGTCCTCCCTGGCCCCACCCTGAGGACAGTTTGGGCCTGCCCCTCCTCAGTCCCCTCACTGTGCCCAGGAAGACGGAGGAGCAAGCAGGGGTCTCCACCATCTGACCTTCCTGTCCTGTGCCAGGCGCCGGGGCCCAGAGACTGGGTGGTGGGGTGGGAGGGCCCAGAGGGGGCTCAGTTGAGGGTCTTTAATTTGCTCCTGCCCCTTGATGTCCAGAGGAAAACAGGCCTCCTGTGCCCAAGAGATTGCCAAGCATAAACAGAAGGTCAGTGCCCCCCCCTGCCCGGAGGTGCCAGGGTGGTAATTAGGCTTGGGGGTGGGTCCTGGGAGGATGGGCGTGGGGGAGCGGCCATTATCCCCAAGAGCTGAGCTGGGCAGAGGAGCTGTGTGGTCCAGGCAAATGGGCGGTTTGTAGGTGGTCTGGGGAATGAATGACTGAGTGTTTGGGAGGGAAGCCCGTGAGGAAGGAGCAGTGGGAGGGCGGGAGCAGCCAGATCAGAGAGCAAAGCCGGGAGTCTGTCCCCACACTCACTGCTCTGGGCCCATGGCCATGTTCTGAAGCATCACCGGGGAACCAGGGAGAGGACCACAAAGCACTTAGAGGGGAGGGGGTGTCTCAGGGATGCTGCCCTGGGCCTGTGACAGTGGAACACCTGTGGGGGGGGGGGGACAAGTCCTCCTCCCTCAGCCCCAGGAAGGGTCGGAGAGGGGGTGGGCGGCGGTGGTTCAGTGAAGGGACCCGGGCATACTCCAGTCCCTTGGGCCCTGGCCCCAGTCGCAGCTCATGTCTGATCCTTCCCACTGCAGGGGCAGCCCCTCTTGGGCTGTGAAGGACCCTCTGAAGGACCCCCTGCCCCTGCCTTCACCTCACAGGAGCTGTGGGTTCGGAAGTCAACCTCTTCTTCTCACCCTGGGATCCCCCTTCACCGCTTCTCCACATTGGGCCGCACGGGTCAATTATACCAGTGGCTTCACCATCCCAAATCTTGCTTTTCCCATCTGTAAAATGGGGGGCAATGCAATATTTAACAGCAAGGATGAAATAAGCCAGCCCAGCCCAGCTGGCGTGGCTCAGTGGTTGAGTGTCGACCCAGGAACCAAGAGGTCACCAGTTCGATTCTGGTCAGGGCACATGCCCAGGGTTGTGGGCTCACTCCCTGGGGGCTTGCAGGAGGCAGCCTATCAATAATCCTCTCTGAAATCAATAATTTTATGTATATATATATATATATATATATATATATATATATATATATATATCGCCAGCCCAGGGTCCGTGTTGCTAAAATGTCAGTTGGGGCAATGACTAACTCCTGGCAAGATGTGGCAAGATGTGGCCAGGTGTCCTCCCAGGAATGGCTACCTGAACCCAGGACCTGGCTGTGACCCCTGGACTGTCCAGTGGCGACGCCTGGCCTGGGGCACATTCCTCCTCCCCCGCTCTCCCCACCTGCCAGCTGCCACCTGTCCTGCCAGCAGCACTGCTCACCTGGCCTCTGCGGTGAGGGCAGCGAGACGCCCAGACGCAGCTCCTCAGGGGAAAGGAGCAGGCTGAGCGGGCAGGCCCGGGCTGGCGGCCTGCTGGGCACCTTAGCTGCTGCCCACGTGGACAGGCTCAGCACCGAGGTCCTGGGTTCATCCTGCGACCCTCAGTGCCCTGGGAGGGGCCTCACGGCAGAGTCCGAGACTCCGCCCTCAGACTGGGAAGAGGTTGGACTCTCCTCATGAGACCAGAGGATTCGTGAAGCGGGAACCTGGCCCCTGGGGACCGGGCTGAGACTGGATGGGTCAGCTTGGTACCTTCGTGGGCCTGACAGCCCCACCCGCTCCTCGCTCAGACCCTGAATTCACCACTGCTGGGAAAGGCCTTGGGGAAGCTGGAGAAAACCCTGTGACCTAGAAATGGCTGGGGTGGGGAAGGGCAGTGTGTAGGGGTCATTCCCAAAGCCATCTCCCTCCTCCTCCCTCCTCCTCCCTCCTCCTTCCTCCCCTCCTGAAAGCCAGGCAGGCAACCTCTTCTCCCCTCTGGGCTCTGCCCCCAGGAGCTGGAGGAGGGAGGAGCGGCATCTTCCTCCCTCAGAGCCACAGGCAGGCCAGCAGAGCAGCCTGCAGGGGGCACTGCCGGGTGGTTGGAACCGTGGGGGATGGCGAAGGAAGCCCACGGTTTGGAGCTAATGACACCCACGGCTTCTGAGGCCAGCAACCCGGTCTCCCAGCAGGAGAGAGCACCTCCCCCTCCATTCCCCACTCTGTCCGAATGTGGGTCACCTGGGGTTCGAGGGTTAGGGGATTGGGTGGGAGGGGAGCTGGGCCAGGTGGAATGCTGTTGCCTAGGCCAGATGGGGAGGCTTCCGGTCATTGAGACAGGGAGGGGACCGAGCGTTGGAGAGACGGGATGACCGGAAGATCCTCTCTCCTGCACCTTGCTTCTGTGCTGAGGTGCTGAGCCTCGCTGAGTACCTGTCGTAGAATGTCTCCTGTTCTAAGGTCTACTTCCGGGTGCATTCAACACAGGAGTCTCCACATCCTGCGGCTCAAAAATAAACACGCTTCTGCTAAAGACCTCCTGTGTTCCAGACCTACTGTGTGCTGCGCGCTGGCGAGCTAAGGGTGAGCCAGCAGCACTCCTCCGGTTGCTCACAGTCTAGGGGCCGCCACACAAGACAGATTCCAGCTCAAGACAGCATGAAATACAAGCTCGGCAGAGACGCCCAAAAACCTGGGTGTGCGGACAGGGAAATTCGCTCTGACAGGAGATCAAAGAGAACGTCCCCAAGCATTCACAAGGGGAACGCGAGAGGTAACCCGAATCTACTGCCTCGGCTGCCTGGACGCCTTCTCCCAGTCCCCAGTCTGCATCTGTCCCACCCCCGTGACAACTTCCCCTGGGGTTCCTACAGACACCCCGAACTGCTCGCCGTTTGTAAGGATGTATGTATGTACGGGATTAGGGGATTAATCTTTCTTCTCCACAACACCGTGAGTGCCAGGAAGCAGCTTGTCTGCGAGCCAAGGTGGCCGGCCAGGAAAGCACATGGCGGGACCAGGGCTCGGCAAGCCACTGGAGGTGCCTGGGGTCGAAGGGGATGGAGTGGGTCGTGGGGGCTCAGGCTGGCAAAGTATGTTGGCACCCGATCCGGGCGGGCTATACGTGCCAGGCAACGTTGGGGCTTTATCCTGCTGGCAATGGGGAGCCATCAAAGGCTTCTGAGCATGGGAGTTGCGTGTTCCAACCTGCGCTCTGAGATCCCTCTCCGTGAAGTGCGGAGGAGGGTTGGGGGGAAGGGTCGGGAGGGTGGTAGGCTCCCCTGGAGCCGGGGAATCCGCCATTGTTGCAAAGGCCTGCACCTTTGGACCACTAACGCTGCAGAAAGGCTGGGGCATGGGGACTGGTTGGGCGGGGAAGGGCGTGGACATGAAGGATGACACCCAAAGCCCCTCCGTGCTGTCTTAGAGATGTGACGCCTTGAGGGACCAGGCCTTCCAGGGCCTCCGTTCCTGAGGGAGATGGGCTATATCTATTCATCCAGGTCAGACATGGAGCCTTTCCTGGTGTCTGCTCTCTAATTCTACTACAGCCAGAGCCCA
The DNA here is from genome assembly GCF_964339955.1 of Pipistrellus hanaki. Classification (NCBI taxonomy): domain Eukaryota; kingdom Metazoa; phylum Chordata; class Mammalia; order Chiroptera; family Vespertilionidae; genus Pipistrellus; species Pipistrellus hanaki. The sequence continues at coordinate 10,369,623 of NC_140518.1, read as the reverse complement.
TGTTCTCTGCCCTCTGGACACCCAGCTTCAGGGTGGCACAGCCCCCCCCCCCAAACCGGGGAGGGGAGGCTCATAGACACTGATGGGAGTGGGGGTGGGGAGGGGAGAGTGGTGGTTAGAGCTGGGCACCAGGCCTCCTGGCTTCCTGCCCCCACATGGCACTGCCTCCTACTGGACCTGCGACTTCCCGCCCTCTTGGAGCTCCCCACCTCCTGGTGGGAGGAGTCTCCCCAGGGGGGCTGGGTACGATGGGGGAGAGATGGGGAGGGGTCTCCCCAGGGGGCTGGGTACGATGGGGAAGAGATGGGGAGGGGTCTCCCCAGGGGGCTGGGTACGATGGGGGAGAGATGGGGAGGGGTCTCCCCAGGGGGGCTGGGTACGATGGGGGAGAGATGGGGAGGGGTCTCCCTAGGGGGGCTGGGTACGATGGGGGAGAGATGGGGCGTGTCCAGCCCTGTGGCCCGGTTCCGTGGGGGTCTACGTGCTTTGGTCTCCGGAGGATTCACTGCAGTTAGGAGTGGAGATGGGCGAGCAACCAGGAGGGATCTGAACTCCGCGGCAGCTTCGCCCTCCTCACCTGCCCGCCACCCCCACCCCCTACACCTCAGTCTTTGGGACTCTTAGCAGAACAGAAGGAGGAAGGCCTGGTGACACACAGGGTTGGTGGGGACACAATGGCTCCAGAGGATAGAGGGAGCCCAGGCCCCTGGACCCAGACCCTGAATGGTAATCCTAAGGCTGGCATAGGGCCCTCCGCGGAGAGCTCAGGGCACAGCCCCCAGGCCCCGGAAGCGGAGCCCAGACCTCGGGGCATCACAGAATGCCCCCCAGTGAGCCCGGTCCACAGAACAAATTCCTGTCTGGCAAAGCCCCCACCGAGCGGAGACGCTGGGCATCTCCCAGGCAAAGGAAAGAGAAAGGGTCAGAGCCAAGAAAGACCTCACACCATACCCAGACCCCAGAGCTTTCCAAACTGGGTTCCCCGGCACCCTCCCTAGGTGGTCTCAGGAGGCCGGTCAGAGGGAGAGGGGACCTCAGCCCCTCCTCCAACCAGAAAAACTCCCGCTTCGTTTGATTTATAGCCTCAGCATCTGCCTGCTGTCTGCTCGGGAGAGGGGTGTGGGTTGCTGCTAGCACAGACACAAACTACCAGCCCGCATGTTGGATTACCAACACCGAATTCCTTACGATTGGAGGAAACAGGGCTCAGAGCCCCTGTCCCTTCTTCTGACAGCGGAGCTGGCCCTCTCTGCTCTTCGTGTGTGTGTGTGTGTGTGTGTGTGTGTGTGTGTGTGGTGTGTGTGTATGTGTGTGTGTGGTGTGTGGTGTGTGTGTGTGTGTGTGTGTGGTGTGTGGTGTGTGTGTATGTGTGAGTGTGTGGCATGTGTGTGTGTGGTGTGTGTGTGTGGTATGTGTGTGTGTGTGTGGCGTGTGTGTGTGTGGTGTGTGTGTGTGGTGTGTGTGTGGTGTGTATGTGGTATGTGTGTGTGGTGTGTGGTGTGTGTGTGTATATGGTGTGTGTGTGTGTGTGTGTGTGTTTGTGTGTGTGTGTGTGTGTGTGTGTGTGCTGGGTGAACACATGAACTTCTGGACTCTTTGTCCAGTGCTCTTGAACTCCAGGGACTTCCTAGGAGAAAGCACCCAAAATGGGAGGCTGCCCAGCGCCAGTGGAGAATCCTGGGGGCGAGGAGGTGCCCTCGGTTATGGGAGTCCTGTCTCTGAGCTGTGTCAGCCCTAGGGCCCCAGGGGCTGAGGCCAGTGGGGGTACGCCCAACGCCCCCTCTCCACCCCCCCCCCAAGCTGTGGACGCTCACTCATTAGCCTGCTGGCCCAGCCTCCGCCCCAGCCTCCGGCCCCTCTCCCTCAGCGACCACCCAGCAGCCTGGGCGGCAGCAGCGGAGGGTGCGGCCGAGAAAGGGTTAATCTGCTGCGCCTTTCATCAGCAGCTTGGCGGGCTCCCAAGGCCCACAGGCTGGGTACCTGGGCGCCTACCTCCGTCGGTGGGGCGGAGACGTGACCACAGGGCAGCCCTGCCGTCTGCATTCCTGCCCCGTGAGTGCGAGTGCGTGAGTGACAGCTGCCGCCTGCCGGAGCCCACCGCCGCCCCCACCACCTCCCGCCGGGCCGGGCAGAGTGGGGGCAGGCGCCTGGAGGGAGGGGAGCGCCCAGGGCACCGGCCTCTCCTCTCCTCTCCTCTCCTCTCCTCTCCTCTCCTCTCCTCTCCTCTCCTCTCCTCTCCTCTCCTCTCCTCTCCTCTCCTCTCCTCTCCTCTCCTCTCCTCTCCTCTCCTCTCCTCTCCTCTCCTCTCCTCTCCTCTCCTCTCCTCTCCTCTCCTCTCCTCTCCTCTCCTCTCCTCTCCTCTCCTCTCCTCTCCTCTCCTCTCCTCTCCTCTCCTCTCCTCTCCTCTCCTCTCCTCTCCTCTCCTCTCCTCTCCTCTCCTCTCCTCTCCTCTCTCTCCTCTCCTCTGGCTGCGCCCAGGCTCCGGAGGGAGCCCGCCCCGAGCTGAGAGAGGAACCAGGAAAGCCCTGCCTGCCGCTGGGGCACAGGGGAGGAGATCAGGACTCAGGGATGGAGAGCTGGCCGGCCTCCTGGGGGCCAGGACAGCACGGGCACAGCCAGGCCCAGGACGTCTGCCTCTGCCTCTGCGTCCCCCTCGGCTCCGCTCTCCACATAAATTCCAGCCGTCCCATTACCAGCCGGCCTCAATTCCTCTTCCCTGAACGCATAGCCTTGCCTTTGATCTCGCCTGAAGCCGGACGGTGGAATCAGGAAGTCACCTCTGGCTTGAAGCAAAAATTCAAACAAGGTGTCAACGGGCCAGCACCCCACCTTTGGGCTTCCCTTCTCTCCCCAAAATGGCCAACAGGCCTGGAGAGGGCCTTCCTCGAGGGCCCCTAGTCCTAAAGAAGAGCCTGACCCCAAAGGGGAGCTCAGCCAAGGTCCGCCCCACTCCGCCCCACTCCGCCCAACTCCTGTGCAAGGCCCCACCTCCGGAGACACCCACCCCCCAACCCCAGGGTCAGCCTTTAGGACAGCCCAGAAAAGGTGCTGGGCAATCTAGCCCGAAACTCCCCAGCACCCCCAGAGCCTCAGTAGGCCCAGAGTCACCGGACCCAGAGGAAAACCAGCAGAGAATCCTCCTAAGAATGGTCCAGTCCCCCTTCGAATGGCCACTTCCAGCCGAATTCCAAGGGCAAGCTCAGCTCTTGCTTCCTGTGCTCTGTCAGGATTCTAAGGGCTCTGGGCAGGTGTGCAAAGGAGAGGGGAGAGAGGCTGGGCAGGAAGGGGCTTGGGGAGGGGAGATGGGTGAAGGCAGGGGGAGGTGGGGGCCAGGCCCAGAGCAGCCCGCTTCCAGGGTCAGTGGAAGCCAAGCCCTGCCTGTGGCTCCCCGGCCCCCCACCCCTCCGCCAGGTCTCTCAGCATCTCCCTCGCTTCCTGGCTCCTTCGGGTTCCATCGCTTTGACGCCAGTGGCTGCTGTGCGGTCAGGTTTGGTCTACCATCTAGATCTCCCAATGCCCTGCTCTGCCTTTGGAGTCTTGCCAGGGTAACCTCCTCCTGCTCTTCCATCCTCAGTTAATTATGTAATTAATGTCTGGGGAGTGGGGTTCAGGCCACTTTGGGGGGAGGGGCAGCAGACTGCCTCTCACTTGGGGCTGAGGGCTTGTTCCTGATCTCAAGCAAACACCTGCCTTTGCCTGGATAGGAGGTGAGGTGAGGTGGTGGGGGCGGGAGTGGGGTCCAGAGACCCTGCTTCGCTCTCCCCTAGCTCCGCCCTGGGGCCAATGACTCCATCTCAGTTTTCCCATCTCTGAAATGGGATCACAACTCCAAGACACCACACACAGCGCAAGTTCTGAAGGTTCTGCTGTGCATTCGAGATGGGTGCTGGATGGTTCGTGTCCCGGGAGAGCCAGCCGGCCAGCTGGGCTGCTGCGATGACACCCTAAGCCCTCGGTCCCCGGCATGAATGGGATGAAGGACCAAGCTCTGTCTACCTCCCCCAGCCCCAGGGCCTACAAGTCAGCTATCCTCCCAACGCCCGGGCGTTATTTTGAAAAGAAGATTGGGGATCCTGCAGATAATAAAAAAGGCACTCAGCCAACAGGGAGAAGAACAAAATACGAAATCAGGCAGCAGACCTCAAAGAACTGCTTTCTCCCCCGTCCCTCTGCCTGGGCTCTGGGCCTCGTGCTGGTCAGCAGGCCAGCACCCCGGTCTGCCCAGAACTGCTCTGCCTTTGGCGCTGACGGTCCCCCGGCCCCGGCCCCGGCCGCCTCTGAGTCCGGGGAAGCTGGGACAGTTGTCTCCCTTTCCCAGGGCAGATTTGGGGATGGGAGAGATCACAGCTGTCTGATTCTGCTCCCTTTGCCTGGTTTTCTTTAGATATCCATGTGGCAATGGAAAACTGCTGGAGGCCCGCGAAGTTTCCACTGCCCGCCCCCAAACTGTATGACGTCACAATGAAAGCAGCATCCCCTCCCCTGAAGGCTAGGACCCCTTCCCCGCGTTACCCCTCTTCCAGGAGAATGCTCATCCCCGGATCAAGGTCCTGGCCCCCGCTCCCATTCACACACCTCAGCAGCAGCAGAGCCTGGGGAACCGGCCGGGAGACAAGCCCCAGGTTGCCATCTGGTGGCAATTCCCCAGGGAAGAGGTTTGCCCAGGTAACCTCTAGGTCAGGCTCCTTGAAATAGCCCCAAATTGCCTTTGACACAGGCAACCTGGGGTCACTGCCGGGGGAGAGAGGCCCAAGGCTTTGAAGGCCACACCCCCCAATAGCTCTACCTTGAAGCCACTCCTGGGGCTGAGCCCTCCAGCTGTGCAGCAGCCCTGCACGGGCATTCCCGGGGTGGTGCCCCTGGGTCCCCGGGAGGGGCAGGGAAGGGGTGAAGGAAGCAGGGGCAGGCCCTCCCTTACACAGGCCTCGCTATTTTCTTTTAGAAAACACCAGACGTCTGCCTCCCCCCACCCCCACCCCCACCACCACCACCACTCACACACACACACACACACACACACACACACACACACACGCCTCTGTTGATCTCCGAGCTAAGCATCCTGGTGCAAGATGAGAGCTCCAGGTTCAAAGGAGACCTGGTGGGGAAGCTGAGAGAATGCTACTCCCCAGGCCCCACCCAGCTATGGATACACACACACACACACACACACACACACACACGCACGCACAGCAGAGGGATGCAGCATGCAGGTGCCTGGGCCCTGCTTGGAGCATGCCATCCCTCCTGGCATCAGGTCAAGGGGGTGGACGAGCCGCCTGGCCTCGGGCCTCTCCCTCAGAGCCAGGCCCCCCAGGCCGGCCAGGGAGCTGTCAAATCCCCCACTACAGAGACAAATGGAGCCGTCAGAGAAAATAGCTTCTAATGGGGAGCAGGAGCCAGGCTGGGCTGGGCTGGGGGGAGGACTCTGCTGGCCAGATGTGAATTCTTCACTAATCACACCAAATTGGCCCAATTTGTTCACTGACACGCGGGGGGACCGGCTTCATCTTTCTCTCACCGAGCGGGCTTGCCTCCCTCCCGCATGGAAGCACTTTTGCTCTAGGGACGGGGCTGGCCAGCTGACAGGCTGGGAGCAAGGGGCTGAGGCCCGATGACGCACCCCCTCCCTGTAGGAGCTCGGGAGTTGCCCGGGGTTTGCCTCCCTCCCATCGCTGCCAGCCCCCTGAGCCCCGGGTGCTGAGGGCCACACAGTGGAGGGCCTCGGGGGAGGGGTTGAAGGAGAGAAGGTGTCTGGGGCATCTGTTTCCTTGGAGATGAGTGGCACAGGCAGGGACTGGAAAATTGGGGACATCCTTGGAAAGAGCAGGGAGGGGTCTTGGGAGAGGAGAGGGGATCATAAGGCAAGGTGATGTCATCTCTTGGAGGCGGCAGTGCATCAGGTCCCATTAGGGCCACAGACTCGGAGCATGCTGGTGAGGAGAGCCCTCACCCCCCTCTCTCCAACAGGGGTGAGCCAGACTGACCCCGAATGCTTATTTAAAAAAACCAACAACCACGCCCTGAAAATGGAGCTGCGGGCGGGGGGGGGGGGGGGGGGGGGGTGCTGCCAGGGCCTTTGAGGACTTCCTCACCCACCTTCTCCTCACCTGCGTCTTTCTTTCCCCAAGGCAGAGCAAGAGGTGAGAAGGAGATGGGCACCTGCTGTGAGGGTTCCAGGAGGTAGGGTAGGAGTGCTGATACGGGGAACAGCCAGGACAGGAGCAAAAATGGAGGCCCTGGCCTCTGGGCCGCTCTCATTCCTGTCCTGTGCAGGGAGCACCCACACACAGGTTTGGATGTCTTAGCCCCGCGGTCGGCAAACTGAGGCTCGTGAGCCACATGCGGCTCTTTGGCCCCTTGAGCATGGCTCTTCCACAAAAGACCACAGCCTGGGCGAGTCTATTTTGAAGAAGTGGCGTTAGAAGAAGTTTCAGTTTAAAAAAGATTTGGCTCTCAAAAGAAATGTCAATCGTTGTCCTGTTGATATTTGGCTCTGTGGACTCATGAGTTTGCCGACCACTGGCCTAGCGGCTAGGACCTACTAGCCCATCATCCAAGGTCCATTGTCCCCCCCCCCCCCTACGCCCACCTCACCCCCCACCCAAACAGCCGCCCTGGGACCCAGAGGATCCAGTGCCCTCAGCCTGGGAAGGTGAGGGAAAGGGGAAGCTGTTAGACCCTGGCCCAGGCTCAGGGCTGTTTGGGCAGAACGCTCTGGGGTTCTGGGGTCTAGAAAGGGGGTTGTGTCAGATTCCCCCCTAGTTTCATGGAGGACTCATTCTTGGGAAGGGGATCCAGCTGGAAGAGAGCCAGAACCGGCTTATTGACCTTGGGGCCCAAGGTTGGCCCTGACTCCCTGCCTGAGGACTGGGGAGCAGATGAAGGACTTCCAGGTGCCCCCGCCGAGCCAGCTCCAGGGACGCCTCTCCTCCTCATGCCCCATTCTCTACTCTCATTTAGGGAACTTGACAGCTTGGAAACAAAACAAAAACAAACTCTTCGTAGCTCATACCAGAGCCTCCTGATGCAGAAGCTGGCACTGGTGTGGACTCGAGCTGTGGATCTAGTGTCAGAGTTGGTGTTGGAGTTGACTCTAGCTCAGAATTTGGTGCTGGCTCTGGGTTTGGAGTTAGTTTTAAAGATGATTCTAGGTCTAAAGCTGCTTTCCCCCCACTCCTGAGCTAAGCCGTCCCTGCCCCCAGGGATGGCCCTGAAGAACTTTCCCCGCCACCTTTCACCCCGTTCCAAACCTCTCCCGGCCCAATCCTGCCGTAATCAGTGCTACAACCTTGGGAGGAATTCCACTCCCGGAAACCAGGGAGGGTAGGGCCAGCCCTGAGGGGCAGACGGGCCTCCAGGTTCTGGGAAGTCACCTGGTGTGATAACCTGTGGGGCCAGTGTGGCCTCCTCCGGGAGGGAGGAGCAGGTGGGAGCTGGAAGCAGGAAACTCAGCAGTTGGACAAAAAAGACAGAGGCAGCTGAGCCCTGCAGGTGAGGTCAGAGGGCAGCCTGGCAGAGAGGGAAGCGGGGAGATGGACCAAGGTGCTGAGCAGCCCCATCCTACTCCATCAACAGCTCGATTTGGATTCTCGGTGACTCCTGCTCCTCCCTACCTCACGGGCCTCCCTATTGTTTCCTGGCTAATCAGAGCGCCTCCTCCTGGTGGGGTTATAGACCTGGCTTCCCCAGGGCTGAGCAGAAAGAGAGGAAGGAAGGCAAAACCTTGGCTTCTTATAGAAACACCCTCTTCCTTCTATTTGCTTGCACGGCTCCCAGTTGGTTTGTGGATTTATCGTCCCTAAGAATAAGAGCTCTTCCTTCGACTCAAAGAGTCGCCCTGACTCGAGTGTGAATTCTAGTTCTGCTGCCTGCTTGCCCCTGACCACAACCCATTATTACATAATTCTGAGCTTTAGGGAACCTCTCAGAGCCTCAGTTTCCTCATCAGTAACGTGGAAAACCTACCTCAGGGGGCCCTGGGGGAGCTACAGTAGATCACTAAGCCTTTTGCGTGGTGGCACCCAGCACACAGAGCCAGCTGGCTCAGTATATCTGTCGAACGAATGAGTGAATGAATGAGTTTGGAGGGTTCTCCAGTGACATCGTTTGCCTGATTCCCTTACAGATTTCTGGGCACCGTCTGGCTTTCCAGCAGAACAGGGGCCTAACCCCTCCACGTCTGTGTCCTGGTCTATAACAGGAAAAGAGCTCCCTGGCGGGGTGATCGCTAGTCCAGATAGAAACCTCAGGGCCGTGTCTGGCACTGGGAAGAGTCCGGGGAATGTCAGACTAAAGCCACTTTGTCCATCCCCCACCAGGCAGAGCAGGCCACTTCCACCAGCCCACACCGCCCTGTCTCCACAGGACCAGGAAGGAGATAGCCCGGGGCCCTTCCTCTCTCCCTAATCTCACTGCCTCACAGGCCCAGTCCTCCACCAGGGAGGTCAGAAAGCCCTTTGCTCAGTCATCTCCTTCTCTCAGAAGTTCTCTCTCCGAGACCTGGAATCTCCAGCAAGTTCCTCAGAGCCCGCCCGGCCCGCCCAGGCCCCAGTAGGTGCCCTGGCCCTCCCCTCAACCCCATCTCCAGGATTAATTAATTGGTCCTGCCCTGCTGGAAACCAGCGACCTCCCTCTCAGACCTCCTCCCCACGCCGCTCTGGCTGGCACCCGGGCCAGTCTCTCCCAGGCGGCGGGGCTGTGCGCAGTGAGTCTGCAGCAGGCCTTGGGAGGAGTGCTGGGTGCCGGGACCAGCCTGGGCCGGTGGCTCAGGCCTCCTCTTGCTGAAACCTGCCACCTCCCAGGCCCTGTGGACACACACTCATCCCCTTCCCTTCCGCTGCCACCAAACAGCTTTCCCTAGAAACCAGCACTCCCTCCCTCCCTCCCTCCTGTCCCGGAAGGGCTGCCAGCTTGTCGCTGGGGGTGGGGCCTGTGGTCCTGGCCTGGCCTCTCTCCACAGGCCCTATGGCTGCCCTACGCCCATTCTGAGGTAGCCTGTCCCAAATGGGGGGAGGGGAAACACAGAGGCCCTGGGCCAGGAGTCTTTCTCAGAGTTCTCCCGGGGGGGTCCTGAAAGAGCGGGGCGGAGGCGGGGGAGGAGGGAGAGGATGGAGGGGGACACCACTCACAGCAGCTCGCGCATAAATACGTTTATTTCAAGGTCTGGTTCACCCTTCGTGGACATGGGCATATGCACTCCATATTATCAACAAGTTCACTTTAAAATAAAAAGGCAGATTCTAGTTAAATTATTTTTTTAAAATATTTTATTGATTTTTTTAAATAAAAATATATTTTTATTGATTGATTTCAGAGAGGAAGGGAAAGGAAGAGAGAGATAGAAACACCCATGATGAGAGAGAATCATTGATTGGCTGCCTCTTGCATGCCCCCTACTGGGGATCGAGCCTGCAACCCCAGGCATGTGCCCTTGACAAGAATCGAACCTGGGACCCTTTGGTCCTCAGGCCAATGCTCATTCCACTGGGCCAAACCAGCTAGGGTGATTTTTTTTTTTTTTAACAGAGAGGAAATAAGAGGGAGAGAGAGTTAGAAACATCGATGAAAGAGAATCATCAATCAGCTGCCTCTTGCACACTCCCATTGGGGATGTGCCTGCAACCAAGGTACATGCCCTTGACCAGAATCGAACCTGGGACCCTTGACCAGAATCGAACCTGCAGGCCAACACTCTAGCCATTGAGCCAAACCGGTTAGGGCTAATTAATTATTTTTAATATATTTTTTTTATTTTCGTTTTTAAATATATTTTTATTGATTTCAAAGAGGAAGGGAGAGAGAGGGAAAGAGGGATAGAAACATCAATGATGAGAGACAATCATTAATTGGCTGCCTCCTGCATGTCCCCCACTGGGGATCGAGCCCTCAAGCTGGGCATGTGTCCTAACCAGGAATCGAAACGTGACCTCTTGGTTCATAGGTCAATGCTCAACCACTGAGCCATGTCAGCTGGGCTAAACTATTTTTTCCCCTCCAAAAATCTTTGGGTCAATCAGACATAGAAATGTGTGCAGTGGCTTTGGGGGTCCCCAGCATGTCACATGCACCCCAGGCACATCAGCGTCTGTTGGGGAAGCCCAGGCTGAGAGGACGGGAGGTGGGAGGTCTGGGCGGAGAGCATGAGCAGGTGGTCAGGGGATGTGGGGGAAACTCTGGTCACTGTTCCTGTTTCTTCTCTTCCCCTGCTGCTCCGACCTGGTCTGAGGCCACGTGCTTCAGCCCCAACTCCCAAACATGCCCCGTTTTTCTCAGATTTTCCCCCAGTGGGGCCCCTTGTTCCAGCTCTGCCGGGCGCCAACACAGAGCCTCGCACAACCCACATCTGCCCACTCTGCAGCATTCTTCATCTCCCGCGCTCGGCGCCTCGGTTTCCTCATGGGGGTTGAACTTAGATCTCAGAGAATCTCACCCTGCTTATGGGAACCGTAGATCTCCCTAGAAAATCTGCTTTCTTACTTCCAGCTAATATTCTTCCACTCATTCCACAAGCACGTAATGAGCAGCTATAAGCCCTGCGCTGTGCACGGTGCTGGGGCGGCAGGTGAAGCGTGGGTTCCTGCCACGAGAATCTCAGGTGTGGGGATTAGAATTCCCTGGGAAGCCGCCTTTCTCCTTTTGTTGCTTATGCTCAGCGAATCTCAAAGCAGCAGGGCCTGCAGAGGCCCGGTGGGGTGACCCAGCCCCGCCCCGCCCCGCCCCCTGGGCTGAGTGGAGGCCGCAGGTGGACGCAGAGGGCGCTGTGATGAAGCACGCAGGCTGAAATGCTGGAGACCAGGTCCACAGCCAGGCTCTGCACTTGTTGTCTAAGCATGCCTCAGTTTACCCATGTAAAATGGGCTGCTCCCCCCACTCCATCTGGCCTCTTGCCACGAAGCTCTCCTGAGCTCTCTCTGCGCCCACACCCTGGCCTCTCGCTGTCCAACCTGCCAGAAGCCAAGAGAATGCCCACATGAGGGCTGTTAACTTTGCTATTCCTTGTGCCTCAATTGCTAGACCCCCAAAATTCAAGTGCCTGTCTCTGCCCAAATATCTCCACCTCCCGGAGGCCCGTCCTGCCACCACTCTCTGCCCCTTTTCGCCGCTCCAGGTTTCTTCAGAGCATTTATCTCTACCTGACCTTACATATCCATTTCCCACGTGTCTGCTTCCTTCCTCCCTCGCCAGACTGTAAGCTCCCAACGCGCAGAGACTTTGTCTGGCTTTTTTTTTTTTTTTTTTTTTTTTTTTTAATATATTTTATTGATTTTTTACAGAGAGGAGGAGAGAGGGATACAGAGCTAGAAATGTCGATGAGAGAGAAACATCCACCAGCTGCCCCTTGCACACCCCCTACTGGGGATGTGCCCGCAACCAATGTACATGCTCTTGACCGGAATCGAACTCGGAACCTTTCAGTCTGCAGACCGACGCTCTACCACTGAGCCTAACCAATTTCGGCTGTCTGGCTTTTTAAATGATAATTATTGTATCCCTGGTCTGGCGCAGACTAATGCCTGGCACCTAGTAGGCACTCAAAATTTTTTTCCTTGAATTAATCTTGAATAAATCAGTAATGGAAACTAAATGAGCTACAGCCTGGGGAGGGCTTTGCACCATCCCTGGCACATGGACGCGGCAATAAATGGCGACTTGCACTCCTCAGCACACACCAGCGGCCTGACTGACAAAGACTGGAATTCCGTGAGGAGGAAAGCAGCATTTCAGCCAAAATTACACATATACATTGCTTCATGCAGTAAACATTTCTGTTGCCGTGTCTGTCATCCCTCTCGATTAGAAGATGCTTACGCCACTGTATGTGCTCCAAAAACCCCAGCCTGCTCGGCAACCGCCGGCTCCTCGTTTTCCTAAGCCCCTTCTCCCCGCCGCTGAGTGAGCTGTTTGGGAGAAACCCGTGAGAGGACACGTCTACGGCCACCTGGGCCTGCGGGAGACCCAAAGCTGCTGATCAGTGATGACTGAAGGGGAACACCTGCTTCAGGCGTCCAGTATGACCTGTGAAGCACAAAGGTCTCTCCTCCCCTCCTCTCCTCTCCCCTCCTCTCCCCTCTTCTCTCCTCTCCCCTCCTCTCCTCTCCCCTCCTCTCTCCTCTCCCAACAGGGCTGTGTGGCACAAGCTGGAAGGTGACAGTCCCTGGCCAGGTTGAAGGGCCTGCCCTCGGAGGCTACTTCATTAGATCAGCACTTACTGGGCCAAGCTCCCTAACACCCTAACAGGCAGGTGGGGTTAACAGCCCCATTGACAGCTGGACAAACAGCCTCCGGAGAGGTCAAGCTGCTGGCCCAGGGCCAGAGCACAAACCCGGCCTCCGCCCCCGGAGCCATCACAGTGGGCAGTCACGTGGGCAGTCACGTGGGCTGCCAGGAGAAGTGTGGGCCTGGGGCGGCCTTCCAGCGGGGAGAGACATTCACAGGGTTGGGAAGGAGAGGGGGGCGACCAGGGAGAGGACAGGAGGCCATGGTTGGGGTGCTTGCCTGGGATTCAGTGGTGGGGCAGGGAAGGACAGGAGGAGCCCAGACCAGGAGGGGAGACTGTCACCCCACCACCAGCCCCACGACTCCGGCCCCACCCAGAGCAGGAAGCCAGCGTGTCCCCCAGCCACCCCCAAAACTGCGGGAGGAGGTGGTGAGGACTCAAACTGCTCAGGGCCTTGTGGGGAGGAGCGAGGCCAGTCCAGGAGGCAGCGGCTTGACCTCTCCTGAGGCTGTTTGTCCAGCTGTCAATTGGGCCGTGGATCTAAGTAGACATATGCCTGCAGCAGAAATCAGGCAGCGGGGCCAAAACACAGGGGTCCACGTGGGCCCAGCGCCCAGGACTGCAGAGTTGGGGCAGCACAGGCCCTGAGCCCACGTGGGGAGGGTGACTAGAGGCCCACAGGTGCCTGGCTGCCTAATGGTTTTCTGAGGAGGCTCCTGGCGGATTGGAAATCTACTCAGAGTGGGGGGGTGAAGCTTGTTAGGGTGTTAGGAAGCTGGGGGGTAGAGGGGGAGCCCGAGCCACTGGGCTGTGCTGGGGAGAAAGAGATGGGTTTGGTGCAGCACAGGCCTGGGGTCTGGCCATAAGTTGGGGTGGCTTTTTATGCTCACCCAGCCCCCCAGGGCTGCAGACAGATGCAGGGGCTGCTGGCTCTGGGCTGAGGCTTGCTGAGCAGAGTGAGGATCAGAGTGAGTGCTGAGGGAGGGGCTCTCCAGAGGCTTGTGTGAAAGCTGTAAGCACCCAACACCTTCCATTAGACAGGAGTGCCAACTGCAGAGCAATGCCAGGGGGAGGGGGGAGGACCAAGACACCCAACCTGCTTGGGCTGCAGGACTTTCCATGGGCCACACTGGCAGAATCCCCTCTTCTCCGCGCTTCCCCTCCACGTTAGGCCTTCTCCCTTCATTAGCCCCTCCCCCTCCCCCCTTCCCAGTCCGCTCTGCCTCGGCCTCTGAGGCCGCCACCCCCTCCAGCCAGGCCCAGGCCCGCTGTCCCCCTCCCACACGGGAGCTGGCCCCGGCGAGGGGAGCCTATTCCTGAGAGGACCCCGATCCGGCTCAGGGAGGTGACCCAGAAGAGAGGCTGGGCCTCCAGTGAGGCTGGATGACTTCAAAGGGCGGTGGGTGGGGTTGGCGCCTGGTCACAGGTGCCACTCAGGGTGGGCCAACCTGCCCAACCAGGTCAGGGCTTGTGCCGCGCACCCCGCCCTCCGCTCAGAACATCACGGCACCGGCACCGGCCTGACAGCAGCCCCACCCGCCCCGGACGGGACTCCTCAGCGCCTCGGGAGCCAGACCTGAGACACAGGATCCAGGATCCGAGGCACCGAGAGCCTGGCAGCTCATCCCAGCCAGCCATTCTTCCACCCCGGTGCCTCCACACACCCAGTCACCCACACGCACGCCCACGGCGCTCCCCGGCCGGGCAGGGGCAGAGCTGGGTTCCGGGGCCTCAGGAGGCTACACCTAGTTTTGTCCACAAGTTTTTCCAGCTGGAATCCTTAGGACACTAGCCGAGGGAAGGCCCGTCCCCAGTCTGGCCCTGGCTCCTCTCCACGGAGCTGAGGGAGTCCGCCCAGGCCCCGGCTCGGCGTGGAGTTCCCGGCCCCTCCCAGACCGCACGTCGGGTGAGCGTCTGCCTGTCCCTGCACGTAGCACCTGGAGCTCGGGACCGAGCTAGGGCCTGGGGCTTAAAAGGAGGAAGTGGCCTCCGTCTGCTCGTCTGTGAAATGGGAATAACGATGGCACCGACTGCATCCGCTTGTTCCGAGGATTAAATGAAATACCGTGGAAAGTTCTTAGCGCAGAGCCTGGCACACAGTAGGTGTTCAATAAACGCCGGGTGTCATTAGCATTCATATTACTACATAGGGAGGAGCACAGGTGGGTAGGACCAGACCCTTGCAAACCGAGTGAGTCCTGGCCTCGAGTGGTTCGGTGTTTGCTCCTGTACCCCGCCTGCTGCTGCCCCTGCGGCTCACCCCAACGTGATCTCCAGACAGACCACACGTCTACCGGAGCGGACTCCAAGCCCCCAGGCGGAGGCCGGAAGGGTCCGGGAGGCCCTTGGCTGGTGGCCATATCCGGGAAGACGCACTGAGGGAGAAAAGTGGAAGGCCTGGGGGGGGGGGGGGGGGGAGCTCCCAGGAGCAGTGGGAAGTGGCTTTCCCTATTCTGGGCTGGAGACAGGGTGGGACAGAGGAGGCCAGGGGGAGGGGAGCGTCCTGGGCTGATGCTGGGGGAACACAGGAGGAGGTGAGGGGGTGGAGTGGCCAGAGGACTGGGGAGGGCTCCCCACTGTGGCTCTTTTCAGGCCCTGGGCAGCATGCATTGAGGAGGGTCTGGCTCCTGGGCCGGCCCATGCCTCTGGCAGACTATCTATCTGCCAGCGTATCTATCTGCCTGCATCCAGGGCTGCAGTCCTGCCAGGCAGGTGGGCGGTATTGACTGAGCACTGGCTGTGCCGGCCCTGAGCAGAGGCAGTGACGGAAACAGGCTGGGCCCTTACCCCTGGGGCACCTACGTCTGAAGGGAGCCGTGACCCCTCGATCTGAGAAGTCCTCCTGGGGACACACATCAGGCAGGACGGAAAGGGAGGGTGAGGAGAGGGGTCCTGTTTGGAGCAGGGAGTGTGTCAGGGCAGAGCAGGCCCTCCGAGGACCTCCCGGGCCCTGGGGAAGGAAAGCCGGGTGGCCTGGCCATGTGGGGTGGCCTCGGAAAGGCCCCCGAGCCTCTGGGAGCCGGGGAGGGGGGTGAGGGTAGAAGGGATGCCCTGGCTCTTTGTGGCAGTGAGAGCCGGATCTGCCACATTCCTTGGAGGCCCTGGTTGCCATCCTACTGGGCTTGGAAAAGCCCCCGGGGAGCAGGCTGGTCTCAGGGCTGGAAAAACTGGTCCTCCTCCC
The DNA here is from genome assembly GCF_964339955.1 of Pipistrellus hanaki. Classification (NCBI taxonomy): domain Eukaryota; kingdom Metazoa; phylum Chordata; class Mammalia; order Chiroptera; family Vespertilionidae; genus Pipistrellus; species Pipistrellus hanaki. The sequence goes on along the minus strand of NC_140518.1, from coordinate 10,354,222 downwards.
AGTCCCTGTCCCCCCCCCCCCCCCCATCAGCCTGGAGTTCCAGGGGAGGGTGTGGGAGGAACTGGAGGTTCCCTACATTCCACAGGGGATGGGAATGGGAGGAGAGGAGGGAGGAGAGAGGCAGAAGCAGCACAGGGAGGAGGAACCAGTGAGCCGGGAGCATCTCGGGCCAGTGAGGAACGTGGCCTGGCGGGGCGGTGGGGGCATGTTTAATGGACTTCGGAAGAGGACAGGAAGGGGGTCAGATGTTCCCCTGTCCCAGCCTGAGAGGGCGGATGTCCTGCGAATAAGCATAAAGCTTGAAGTTAGACACCAAGAAGAACCCCCCCAACAGATGGGTGACTGTGAGGGAGGAGGGAAGTGTTCTCTGAGGAGAAAGGAGAGAGTGGCTCTCAGGCTGAGATGAGCCCAGGAGGTACAACCTTAGGATGTGACTGACTGCCTGGTCACTGTCCCCCGCCCCTCCCCCTATGGGGGTTCAGGCAGGATGGGGGCACTGTCCCTCTGTCCCCTGGGTCCCTCCTGCTCCTCGGACCCCTAGGCCGTGTTAGACATAGGACAGGGCCCAGCCCTTTGCATGACCCCCATAAGAGGATCCTTGGCAACAAGAGAGATTTCGTGTAGATCCAAGGAGGGACCTTCAGCCAGAGGTAAGCTGAAGTCCCCACATGGGCCCAGGCTACATGGCAAGCCCAGCTCTGGGCTTAGAACACTCTCACCTGCCACCTGGGTCCTTCTCTGGGCTGTGAGTTGCCCTGTCTATCCCTACCACCACCACCACCCCCCATTCCCCTCCCTTACCCCTCCCCCTCCAGGACCCACTGTGTTGCTGGTACAGAGTAGGTCTCAGCAAGTGTGGGGTGGGCTCTAATGGACCAAGCTCAAGCCCCCGAGAGTCCTATGGCTCTGGAATCGTCTTCCCTAGAAACAAACGCAGTCCCTCTTGGGGAGACAAAGATTTCCCAGCATTCAGTGAGACAGGCACCGAGCTTTTATTTCTCAACATGCAGGCCTGGGATCAGAACCAGGGGACCACGTGTTCAAATGCAGATCCCCAGTCTCCCTGTTGTAACCCTCTGGACCCAGACACCTGCACTTTATACTGCTTTCCCATCCGGGTCCCCGTCCCCAGGCCCATCCGTGATGCTGAGATATTATTTCAGGCATCTCTGCAAGGCACCAGCTCAGTGAGCACTTCCTAGGGGGGCCTCAGGCCTCCTGCAGCTCCAGGGAGCACAGTGTGACTGGAGGAGAAAGTTCCGGGTGGCAAGAGGACTGAGTAATCAACACCCTTCCCAAGGCTCTTTCCTCCAGTTGACACTCATTCATTAATGTTTGTTGCAAGCCCACCAGGTGCCAGGACTGTGCTGGAGGCTGGTTGATTCAGAAGGGGTCCTGCCTGCCTGCCTGAAGGCAAAGGACAGGGGAGGGCTGGTGTGGATGTGGAGGTGGACACAGTGATCTTTTTGTTATTTAAATCCTCACCCGAGGATATTTTTCCATTAATTTTTAAAGAGAGTGGAAGAGAGAGGGAAAGACAGAGAGAAATATCAATGTGAGATTGGTTGCCTTCTGCACGAGCCCCAACCAGGGTATGGCCAGTTAGGAGCCTGCGGCCGAGGTACATGCCCTTGGCCTCAATCGAACCTGGGACCCTTCGGTCCATAGATGGATGCTCCACCTACTGAGCCGAACTGGCTAGGACCACAATGATAGTTTAAGCTAGTTGTTGGCAAACTGCGGCTTGCGAACCACATGCGGCTCTTTGGCCCCTTGAATGTGGCTCTTCCACAAAATACCACGTACCCTAATTAAGTTAATAACTATGTACCTACCTATATAGTTTAAGTTTAAAAAATTTGGCTCTCAAAAGAAATTTCAATCGTTGTAGTGTTGATATTTGGCTCTGTTGACTAATGAGTTTGCCGACCACTGCCCAGCCTGTCCACCCCCAGGTCTCTGGAGGAGCTAGATTCTCTCTGTCTCCTCAAGGCTGCAATCAGTCCGGTGAGAGTGGAATCTCCTGAAGGAGCTGCAGGGGGAGGGGCCTGCAGCCCAGTAGCCCGGTCTCCTGATGAGATGTCCCTGAGTGGGACACGAGGAAGCTGTACTGAAGCAGGCCTTCTCGGTGGCTCCATCATTCATTCACTCGCCCATTCGTGTATTCACTGGGTCCCTCCTCTGTTCCAGACTGGGACCTCCAGCGTGGACGAGGCATCCTCTATGCCAGTGTTTCCCAAACTTCTCTCACTATGAGAATCACCTGGTGGAGCTGTTAAACTACAGATTCCCGAATCCCAACGAAGAAGTGCTAAACTAGAATTTTTGGGAACATATAGGTAAAATTGTATGCTTAAGCTTAGAGCACTAGTTAAGCATACAATTTTACCTATATGTAAAATATAGACACCTGCTACGTGGGGCATTCAGCCATTGGCTCTTGCACTCTCGCATCCATGCACCAGACATGTACCGAGCACACTCGGCCGGACCCTCTCCCACTGCCTGTGCTGCTGTCTGTGGCAGAATGGCGCAAGGAGCAAGGGCTTTGCAGTCAGAGGGTCCCAGTCAGAACCCAGCCTTCTGGCTCCCGGTGGGAACCACCGGTCTTTGCTCCTGGCACCTGGGACCTCCCCGGGTTTGCTTCAAGGGCCAGGAGCCAGGTCAACGAGGGCTAATGAGGTGACAGCACGTGAGTGAGTTTCTCCTGGATTTCTCCTGCTGTTTCTGCAGTCGGAGCACTTATCCCACAGTGGGGACTTGGTCTCTCCTCTGTCCCAGGACACACACACACACACACACACACACACATAGACACACACACACGTTGGGCCCAGGAGACGGTGGGTCTAGGTACATGGGGGTGCATGACTGGCCACTCGGGGTGCAAAGATCGGAGGAATGAGTTGGGGTGCTGTCCTGAAGGCTCTGCCTTTGGCTGGACCTATTGGCTGTTCTTTGGCAGAGAACCCACAGCCCCTTGGGTCAGGTGAACCCATGAAGGGTTAACGCCAATCCTTTGACCCTCTTCACCCCAAGGACCTGGGCATTCTGAGCTGCCAGGTGAGTGTGGAGACGCACGCACACAGAGTGACTCCACGCAGCCTTCCAGCCGGACCAGAAAGGCAGGGGCAGAGTGAACGCCAGAGGCAGCGAAGGAAAGGACACCGAGTCTCCGCCCAGCGCAGCCTCCACTCCCATCGTAGAGATGATCCCAGCTTCCCGAGAGAGGGCTCCGTATGCTTCTGGAAAACGCTCTGAAACGTCAGGACTCCCATGAACTTCTCAGGCGTTAGGACCGTGACCCCAGCTCCCAGTGAGCATGTCAGTCTGATTGCCAGGACCTTGCTTGGTCTTGCTCCCCTTTCCTGCAAGAAGCTCCCAACAAGGAGAGGAGAGAAATGCTCCCCGACCCCCCAGCGCACACACCTCACTCCTCAGGGAGGGAGCTGCCTTCCCCAGGCCACCCGCCCGCTGAGTGCCACCCAAAGAGGGAGACCCTGGGGGGGGGGGCGTTGGGGAGGGAACAGCTCCATTTCCATCCAAGAAGATTGGGGTCACACTTGAGGAAGGACTTCCTAAATGGCAGGCTCCGCCCCCAGGGTTACATGGGGGTTGTATGTGTGTTGGGGGGGGGAACAGGATGTCCTCCCCTCGAGGGTGACACTGGGGCAGCATCTATCAGGAGGCTTACTGAGCATGCCCACTGGCACGGCTGTTCTGTGGCCGAGGAGTTGGTTGTACAGAGCGTGCGCCCACGAACCCAAATGTACAAGCGTCCTGTTCAACATCACCTGTGAGGGCGTGAAATGGAGACTGCCCAGAGGCCCCCGATAAGAGACGTCACCCGCTTAGAGTGACCACACGTGTGTACTCTGCTGCCCTCACCCACGAGGCCGCTCGGTTTACACAGGCGGGGGCGATGCAGAAGCAGGTGGAGGGACTGCTCATTCTCTTACTGTTTGTCCGTGAAGCTCCGTTTACGCTGGAAACAACGTGTTCAGTGCTTAGAAGAGTCTGGAAGGAGGCCCTCCACGTTCACCACAGTGACCAGACGGGGGCTGGGCTCCTGGGCGCTTTTTATTCTACACTCGGCATTGTTCACAGAAATTCTATGTTAGGAGCGTGTAGCCCTTCAGTACTTTCTAAAGCAACAATTTAAAAATATATATATATTTGTGTTGATTTCAGAGAGAGGAAGGGAGAGGGAGAGAGAGATAGAAACATCAGTGATGAGAGAGAATCATTGACCGGCTGCCTCCTGCAAGCTCCCCACTGGGGATGGAGCCGAAACCTGGGCATGTGCCCTACCAGGGAAAGGAACCGTGACCTCCTAGTTCATAGGTTGATGCTCAACCGTTCAGCCACGCTGGCCGGGCATAAAATGTAACTTTTTTTTTTTTTTTTTACTGAATATAACTTACAGGGTAGAGGGGAGGAGGTAGGGCAGGCACCCCAAGGAGAAGGCTGCCTGCCTCTTCCTCCCTCCTCCCCCCCCCCCTGCTGTGCTCCCATCAGTTTCAGCCCCATTGATATCCACAGAGCACCTGCTCCAGCCCAGGCGGGCATTTAAAGAAGAGTCTGCTCTTTGCCCCCGGGGCACTGTGCAGTGGGAAGACCATGCCCAGCCGCCCTGTGCCATGCAACAGGCCCAACTCAGCCGCCACACACAGGGCCTGCGGAGGGGAGACCGAGGCCAGGGTCTTGGGAGTGTGCGGAGTGGGGAGGAGCTTCGCGGGGAATTGGGAATCTCGTTCAGAAGGCCTGGAACGGGGCCCAGCTGGGGCAGGGCAGCCACACATATGCTGGTGAAAACCTAAGCCTCTCAACTCCGCAAACTCAGGCTGACACCCTTGGACCACGTGGTGCCCCCCTCAGAGCCGCTGTCACCCCCTGCAAGGCCTGCTCAGACAACGCTGGGCACGGTTTGAGGGGAGGGAGCCAGAGGCCCGATGTGGAGGGAGGGAAAAGGGAGGAAGAAGATGCAATTCATTGTAGACCAGACCGTCTTCCCTCAGACTCCCCTCCCTCCACTTCCTTCCTGGCCAGTAAGGGCCAGGCCTCCTCCTCCTTCCCTCGCTCCCCCGCACAGCTCCGGAGAGGGTCTGTGCAGAAGCCCGAGGGCCAGGGAGAGCGCAGAGACCCTGACACTGAACATAGGAGGGGCCTGAACACATTGTGGACCCGGAGTTGTGTTGCTGGCTTTACCCAGTGGCCAGGTAGATTTCTATTGAGCGAGCACAAAAAAAAAGTTTTACATAAATGTTAACGGCATGCTTTAACATTAAATACCCATTGCATTTTGAAGTTATTTATTACATGCTCTTACAGGCTAACATCTTTTAAAAGTAGGATACTCCGTAAAACACTGTGGAGTCAGAAGCGAGATTCTCATGATCCGTCCGCAACTGTTCCAGAGCGTCTCCCAGCGCACCTGTGGGTGGGAAGCTCGCTCATCTATGAGCCGAGCCTTGCCCAAGGCCCCCTGTGAGGCCGCAGCAAAGGCCGGGCGGGACACCCACTCAGGGCTCCGTCCCCCACGGCAGGCCCTCCCCTCTCCCTCGCCCCTTCGTGGCACCTAGCAAGCAGAACAAGCCAGAGTGTCTGCTCCCCACACCCAGCCCCGCGGGCTCACTCCGGTCTCCCTGAGGCTTTGTCAGGATTCCTTCCGCTCTGTGCAGCCTGCAGCAGGCCCCCTGACCTCTCTGGGCCTCCGTTTTCCCGAACGTAACATGGGATTCAGCAAGACTAAGGACTGGGAAAGCAAGATGATGTTCTTGGAAATATTTAGTATTAGTGGCTGCTCCCCTTTTGTAAAGGAAGGCGGCTCCTTTGGGGGAGCAGGAGGAGGGTTAGAGTGAAGGAGAGCACCAGCCGGGGAGGATGTGGTCGGAGGGACCGACCACAGCTGTAGGGCAGCACCCAGAGGCCTGTGTGGGAACTGCACGCCTTCCCCGGGCCGGCTCACTTCCAGGGAGAGGAGGCTGGGGGAGTCACAGGAGAGATCAGCGCCCTGCCCCTCCACCCCCGCCCCCACTGGGGAACTTTCTAGCGCCCAGGACTCTGGGGGCTGGACGGGCAGAGGAGAGGCAGAGAGAGGCAGAGACTGGGTCTACCACGGGCAGGGGGCTCCCCCTCTCGAGGGTCCCCAGGGAAGGAAGCAGATGGGAAGGTGCTGGGAGGCGTTAGGTCCAAGATGGGAGGCAGGTGAGGGGGAGAAGGCCAAGGGCACGTGTGGACAGGAGTGTCCATGGGGGGGCGGGGTGGGGGGGGCCGGCCAGCGGAGAGCTGGAGTGAGTGGGCCTGGCTGTCCGAGGCCAGGCTGAGAGCCGGAGAGCCCGTTTTGACCAGTTCCCTAAACCAGAGGCCCCTCCGCCACAGGCTGGGTGATGGCTGCCGGTGGTTTTCCCCTTCTGCCAAAACACACCTGAGCCAGAGCTCCGGCTGCCTCCCTTCCCTCCGCCCTAAGTCAGGCTCCCCGGGCCCAGCCCTTCTCGGGACGTGTGACCTCAGACGTCCCCCTCCCTCCTGCCCGGGCCGGGGGCAGGGAAACCACGGCTTTAGTCACCCCAGATAATCACCTCTGGTCACTCACTGTCTGGCCTCTTCCTCCGAGGACCTCCAAGTACCTCTGAGACATTATCTCACCGTGCAGGCTCGGTGGGTGGGGGTGCGAGAGGGGGTGCGGGGTGGGGGGAGGGAAGCAGGGAGCTAGCATTTAAGAAGAGAGAAACTGAGGCCAGAAAGGACCTGCACGCCCACCCACCCTGCTTCCCCATGCGGGCCGGGAAGACGGCACCGTCCGTTGGAGGCAGGATGGAGGGCCGGCAGCAGAGAGACCCCAGGGGCAGAGCGGAGAGGGAGGATGTGAAAGGGGCCTTTGGAGGGGTCGCCGGAGCCCACGGAGAGCCAGACCCCGTGTTAAGAGCTTTGCGGGGATTATCCCATCCCGTGGCCCCGTGAGAGAGGCGCTGTAATTATCGCCCTCGTTTTATAGGTGGGGAAACTGAGGCAGGCGTTGGACCAAGACCACACAGCAAGCGAGCGGAGATGCTAGGGTTCGAGCCTGGGAATCCGGCTCCAGAGGCAGCCTCCCGGGGAAGCCGGGGAGCGAGCAGGCCGGAGGCAGGAGCGTGCCAGGGCCCCCCCGGACGTTCCCGAGAGGCCGTGGGTGCAGCTCACCGGCACAGAGGGCCTCTCGTTCCCCAGCATCTTCCTGCGACCTGGGAACTGTGCTGGGAGAGGGCGGGCCCGAGAGGACCGGCGGCTTTCCCTCTCCTGCCGTATGACCCTCAGGCCGTGTTCAGTGCTGGCTTTTTAAAAATATAGTTTAATATTTTATTAATTTTTCACAGAGAGGAAGGGAAAGGGATAGAGAGTTAGAGACATCAATGAGAAACATCGATCAGCTGCCCCTTTGTTCACCCCCTACTGGGGATGTGCCCGCAACCAAGGTACATGCCCTTGGCTGGAATCGAACCCGGGACCCTTCAGTCTGCAGGCCGACGCTCTATCCACTGAGCCAAACCGGTCAGGGCCAGTGCTGACTCTTGAGCCTCTTTTTTCCCTCTCCTGTCCACTGCCCATCCCCTCCTCCCGCCCATACCCAGGGCCACACCAGCAGGGGGGCCCTCCGAAGCCTGGAGCAGGGGAGTCACCCCCTACCGTCCCCCACTCCGGGCCCCAGCCCGCACCTTCATGTCACGTGCCCCTATGACCGGGGAAGCTCTTCGGCGTCGGCCCCAAACCCTTCCCCGAACAGCAGGACAAGGCTCTGCGTGAGGGAGAGGCAGCCATGGAGGCGGGAAGGGTGGTCTAAGACCTCTTTGGACACAGGGCTTGGCGGGACCTGGGGTCGCAGGGCCACCCCACACGGCTCAGCCAGGACGGAAGGCAGGTGCCGCGCTCAGGCGGGCCTGGTTCACCTGTCTCTCAGCTGCGTCCCTCATTAAAGTAGCAAACGGGGCGGCAGCACAAGGCTGCCTTATCTGATGGGAGCCCCACAGGGCCCCCTCCCCCGGAAGAGGCTCATTACCAGGCCCCAGCCCCTGGCTCTGCCAACCTGTTGACTCTGTCATAAGAACAACACGACTCAGCAAGACTTCAAAGGGAGTCTCCTGGTGGTGCAAGTGTGTGCGGGTGCGTGTGTGTGTGTGTGTGTGTGTGTGTACACACACGTGCAAGGAAGGGAGAGTGTGGGCAGACAGAACAGAGAGGGTCAAGGGGTGGGGTGGGTGGGGGGCTCAGGGCCTCCGGAACCTGCTGTGAGCAGAGTGAGCACCCTCTGTAGGCAGGAACAGAGCACTGGGGCCCTCAGGGCCCCCCCAGTTTATGCAGGAGACACAGCCCTGCCTTAGGAGCCCCTAGTCTGATGAGGGTGGTTGCTCCCTCCTCTCTCCAACATGGACACACACATGGACATGGACACGGACACATAGACTTGAATGTGGACACCGACTCCCCTGCACGCCTGGGCGGTGTACATGACTGGCTGCAGGCTGAGAAGGCAGCCCAGCTGTCCCCACTCAGGCTCTGCGAGCCTCACCTGACCCCACAGGACGCGGCAGAGTCCCTGCATGGCTGACCCCCTGGACCCGTGGTCGGCAAACTCATCAGTCAACAGCCAAATATCAACAGTACAGCGACCGAAATTTCTTTTGAGAGCCAAACTTTTTTAACTTAAACTATATAGGCAGGTACATTGTTGAAAACTTAGAGTACCCTCATTAGCCACACTCAAGGGGCCAAAGAGCCACATGTGGCTCACGAGCCACAGTTTGCAGATCACTGCCCTAGACCAGCGGTCACCAACCTCTCGGACCTCACGGGCCACCAGTGGCGTGCGGACCACCGGTTGGTGACCGCTGCCCCAGACTCCCAGTAGGTCTCTCCCACACCCTCCAAACCCTCCATCAGCCCCTCCACCGCCCCCCGGGTCTGGGGGAGTCTTCCCGCTGCAGTTCCAGCTCGCTGTCCTGAGACCTTGGCTGAACAGACTCCCAGGAGGCAGAGGGAACTGGGTTAGGAGGTCTGCCCCCGGCCCCGCCCCATGAGAACAGGGGTGCTCTCCCACGGGCCCTGCCCCGGAGGACAAGATGGTGCGCTGGCTGTCACCATCTCCTCCACCGCCCACACCCCCACGCAGGGGCCTCCGAGGGGAGCCATCACACCCCTCGCCCCTTCAGGAGTTTCTCGTCCCACCTGCCTCCTTCCTCCCCAGGCTCATTAAGAAAGGCGGTTAACCTCAAACAGCAGGCAAATTAAAGTCCTGCAGACACCGTACAGGAGGAGGCCGGCGGGGGAGTGGAAGGCAGGGTGCCGGGCCTCAGAGTCAGCCTGCTCCCAATTCCCGGGCTCCCCTCGCCCCTGGGCTCAGAAAAGGCCGAAGGCTGGGGCAGAGCGTGGCATCTCTGGGACTCTGGAGCAGACACGCCTGGGAAAGATCCCCCACCCCTGCCTCTTGTCTCAATGACCATCCCCCCCCCCCCCCCGCCACCCCCATCACCAGCCCCAGCCCCATTCCTGCCAAGAAGCTGGGTCCTGGCACTGGGTCCTAGCAGAAGCCATAGAATTCACACTCTCAGCTCTGCTTATGAATTCAAATGATTACTAAATCCCTACTACATGTCAGGCACAGTGCTCATTGCTACCGTGTTTCCCCGAAAATAAGACATCCTCTGAAAATAAGACCTAGCGCAACTTTGGGAGAAAAAGTTAATATAAGACGCTGTCTTATTTTCGGGGAAACAGGGTAGAAAAAGAATAAGAGGCAGGAGAGAGGAGGAGGGGGAGGAGGGGGAAAGGGGTGGGAGGGAAGGACCAGGCAATTTTCCTATGGATTCCCACCAGGAGATGCCCCCTTTTTCTGCAGCTGAGGAGGTGGGCCTGCCCCACCCCACTCACCCCCCACCAAGAACAGCCACGTGCTCTCAGGCCCTGGGACAGCCCTCCAGCCCGGCTCACCCAGGAGACCAGCCCCTTGATCTGTGACCTCTGTCTGCCTCTTGCCCGCAGCCCCAGCCCTGGCTCCAGTGGGGTGGGTGGGGCATGCTCCTGAGAGGCGGAGGGGCAGGCCAGGGAGCCGTGAGCTCCGGGGAGAGTGCCCAGCCCCCGGAGGAGCCGTCGGGGATTAGGGGACAGGACAGGTGGCGCGGGAGCGTCTCCAGACACTTTCATCTCCCCACCTGGGCTGGGGCGCTGTCTCTGCCTTTCAGCCTGCCAAGCCTCCTCCGCCTGCAGGCCTGCCCTCAGCCTCCCCCAGGGCAGGGTTCATCCCTTCCCACCCACCCCCTCATTCCATCACCCGCCCCCTAACCACCCTCCCTTCTCAGCTGCTCCTCCTGCCCTCCTGCTGGAGGCTGGCCCCAGCTCCCCTCACCCACCGCCTGGCCGAGGAGACGTCTCCTTCACGGCTCTTCACGCGGAGGGCCACGTGCCTGCCTCAGGGAGCCGGTTTCACAGCCCTTCGCTGTTTTCCATGTTGCCTTCCTGCCCCCGGGTCAGCGGTCGGCAAACTCATTAGTCAACAGAGCCAAATATCAAAACAGGGATTGAAATTTCTTTTGAGAGCCAAAATTGTTTAAACTTAAACTTCTTCTAACGCCACTTCTTCATCATAGACTCGCCCAGGCCGTGGTATTTTGTGGGCCAAAGAGCCGCATGTGGCTCAAGAGCCACAGTTTGCCGACCACAGCCCCAGGTGACTCAAATGCATCTTCTGCCCCCCAGGCACCGACCAGACATGACAAAAGATGGGCAGGGGCTTCAGGCAGCTCGCAGGGCACAGGGGGCCTCTGCCACAGCAGGTGACTGGCTCCGCTACTCAAGGCAGCATCTTTCATTCCTCAAAGGGGATGGGGGAGGGGGAGAAGGGAGAGGGGAGGGGTCTAGTCAGGAGCCACCAGCACGAATGCAAGCAGAAAGTGCTCAGTGTGTGTCCTGTGCTTTGCCCAAAGGGCCTTAGGCCCATGAACTCACCTAATCCTAACAGCAATCCATGAGGCAGACACTCCTACCGTTCCCTTTTTACAGACCAGAATACGAGGCACAGAGCGGTTAAGTAACTTGCCCGAGGTCACACAGCTGGGCGATCAGGGCAGGGTTTGGACCTCGGCATTCTGGCTCTCTGTTCTCGCTATGGAACTTCCTTGTTTAAAAGCTCTTCGCCGCCCGAGGCGGTCTCAGAGGCTTCCCTTTGCCCTTCCCTGCCGTGATGCTCGTACCTCGCAGGCCAGGAGGACAGTGTGAAAGGCTTGCCCGCCACTGAGACTGTCCCTTCAAGATATTCACGCGGGGACCATTGACGTGACCAGAGGCTGGGTCTGTGGACCCAGTGACCCAGGGGGATCCACCATCTCCAGAATCCCCCCCATCACCTCCCTCCCAGACCAAGCAGGGGGCCATGGCACTTCCGGTCCCGCTAACAAAGTCAGCTCGGAGTCCGAGTCCACTCGTCCTCAAAACGTCTGAGGATTTCCTTCCCCGGCGCTAGCGACCTGAGTGACGCAGGTCCCCCTCGGAGGCAGGGCCATCGCTCCCTGATAGCCTGTCCCTGGGCCTCAGACTCCCCCACCTCCCTGGGCCTCCGCCCCTCGGCCCTGACATGGGGGTGATGGTACCCACGCTCAGCAGATGCAATGAGATCACCTGAGTCAAGTGCCCACCAGGCGCCTGGCATTAGGGGGAGCTCCACACAGGGCAGGGAGGGGGAGGGGAGTCCTCAGACGGGGGGAGGGGCGGTGTCTGGGCTGTTGGGTGGGCGTGGAGGGGAATGGTCTCTTGCCAGGGGTCAGCGTGGGGAGGAGGTGTCACCCAGAGGAAAATGAGCTCTGGAGCGGCCTGGCCAGCCGCCAGCAGGGGGCCACGCTGGCACTCAGATCCCAGGGTCACTGGCACCGGATCCTACCTGCCATTCCGAGCTCCCATCCACCCATGGAGGGCTGCCTGGGACCAGACCGGGACCCCGTGCCTCCCACCAGCCCCAGGCAAAGTGGGGGAACACTTCCCCAGAGGCAGGGTGCCCCCCCACCCCCCCCACACACACAAGATGCTGGCTGGGGCTGCGGGGCCCGGCCCCTGGAGGAGAGGGCAGCTCCCCTGTGGGACCTCCCCAGAAGGGAGTCTGTGTGCCGAGGCCGCTGCCCCAGCTCTGAGGGGCTGGCTGCTGCGTCAGGATGGGGAGAGGCCTGGGCTCAGCCTGAGATGACCCCACTCACTCCTCCCTGGCCCTGTCCCCTCGTCTGTATCAGACACTCAGCCCCCCCCCCCCCCCACGAGAGCCCCGCAGTGTCTCTGGCTCTGAGGACCGAACCGAACTGTTCCCAATGTGATAAACACCAAGACAAAGTGCGGAAGAAGGGGCCTGGGATCTCAGACCCGGCACCAGGCCTGGACCACAGGTGCTCCTTCCGCTTCCCACCCCCACCCCCACCCCCGGCAGGGCAGGGGAACACCCCCCACGCTCCTGCCTGTGCCCCAGCGTTGTCGGGCAGAAATGGAATCAGGTGTGTGCATGGGTCAGCTGTAAGGTGCTCACAAGCTCAAGCAGCCTATTTGAGACGAGCGGTGTCAATCAACCGCAAAGGCAGCCGTGGGAGCAATCGCCCCGCCTGCTGCTCTGGGTCAGGTGGGGCCTCCTCACCCAGCGGAGGGCCAGCCTGCTCCGGCCTTCCAGAGCCTCCCTCTTCCTTCCACCCAGGAGGGGCTGAGCCCTCCCACCATCAGGATTTATTCCAGATCGGCTGTCCTTGCTCACACCCTCCACCTCCCTCTTCCTTAAAGCTGGAACCAGTCAGATGGAGAGACACATAGGAGAGAACCAGCCTCTGGTTTGGGGACCCGCTGATCCCCCAGCCTCCCCCTCCCCTCTTTGACTGCAAGATAAGGCCCAGGGCACAGGGAGGCAGAGCAGGTCTGAGATGCTGGAACCATGAAGAGGCCGTGGCCTGGATGGAGCCTGTTTCTCACCCACCGCTCACCCGGGGGGTTCTCGAGCCTGGCTTTTTTTTATTTATTTATTTATTTTTTTTATTGATTTTTTACAGAGAGGAAGAGAGAGGGATAGAGAGTCTGAAACATCAATCAGCTGCCTCCTGCACACCTCCTACTGGGGATGTGCCTGCAACCAAAGTACATGTCCTTGACCAGAATCGAACCTGGGGCCTTTCAGTCCACAGGCCGACGTTCTATCCACTGAGCCAAACCGGTTAGGGCTACTCCCTCCACTTTTTAACGTGTGTAGACATTCTCTCGCCATCAGAGACCCCAGTCCATTTGCACACGCACAGCCACACAATCAGTCACTCCAACACACTATCACTCATCCACTTCCAGAAACAATCTGGCAGGCTTGTCTGCACTCACATAAACACCTTCTCACACACTTCTACACAGACATGAGCCCTCACCCACACGCACACTGAGTGTGCACGCACACAGCACGCATGCCCACACACAGCACCCCCTCAGGCACTCATGCTCATGTACACACACACACACAGACACGCTCACACACACACTCATCCTTCGGCTGCCAAACCAAGCCCTCTATGCCCAGGTCTGGCCAGCTCGGGGGTGCCCCTCCAGCTCATCAAGCACCTGATCCCTTGTGCGTCCCCCAGGCCTGGTCTCCAGAAACATCCAATATTGGGAACCCTGCTTTAGCCCTTCGATTCCTGAGCTCCCATCTACCCAGTCAGCACCCACCTTTGCCTAGAATCTAGAACTGGCCAGAACCACCCAGGCCTGAGGGGCAGGAGGCTCCAGCCTGGGACCTGGGTCCTGCCTGCCCCCCGCTGTCTTGAGCCTGAGCCCCCAGCCCAGCCCGTCGCCCTCCCCCTGCAGGAGGGGCCTGGAGAGAGCACCTGGGGACACCTGTGCTCGGTGTCCTCATCGGCGAAAAGAATGTGGCCACCCCATCCCACGCCCAGGATGGCTGTCAGGAGCTCCCACATGACGAGGGAAGGGCACTGTCAGCTGGAAAACATCGTGTCCAGCCTGGGGGTTAGTCATGCCTTCCCTCTGGCCACCCTCCTCATGGCGTCCTCGGGAGCAGACCCAGGGCGGCCGCGTCAGAGCTGCAGCATCATGGGAGACTCCATCCACACAGGACCCACCCACGGCCACGGTTCGCCCCGCAAGGCCCGTCTGTCCCGGAGAGCCTGGGTCCGGGCTCAGGGCCCCTGGGCATGGCAGGGAGGGAACTGGGAGCCTCTTCTCTTTGGGATGAAACGCCTTCACCTGACTGGCAGGTCCTCTGGAGACACCGGGGCCCTGGGAGGGGTCGAATCCAGCTAGAACCCCTCTGCCTTAGGGTCAGTGTTCGAAGGATTCTCGATCCCCTATTTTCCACATCAAGCCACGAAGGGGCTCCTGCGAGGCCCCCTCTCTCCTGAGAGCGAGGACAGACATGGCTCCACCAGCCAGAGGCCACTCAGGCGGCCCGCCGGGTGGGAGGTCCGTCTGGCCCAAAAAACCAGACTCGGGGAGGGCCTCAGGGCAGTCCAGAGAGAAGTGGGAGGCACCGAGGCAGTGCCAGAGCCCAGAGCCTGGAGCCCACCAACCAGGGAGGAGGCACTAGCCAGAAGCTGGCTCAGCTGGTTGCCTGCAGACCGCCCCTGGGGCAACCTCAACTGGGAGGCTGGGGATGGGTGGAGGCCCCACGTCCAGGTTCAGGGTGGAAAAGGCACAGATGAGGGCGGCCTTCAATGCAGGGAGCGGGCAGATCACAGTCAAAGGAAGAGAGGAAGAAAAGGAGAGAGATGCCGAGGCTGGTTTGGCTCAGTGGATAGAGCAGTGTTTTTCAACCTTTTTTGGGCAAAGGCACACTTGTTTCATGAAAAAAATCACGAGGCACACCACCATTAGAAAATGTTAAAAAATTTAACTCTGCGCCTATATTGACTATATATAAAGTAATTCTCTTGAATAGGAATCAAATAAACACAAAGAAAGTATTTTATAATTACTTTATTATGAAATATTAAGTAAACAAAATAGTGAAAAATTATAAAATTCTTGTCTTGTCTGCACCTACGGCACACCAGGCAACATCTCGCGGCACACTAGTGTGCCGCGGAACAGCGGTTGAAAAACGCTGGGATAGAGCGTCCATCTGTGGACTGAATGGTCAAGGGCATGTACATTGGTTGTGGGCACATCCCCAGTAGGGGGGTGTGCAGGAGGCAGTTGGTCGATGTTTCTCATCGATGTTTCTAGCTCTATCCATATCCCTTCCTCTCTGTAAAAAAATCAATAAAATATATTTTTTAAATATTTTTTAAAAATAAAAATAGCCGAAACCGGTTTGGCTCAGTGATAAAGCGTCGGTCTGTGGACTGAAGGGTCCCAGGTTCGATTCCGGTCAAGGGCATGTACATTGGTTGCGGGCACATCCCAGGTAGGGGGTGTGCAAGGGGCAGTTGGTCGATGATTCTCTCTCATCGACGTTTCTGGCTCTCTATCCCTCTCTTCTCCTCTCTGTAAAAAATCAATAAAATATATATTTTTTAAAATAAAAATAAATAAAAATAAAAAGGAGAGAGACAGACAGGGCTTGGTAGAGAGATGGAGAGAAAATATGGCGATAAGGACAGGAAAGTCGAGTCCCCAGTCAGCCAGAGAGCAGACCAAAGAGGAGAAGGGAAAGTAATGGCAGCTGGAGAGGCAAAGGACCCGTCTGGAGCTGGTCCCTGATCCAGACAGAGCATCAGAGAGAGGTGCAGAGCCAGGGGACCAGGAACGGAGGGAGGAGAGGGGAGACAGAGAGAAAGGCTGAGCCGGTGGAGAGATAAAGGCCGGACGGAGAGCCAGCGCTGCATCCAGAGCAGGGAAGGGAGTGAGGGTGAGAGGCAGCCTGAGAGGCTCTAATTATGGGCGGGCGGCGGGTGGAAGCAGAGGGCAGCCTGTTTGAAGTCTGTGGTGAGAGGCATCAAAGGGAGAGGAGGGAGGCCAGCAGGGCGAGGGAGACAAAGGAAGGGCCACCCTCCACTCAGGCCCACCTGGACCTCCCGTACCCACCGGCCCCAGCCCCCAGCCCTCCTCCACCAGCTGCTCGGGACTGGCCAGCGGTCTGAGCCACCTCATCATGAGCCTGGGACTCAGGGTCGGTGGGGCCTGCTGCCCTCCCGCATCCTCGGGGGCATGACAGGCTGCTGGCCTCAGGGACTGCCTCGCTTGGGGACCAGCTTGGACTTCCCTCATGGTGCCTACAGCTATAACCTTCCTGTCTCCCCGAAAATGTGTCCTGGCGTCTCCCAGCCCCAGCACCAGTCTCAGTTCGCCTTTCCTCGGTTCCAGAAAACTCCCTCTGGATTCGCAACTCCCACCCAAGCAGGGGATGGCAGGCCCTTGGCTGCAAGGGGTGTCCCAGGGTGACCTCTAACCACCTCCTCCTCAGGCCAGCAAGTCAGCTGCGCCTGGATCACCACAGGGTGGCTTCTGGCTCCTGCAGAGGACTTCTCTTTGCGCCCTCCCTCTTCTGCCTGCTCCAGCCCACACCCCTCCAGGCCAGAAAGTCCTCTGGTGGTCTCGCCCAGATCCTGCCTGCG
>NC_140518.1:9562675-9732675 GCF_964339955.1 Pipistrellus hanaki | reverse complement strand
AGGCCCTTTTCATCCCAGCAGCTTCTCAAGGCCGCTAAGGCCATTCCCTGACCTCCCGATATGCCCTGGGGGCGGGGTGAGCTGCCCTGGGAGTCTGGCATTTTCTCTGATCTCCTCCCCACATCCCGCTCCCCCAAGCGCCCAGGCCACATTCTCCCTAGTCTGTCCACCGCCCTGCATGGCGTGAGAGCCAGAGACCAAAGGAAACAGGGGGCAGAGAGGAGCTGCAGAAAGGTCTCCTCCAAGAGGGGGCAGGTGGGGACATAAAGCACAACTTCAGTGTGGCTCTGCGGGCTGGAGCGTCATTCCTGTGGGTTCAATGCCCCAGCTGGGACCCATATGGGAGGCAACCAATCAATGCTTCTCTCTCACATTGATGTTTCTCTCTCTCTCCCCTCTCCTTTCTTCTCTCTCTAAAATCAATAAAAAGCATATCCTTGGGTGAGGATTAAAAAAAAGAAGAAGAGAAGCCCAAACTGGTTTGGCTCCGTGCATAGAGCGTCAGCCTGTGGACTGAAAGGTCCCAGGTTCGATTCCGGTCAAGGGCATGTACCTTGATTGCGGGCACATCCCCTGTTGGGGGTGTGCAGGAGGCAGCTGGTCGATGTTTCTAACTCTCTATCCCACTCTCTTCCTCTCTGTAAAAAATTAATAAAATATATTTTAAATAAAGAAGAAAAAGCAGCAGCAGCAGCAGCAGCAGCAGCAGCAAAACTGGCCTGAGCAGCCCACCCCCCAAAAACAAACCCACAGAAAACGGGGCGGGGCTCAGGGCTGCCAGGACCCATCACAGAACCTTCCCGACTCTGGTTTGGCATCAAACCAGGAAGGGATGCCCGCCCTTCTGGGATACCCTCTGCCTCTGGGGCCTTGAGTGTGCTGTTCCACTGGAAGCAGGATCCCAGGCAGCCCCCACATGACCTTTGGAGGCTGAGGGTGAACGGGTGTCTTATCTCTGCCCGCTGGTAGCTGGGAGATGGAGTTTGGAGAGCTTGCCCAGAGAGAAGTTTCTCAAGGTGGTGAGAAATGGGTGGTGGGAGGCAAGGTTTCTAGGAAGCAGAGGCGAGTGGCCCTCCTGGCCCAGTGACCGCTCATCCCACACAAGCACTTAACCTCGGGCTGACGCGGCCCTGGGCTGGGGCGCTCGCCTGGAAAGAAAGCGGCCTTTACTGGCCCTGGGGCTCAGGCAGAGCGGGGGCTCGGTGGTTGGGGCTTACAGCACCCCGGCAGGTGGAGAAGGGAGAGCCTGGGGGCCCCCCAAACTCAGTCTGCGTTCCGGGCTTGCTAGGCTGAGAGCCCCTGTGGACAGGGCCACGTGCCAAGTACTTGGGGAGAGGCAGGGTCCGCAGTCTGATGGCAGAGACAGGACCACAGGCTGCTCTTGAGTAGGAGAGTAGGGCCTTTGAAGAGACAGGATTAGATCTCACCCATTTCTTTTAATTGATTTCAGACAGGAAGGGAGAGGGAGAGAGAGAAAGAAACATGGATGATGGGAGAGAATCATTAACTGGCTGCCTCCTGTATGCCCCACACTGAGGACCAAGCCTGCCCTCCCTGAGGGCGTCCTTTCTAACTGAGGACGCCAGCAAAAGAAATGGGGGGGGGGTTAGAATACTGGGCCCCGGGCCCCAAAGGGCGGGGGGAGTAAAAAGGGGGCACTTAAGGCACCCTCCTCCCCGTGGGCAGGCTCTAGACAGCCGCTGGATACACCCAAATGTTAATCACCAATTAGCACAGTTCAGGTGGAAAGGGAAACTTTATTACGTGTAAAATGGCCCTAATGTGGCAGGCGCTGTGGGCTTAATTCCTTGAGATAAGATGCTTTTAGGCTAATCAGAGGGGCTGCGGGCGGGATATAAAGGAGGCTGGGCCGGCAGACAGTCAGAGGCAGCTCCGGCCAGGAGGAGGAGGAGGAGGAGGAGGAGGAAGAGACGCCCTGCCCTTGCCCTCTGGGAGGCTGGAAAGGACAGCGGTGAGAGGGCAGCTGGGACAGGGACCCGGAGGGGGGTGGCCTGGGACCCCGGGAGCTCGGCACCTGGCACCCCTTTCTCCTCTCCGTCGGAGGTATGGGGGCTCCTAAGCCCAGGTGACGGAGGCAGGAGGACGGGGTCTCGCCGCCCGCACATGTCGAGCCCTAGCTTTGGTTGTTAGGGCCTGGGAGGAAGGTTACTTATACTGACGCCCCCGGATGCAGCGGAGGGGTCAGACCTCAGAAAGAACTTCCCTGGGTGGAGAGAGCCAAGTCTGAGAAGGCAGAAGGGGATGGTTCCCGGGTGGTTTTCACTTCGGGCGAGAGGGCTGTGATGATTTAGGTGACAAGCCAGTGTGAGCCTGGGAGGCCGGCTGGTATGAGCTCTGGAGGGCTCTGAGGGGAGAATCCTGCCAAACCACATGCCTATGATGTCTAGCCACTGAGCCGGGAAGGGGGGCTGTCCAGGCACACAGATCCCACTGCTTACTCCTGCCTGGAGCACCCCTCTCTCCCTCCCCTCCCCTCTACTCTCCCCCACCCCCTGCCCCTCAGACTCCACTGAGACACAAAACAAAAAGGCAGCTCACCTCTGGGCCGGATTCCTTGCTCCTTCTAGTTACTAGCTGTTAATTAGCTACTAGTTACTTCTAGTTACCAGCCGTACTGCCCAGCACTCCCCACCCTCCCTGAGACCCTGCGTTAGCCTCTTAGGAAAACTCCGAACCACAGGACTCAGGACCCCCAGCACTCGGGACCCCCAGGGCTCTGAGGCATGCTGACCGCTCGCTCACACAGTGCTTCCCCCCCGTCCTGCTCCTGCTCTCCCTCAGCTCAGGAATAACCCTTGGAAGATGGTGGCCATGAAGCTCTCTCTGCTGCTGGTGTCCCTGCTCCTGGCCGTGGCGCTAGGAGAGAAGGAAGAGAGCCCTTCCAGGTGCGGAGAGGAGGGGGGGCGGGCAGGGGAGGACAGGGCTCTGGTCTTGGGGGCGTGAGAAAGCAGGAATCCTGGGCCAAGAGGAAAGAAGCTCCAGGGGACACTCTGCCAGGAGCCTAGCAGAGAGCAGAGTGAGGACAGGAGCAGAGAGGATTTCTCATGAGCTACTGGTTAGGCCTCTGGAAGGCCTTCTCAGTGGCTAAGCATCTGAAGCAGATGAATACACCTCCCTTAACCATTCATTCCGGCGAGCACTGGGTCACCTAACGGGATAAAGGGCCCCCCTCACCCCGTGTACAAGAGTGGGAGATACACGTGAAGAGTGGCCCACAAAGCCCTCCTGCTCTCCTGGCGCGTACAGGGCCAAGGGGAAGACAGACAGAACCACCCAGGCGAGCTGCAGACTCCCAGGAGTTCTGTGAGGAAGAGCAGGGAGCACTAGGCATGAGCACAGCAGGGGGCTTTGTGGTTTGGGGACCAGGAGAGACCTATCCGAGTAACGTGCTGGGCACTCTTGGCCGCAAGGACAGCACAGGCTCACGTACGTTCAGTGATGTAAACCCAGGCACGGCTGTCAGAGACGTATACGAGAAGTTGAGAACACAGACCTGGGCCCGGGCTGCCTGGGGTGAACCCTGGATCTGCCACCTATGCTGTGTGCTACATCCATCCCTCTGCTCCCTGGTTTCCTCGTTCACAGAAAGGGGGTGTGGCTAGAGTCTGCCTCCTGGGGTGGCGTGAGGATGGAGAGAGTGTGCGTGTTCAAGGGCTGTGAGAGGCCCTGCCTCACGCTCAGGGGCTCACTGTTGTCAGCGGTGACCGGGAACCGAAGACCTAAACCAGGCGTGGCCGGGGCGAGAGGAGTACAGGGAGGCCCTGGGAGCCAGTCCTTTGGGACCAGGGGCCCCTCTGATCCCTCTTCGCCCAGAAGCCGAAGCCACACACACTAACGAGGCAGGGAGTGAGCCTTTCGGCTGAAAATAAAGTCCAAGGGGCTCAATGCAGAGCCAAGAGGGCGTCTCCACAAAACATGGCCCCCCGAGAAATGGGCTGGTTCATGTGCACACGCTGGCCTCCTGCCAGCGACAGTCACGTGTGCCGGGACGGTGAACCCCTCCACCCTGCCCCTTCATGGCACCCCGGCTTCTCCTCTCCCCTCCCTGCCCCTCAGAGTCCACCTGAAGGTCAGAGGCTCCACACCTCGAGGCCGCAGGTACGCCGAGGGGACTTTCATCAGTGACTACAGTATCGCCATGGACAAGATCCGCCAACAAGACTTCGTGGACTGGCTGCTGGCACATCAGGGGAAGAAGAATGAGTGAGTCATCGCGCCAGCGCCTCCTGTCCCCAGCCTCCCGCTCCCTTCCCGCATCCAGACCAGGGCCATGGCGGCCCCACAGGGCCCTGCGATGCACAACTCCAGGTGGCGCCTCTCACTGAGGCGATGACAGGGAGCTGGGCCGCGGGGTGGCCCTGCCTTGGGCAGCGGTCCAGTGTGGGGGCAGGACTAGGGCAACCTCCCAACCCTTTTCTCCCAAGGGGAAGGTCAGGGAAGATGTGTGGGGCTGACCGAGGAGGCAGGGAGTGAAGGCAGGGCAAGCTGAGCTGCTGCCAATGACTTTTTGGTGGTGGCCTCTTCAGACTCGGGAAATAGAATGAACTGCCCTCGCCTACCTCCTTCTCTTTGCCAAATGTCTCCCTGCCCTCACTGCTTGGTTGGCATGGTAGGTTCTGGAAAGCTGTTCCCCGGCAGCTGAAGACAAGCGGTGAGGAGGCTGAGGGGAGAAAGAGGTACCCTCTGTGCTGCCACCCACTCCCTAATCCTTATCTTACCAGCTGGAAACACAACATCACGCAGAGGGAGGCCCAGGCCCTGGAGCTGGCCCATCAATCTAACAGGAAGGAGGCGGCCAGGGAGCAGCAGGGGTGAGTCAGCCCACAGGGGAAGGAGGGTGTGGGGCCTCCTGACCCACCCCCACCTCATTGTTCCCGCTCCCAGACTCCAGAGCAGGGCCAGGCCCCAGATAAGCAGCCCCTTCCACTCGGAGTTCAAAGAGGGGTCTTTGCTGAACTCTGGGAGGAGGTCAGCCTGAGCTTAGGGGAGAGGCCTGCGCGGGATGGGGGCGGGGTGCCTGGGAGGGGTGTGGGGCCGGGGTTTCTAAGATTGATGACTTCGTGTGTAGTTAGGGGCAGCTAAAGAGACCTCAGGAACCGGCTTCCCCACGTCTCCCTGCCACCCACCGGGAAGGACATCTGTGGGCCTGGGCCCACCCTGTCCCACGGCCAGTCCCTGAAGTCAGCTGCCCGCCTCTGAGGAGGCTGAGGAATCTATGGCACAGATCATTACGGAGAGCCAGTAATGTCCCCCCAGTAATCTCTTGAGGGTTCGGACTGCATTCTGGGATACTTGTAGGGTGGAGGGGGGGATGTCTGCCACCACAGTTCGGTTTGGCTTTGCCTGTGGTGAAGATTGGCAGGCAGATAGGGTTGGCGTTTTAAAAGCTGGGGGAACCCGGAGGCAGCTGTGTTGACTCCCTCCCTCGCCCCCTCCCTGGGAGTCCCGGCCGCCTATTTACTCTCTCTGGGTGGGGCCGGGGCTAAAGCAGCCCGCCTGGGCTTTCTCCTTTGCAGCTCCCTACCCACCAAGCCCAGGGAGGAGGACCTGCTGAAGGACTTACTGCTCCAAGAGCTGCTGGCCTGGATGGTGGATCAGACGGAGCTCTGCAGGCCCAGGTGGCAGAGGGGAGGCTTGGGTCGGCTTGTGTCGTGGTTATAAGCTTGAGTATTGGGGTCTGACGCAGGTTCGAATCTTCACCCCAACATGGGCTGGCCCAGTCTCAGGCTCCCCGAACTTCACTGTTCCCTTGAAAATCGGGCACTATTGAAACCGCTTCACGGGGCTGCTGTGGGTTTTAAATAAGATGCCGTAAGGAAAAGGCCGAGAGCAACCTCTGTGGAAAGTACGAGTTCAGCAATGGTGGCCGCTGTTAGTACTGTTTGCCCTTCTTTCTCAACCTCCTCCAGTGAGATGCTCTCTCCCCTTCCTGCCCACCCCCAGACCTGCCCATCCTGTCCTCAGCTCCACCTCTGTGCCCTGCTGCCGAGGCACCTTCCCAGGGATGGAGCCCCTGTAGTTGGAGGCACGATGCCCTTCCCTGTAGCTGCTGCTGGTCTCAGTGGTCATTGGATCCATATCACTATTAGGATCCATTTATGCCCTAGAAACAGTGGTTGGCAAACCGTGGCTCGCGAGCCATATGTGGCTCTTTGGCTCTTCCACAAAATACCACTTGCGGGCGCGCACGTACAGTGCCATTGAAGGAGGACCCTAATTAAGTTTCTAACATGTACCTACCTATATAGTTTAAGTTTAAAAAAAAAAAACTTGGCTCTCAAAAGAAATGTCAGTCGTTGTACTGTTGATATTTGGCTCTGTGGACTAATGAATTTGCCGACCACTGACCTAGAGGAAAGGGACAGCTGAACACCATGAGAGACCCATCCACCTAATGGGTGAGACAGGACACTCATTCCGAGTGCAGATTCCCAGGCACAGAAACCAGACATTTAGGCCAGCGGTCGCCAACCTTTCGGACCTCATGGACCACTGACCACCAGTTGGCGACCGCTGATCGGAGACTTCCATGCTGGGGAGCTGGGGAGGACTGAGGGCACAAACGTGGGAGGACTGAGGGAGGATGAGAAGGTGAGGGGAATGTGACCACGACAATAGAGAAGAGGGTATGAGAAAGTCTCAGTGCTTTTTGAATCACTTTGATTATTTATCATTAGAAAGGTACTCTGGAGGCAGGAGCAGTTGAACTATGGCTGGATGCCAGGATAAATTTACTTTGCTGATGCCAAGCTGATAACCACCCTCCGTCCCCTCCTCTCTCTCCTCTCCACAGGATTCAGTGACTCTGACTAAACCCCGCTCAGGACTGGACTCTGCCCTTCCCTGACTCAGCTCCTGGGTACCTAGACAAGCCAAATCAATAAAGTTTAAGCTGAAATAAATCCTTGTGCCCATTGTCAAAATATTATCAAATGTCTACTGAGCTCATTTATGTGCCGTGTACCACCCAAGAGAAAGAAGATATGGCTCTGACCTACCTGCTAATTCATCTATTTATTCTGTAAACACTTACTGGAAACTTAACATACGCGGGGGTTGTGCTCAACATGCGTGTAGAGCAATGAGGGAAATCAGTACAATCCCTGTCCCTGTGAGGGGTTGACAGGCTGGTGATGAAGACAGACCTTCATCTGTAAACACACACACACAACGATCACGGAGCATGCCGAGTTCTGCAGAGAGGAGGTTGTTATGAGAGAGGACAGAGAAACCGTATATAGGTGGAGTCAGGAGGGCCTCTTGGAGAAAATGACATTTAAGCTGAATAAGATTTGAAGGATAAAAATGGCAGACCAAGGGTGAGTGGAGCCTTCATATTAACCAGAGTTATTATTACAGCAACATGGGCAATGGGCAGAAGAGGACAGGCAGGTCTCGACAGGTGGGCGGAGGCCATGTTAGAGCTTTTAGATTTTACCCTGGGTGCAAAGACAAGTCTGAGAGGGATTTTAAACAAGGTCAAGTCACAGAGGATCTACAATATTTGCATTCCCAAACGGTCACACTGGTGAAAGTAAGAATTACTATAGCATAGCCCTTTAGCTGGTTTGGCTCAATGGATAGAGAGTCGGCCTGCGGACTGAAGGGTCCCTTCATTCTGGTCAAGGGCACATGCCCGGGTTGTGGGCTCGATTCCCAGTGGAGGGCATGCAGGAGGCAGCCAACCAATGATTCTCTCTCATTATTGATATTTCTCTCTCTCCCTCTCCCTTTCGCTCTGAAATCAATAACAATATATTTTAAGAAAGAATTACTAGTATATTGAGATGATTAGGGATGAAAGGGGAAGAGGAAGACCAGTAAAGAGGCTTTTGCAGGATTCCAGGTTTATACTAGGGTGGTGGTGGTGGGGACGGTGGGGGGAGCAAAGTGGGCAAACTCAATATACCCAAAAGTCAGTACCTTTACCTCCCATGTTCAGAGCCTTCCCCACCTCCGCTTGCTGCCTTCTCCAATGCCCTGCATCCACAGTGATGATATCTCGGGTCACCTTTCCCTGGAATGCCCTCCTTGATCTAGTCATAGTTTAGTAGACTACTAGAGTCAAGCACACCTAGATTCAAAGCACTTACTAGCTCTGTGAGTTAGCAAACTAGTTTCTTTCTCTGTGGTCAATAAAAGTTAACCTTTGTTATTATTACCCACACACTTAACCCTTAGTTGAAAAGGGTATTAGTTTAAATCAGGGAGTGGCAAGCAGGATGGCTAACGGTCTGGGCCAGTAACAAATGATCATGAGCAAAGTGAGGAGGGTGTAAGACAGCATGAAGGATGGGAACTGGGGAAATGGAAGAGACATGTTCGCCTAAAATCTTTCTGGTGCCAAACAACCCTCTTCTGAGAGCTGACTTGGCCTAAGCACTGTCAGTTTGCCATCTCTCCCATATTTGGTTTCCTCTCCTCTATAAACTCCTGAATGTGTACCACATAATTTAGAGCATGCCTTTGTTCAGAGGATGTATTTTAATGATTCTCCATGATAGTACCGAATGTCTTGGGGAGAAGTTTGAATCTAGATTTCTGAATTCTTGGGTATCTCTTGAAATCACTAAATCAGAAAGGGTTATTTTAAAATATTTTATGCAATGTTCTTGGTATGGGGCAGGCATTGTGCTCAATCTCATATAAACATTTTTTCAGCCAAAACCGGTTTGGCTCAGTGGATAGAGCATCGGCCTGCGGACTGAAGGGTCCGGCCAAGGGTATGTGCCTTGGTTGCGGGCGTATCCCCAGTGGGGGGTGTGCAGGAGGCAGCTGATTGATGATTCTCTCTATCGATGTTTCTAACTCTCTGTTCCTCTCTGTATAAATTCAATAAAATATATTAAAAACATTTTTAAAAATTTTAAAGTATTTTTTTATTCTTTTAAAAATAAAAATATACTTACTTATTTTAGAGAGAGAGGAAAAGAGGGAGGGAAGAGAAAGAAAAATCATTTTGTTGAGCAGAGCCCTGATCGGTTTGGCTCAGTGGATAGAGCTTCGGCCTGCAGACTGAAGGGTCCCAGGTTCTATTCCAGTCAAGGGCATGTACCTTGGTTGTGGGCACATCCCCAGTAGGGGGTGTGCAGGAGGCAGCTGATTAATGTTTCTAACTTTCTATCCCCCTCCCTTCCTCTCTGTACAAAATCAATAAAATATATTTTTAAAAAATCATTTTGTTGCTCCACTTATCTATGCATTCATTGTTGATTCTTATTTATGCCCTGACCGAGGATCGAACTCACAACCTAGGCTGACACTAACAACTGAGCGATTCGGTCAGGGCTGAAGTTTTTTTAAATTATTATTATTATTTTTTAATATATTTTATTGATTTTTCACAGAGAGGAAGAGAGAGGGATAGAGAGTCAGAAACATCGATGAGAGAGAATCATCAATCAGCTGCCTCCTGCACACCCCCCACTGGGGATGCGCCCGCAACCAAGGTACATGCCCTTGACCGGAATCGAACCCGGGACCTTCCAGTTCCCAGGCCGACGCTCTAACCACTGAGCCAAACCGGTCCCGGATAAATTATTTTTTTGTTGTTCAAATTTATAAACATCATTTAAAAGTCATAATGATCTCATTAAAGCCACATCACAACCCTTTAAGATAACACCATGATAGCTGCTAACCATGTTCTACACTGCCTCCATGAGGCAGAGAATTAAAAGCCTATCCTACCAGCCACCTTGCCGCAAGCCGGTGAGTCACTTAAAGCAAGTGAGGGCATCTGTTACAGTCAGTATTCATGGTGCACTGTGGCCACGAGCTTCTGAGAGTCGTTGTTAAATTGTCAGGAATTTTGAGAGCAGGCTGTAAAAACACTGATAGCTTGAAATTGGCCATGGATAGAGGATTTATACCATAGCAATCCAATGCCCTGCATTCACCTGGAGCCTCCTGTCCCACCTGGAGAGGTTGTTAAACACTTACCAGCATATTACTGGTCAGCATCCTTTCTCTCAAAGTATAAAGGAGAACAGATGTGTACGAATAAGGGAATAAGCACATCTGCTTGAGGATGGCAATGAGGTTTGTCAAGGGTCAATGTGTGTATCTAAAGGAATAAAGGAGTGAATACATATATGTGCATTTGAGGATATGGATAGTTAAATCTAAGGTCTAGGGTGTGAGTTAGGGGTCAGTGTGTGCACCTTATGCTGTCATACAGTGCGAGTCAAAAAGTGATAAATGGGCCTGGCTGATATTTCTCAATGGTTATTCTTGGTTGTAGGCTCCATTCCCAGAACATGCAGGAGGCAATCCATTGATGCTTCTCTCTCACATCCTTGTTTCCTCTCTCTCCCTTCCTCCCTCCCCTCTCTTCTCCACTCTCCTTAAAATAATAATAAAAATTAAAAAAATAAGTCAATGGAAAAAATATCCTCAGGTGAGGATTAAAAAAAAAAGTGATAAATGAAGGTGTGTGTAGATGGTGTCAATGGGTACCTAAAGGACCAAGTTTTTGTGTTAGCAAATGGTGTAATAGGAAAATGAGGATATGAGGTCAGTGTAGCAGTATGGGACTAGTGTGTTTTTCACAGAAAGCGGTGGGGAGGTATATTAGAAGTCAGTGTGTATGGGGGGTGGGGTCTGAAAAAGCTAGTATCTGTTGAAGAGGACAAATATACGTTTGAAAAAGGTTGTGTCTAAAGGAGCGTATGCTATCTGAGCTAGTGTCTGAGACTGAATCTGAAAGACAATTATGAAAGGCTGAGTGATTGTTTTAGCCTTGGTCCGTGCATCTGATAAGACTATCTTCTGCTTCAAATAACAGAAAAACACAAAGTAACAGCGGCTTTAACAAGATAGAAAATTATTTCTTTCTTGTAAACAGCCAAAGGCAGGCAGTCCAGGGCTGGAGTAACATCTCTGCTCCACGAAACCCTCAGGGACCCAGGCTCATAGGACTCACAGCTCCATCAGCTCTTAAGGCTGCAAACGGCAGCTAAACATCTTGCTACCAATCTCTGCACCATCATCTTATCCTTTTACTAGAACCCCCTCTAATAACATCATTCACTTGGGTTTTACCTGGACCTCATTCCCAGCCCAACTTTTCCTGCAGTTTCATACAGAAATAACAATTGGCCATTTCTCCTGTGATGGCCCGAAGACCTCAATTTCAAAACTACTCTTAATTATTGCCCCAACCTCATGCTGTGGTCTCCCCGCTCCCTCAATGGCACCATCCTTGGTGCTCAAGCCAGAAAATTGAGCATCCTGCTGACTTTCCCTACCCATCTTGGCCCCATATTGTCAGCTTTATCATTTCACCTTCTTCCTGTCTCCAGAATTTGCCACTATCTTAGTTCTGGCCCCCATCATTTCTAGTTTATTTGGCAGAAACAGACTTAAGTATAGGTCGCCACTACCTTTTCTAAACAAAAATTTCATCTTCTTACTCACTGACTTAAGAATCCTCCATATTAACTCATTTGCTAGACTCAATAATTACTGGAGGTGGGGTGGGGTTGGGGGGACACTCACCCACGGGGTTCCCTAAACACACAGGTGACCAATACCCTTCTTGACTGACTAACTTTATGACTGCTGACTAACAATCATAGCTGATACTTAACTGATGTGCCAGGCACTGTACTAAATGCTTTGCTAATACACTCTCTGAATGAATCCTCACAAGCATTTCATGAGTAGGTATCATTTACCACAACTGTGGAAACTGCAACCCAAGAGACAAAGCATTTGGTTGAAGTGAACTGGGCCATATGCAATGGAAGTAAGCTATGGAGCCAGCAATCTAATTCCTGAGTCCAACTTCTTAACTGCAAGGCCTTCGCCGGGCAGAACTCATGTGACTCTCCCGGGGCAGGCCCACGGGTCTAGAACGGATTCTGGTAGGTTCCATATGGAGCCCTCGTTGTCCAAGAACCCGGCAGGCGGCCAGTGAGCACGCTGCCTGGGGCGGGGTTGGAGGGACAGTCACGGGAAGAGGAGAGTCCGAGACGTCCTCATGGGTGAGGAACGCAGGGCCTTTGCCGGTATCCGGACCCCGTGCCTCCCCGCCGCCGCCAGCTTCGCGGACCTGGCCACCAAGGAAAAGCGGGGCCCGGAAGGAAGTCGGCGCGCGACTTCCGGCGCGCGCAGATGACGTCAGGACCGCGCTTCCGCGTCGGGGAGCGGGCGGCGGGTCCCGGGAAGTGCACACCCGGGGTCCCGGCGGCGGGGTGGCCCGCGGGCCCACGGCGGGATGCACCGCCGCGGGGTGGGAGCCGGCGCCATCGCCAAGAAGAAGCTTGCCGAGGTGAGGGGGAGAAGGCGGACCCGCAGCCATCTCTGGTCGGCGGGAAGCTGGAGTCTCTGGGGCGGAGAGCTCTGCATCCTCCAGCTGCCTCCCATCCATCTGACCGGGCTTCTGGGGTCCCCGGGAACGGAGTTTCTCTGGCTTCGGTAGATTGGAATGTCAGCACCCCCAAATCGACCAACCCTTTCCCCCACGTCCCCAAATTTTACTACAGGCATTCGTCCATTCTACTTCCTCATCCCTCTCCCTTAAAAAAAAAAACAGTTAAGAGAGACCTTCTTTTCAGCGGAGGCAGTATGAGTGGGTGCCCCCAGCGCCCCCTCTCTCAACTGATGCCGGTCTCTTTGTCTGACAGGCCAAGTACAAGGAGCGAGGGACTGTCCTGGCTGAGGACCAGCTGGCCCAGGTGAGTCGCTTGGAAGGCTCCGGGGAGGAAGGGAGACCTCCCAAGGCTGGGCAGGACACATCTGGTTTAAACTAGATTGTTTGGGTTGTACTAAACAATTTAAAAATAGGATATTTGGCAAGTCCTGATTTCTGAGCTCCTCAGATCTGTTAGGTGGCTTGCTAAGAATGATGGTAGATGACATCTTTGAGTGATGACATGCTCATAGCCTCCCAGGCATGTGTCCGTTTCCATTACATGGACTGCCTTGTTCATTCCTCCTGACAGTCCTGCCAGGAAGGAGCATTGTTCTTCCGAGTGTGAAATGGAGGACCCTGTAGTATTTTGTAATTTATCCAAGGTTACATGGGTAGTAAGGAGTCATGCTGTTTGACTTCGCGGTCTTTTGGAGTTTTTACTTTATTCCTAAGACTAAGACTTTAAATTCCTAAGAATAAGGGATTCTTTATCTTTTTGGTGGATCGGGGGTTGAGCTTCAACCTATGAACCAGGAGGTCACGGTTTGATTCCTGGTCCAGGCATATGCCCAGGTTTTGGGCTTAGTTCTTCTTCTCAGAAATCAATAACCATATATTTAAAAAAAACAACTTAAATTCCTAAGAATAACATGAAAATATTGCCTACCCTATGGCACACACCACCACGAAAATCATGTCTAGGTACATAACGGAAGTGTGGACGAGTGATGGATGTGGCTCCTGCAGTTTCCTTTTCTAACTACTAGTACTTCCCTTTTCTGTGCTGGCCCTGAGTTTACTCAGTTATTGGAACTGGTGAAGAAGAGAAGAAAGCTGTTAAGCAGAGAAATCGGCCCTTGAACTGAGGAAAGATAGTAGGCACAGGCTGTGCTTTTCAAAAGCTCTCACTGGGAGATGGCATGCAGGAAACAACCAGAAATGGTGACTAAATAGTGTGTAAGTTTCTCATGTGCAGCAAGTGAAGAGAGATTGGGCCAGACGGAACTCTTGGTGGGGTAGAAGAGAGGCTTTGTGAGAAGGAGTAATACAAACAGGACGTCCAAAACCCCCCAAATGTTTGTATTTAACTTTGGAATGTAATCTGGAAGAGCCACAGCCCTCAGTCAGGGATTCTTTATCTGGAATTGATCCCCAAGGAGGTCCATGACTCAGATTAGAAAAACACTGCAACTGCAACACCTAATTCATACCAGGTTTCCTTTCTCCTATCCAGCCTTGCTTTCAGTGGTGAAGATTTCCCGTTGCATGCATGCTGCAGTCCCTCATTTTGAAGACAAAATGAATCATTAGATTCATCTTCAATTTAATAACAATTTTCCTAGGGGGGAAAAAGTACCACATTAGATATGCACATTGATTGTTAGATGCATCTTGACTTTAGAACAGGAAAAAAAAATGTATATTTTAGAAATAAGGAAACATTACTGCATCTCATTTCTACGGATAACAGGACTGTGAAGGAGAGGCAGGGATCAAAAGAAAGGGGACAGAAAACAGCATAATAGCAGGCCTGAGGACGTAGCGTACTTCAGTGTTGGCACTGCTTTGCACTGGGCCAGGACCTATTTTTGACATCTGATTTTCACCTAGGGGCGCTAACCTTAACCCCCCCCCTCACCCCCCCTTGTCCATCTTACAGATGTCAAAGCAATTGGACATGTTCAAGACCAACCTGGAAGAATTTGCCAGCAAACACAAGCAAGAAATCCGGAAGAATCCTGAGTTTCGGGTGCAGTTCCAGGATATGTGTGCCACCATCGGGGTGGATCCTCTGGCCTGTAAGGAGTTGTCTGTAGGAGTCTGTTCTCCTAGGATTCCCAAGGGACAGAAGCTACCTGGTTGTTATCACTGCTGGTACAGGGGCATCTTCTGGAGGGGGCTGCAGGGAGATGGAGTGTTGTCTTCCAGTTTGATGGGGAAGGTGGAGAGGCTGGAATGCAGGTTGAGGAGCCAGTGTTCTTTTTTTGAATGATCTACAGTGGAAATTTTTATGGCTATTTTTTCCCTTTATTACAAAATATTCAGTTTTAATGAAAATACTGTTTGGTCATATAGTCAACAAAGGAGAAAAAAGAAAAGGAGAAATTAGAAGTCTTCTCAGTCCTATATTTTCAGAGATAAAGTACTGTTAAGGTATATCTTTCTAGACACCTTCATATTTATAAACTTCACATTTATGGGATTAATGCTCTAAGTACAACTCTGTAATTTGCATTTTCACTCAAAATATTGTCTTCAATAGATTTTTAAAAAAATATATATTTTATTGATTTTTCAGAGAGGAAGGGAGAGAGATAGAGAGCTAGAAACATCAACCAGCTGCCTCCTGCACACCCCCCCACCGGGGATGTGCTCGCAACCAATGTACATGCCCTTGACCGGAATTGAACCTGGGACCTTTCAGTCTGCAGACCAACGCTCTACCACTGAGCCAAACCGGCTTCGGCTGTCTTCAATAGATTTTTGAATGCTAGGTCTGTGTATTTCTCTGAGCCTTGTCTAGACCATATGTCCCATTGTGTTTCACTGCATACTTTGGGAAAGGAAAATTCATTTTTATGGTATCTTGAGCCAGAATCAGCAGCCAAATAGAAATGCCTTTTAGATTGCCTACCCTTTACAACTGTCTGAGCCTGTCTCAGGAGTCAGATTGTGCGAGGATCCTACAGAATACTGGAGCAGAAGGACTTACGGCTGCAGGGAAGACTTCCCATAGGGTAGCTTTGAAAGAAAAAATGTAACTAATGGATACCTGGCTTTTGTCTTTCTTTCAGCTGGAAAAGGATTTTGGTCTGAGATGCTCGGTGTGGGAGACTTCTATTATGAACTGGGCGTCCAGATTATTGAAGTGTGCCTGGCCCTGAAGCACCGGAATGGAGGTGAGGGTGGGGAGGTTCTGAGGACTGGGCTTTGGATTTCTGAGAGAGAATAAACCTTGAAAAAGAACCTTTCCCATCCTGCCATCTCCAGGCCAACAAGGTCTTGAGAAGCATCTTAGCCTCTTCATGGTAGACAAATGGAATTACCTGAAGGATTGTCTCTATTCTTGAAAGATCTTTGGCTAGGAAGGTCTAGCCCCTAGTCATCGCAGAAAATAGCAGGGAGGTAGGAAGTAGGGCATGATAATGCCAACTAAGCGTCTGTGTTCTCTAAAATGTGACCTTAGCCCTGGGTTAAGTTGGCTGAGCATCATCCCTGCACCAGGTCATTGGTTCGATTCCCAGTCAAGGCACAGGCCCTGGTTGCAGGCTCTGTCTTCAGTAGGGGGTATTCAGGAGGCAGCTGATCATTAAATGGTCTGTGTTGAAGTTAAAGAGAAAACCTAAAAAACCTGTTATAAAGCACTGATGAGAAGATAGCATTTATAGTTTTTCAAAGATGCTGCTGCCTTTATTAGCTCTAAAGGTAACCCTCCCCCTGCTTTCTGTCTCCCCTCTCCAACAGGTCTGATAACTCTGGAGGAACTGCATCAACAGGTGCTAAAAGGAAGGGGCAAATTCGCCCAGGATGTCAGCCAGTAGGTCTTAACTTCCCACCTCTTGGAGTATAGAAAGGTCTTTAAAAAGCAGATGGATATCCTTCCTCCTTACTGTTCTGTGTCTAGAATAGTTTAAGAATTATTTTACTCCTCATTATGATCAGAAAACTCAAAATATAGAGATAAAAATCACACAAAACCATTCATTATTTCTCAACTGAGAGATACAACTGTTAAACATTGGATATATTTTCTTCTAAGTTTTTTCCTATGCACACATATGTATATTTTTATATTTTATTTTTTTTAAAATTTATTTTATTGATTTTTTACAGAGAGAAAGGGAGAGAGATAGAGAACTAGAAACATCGATGAGAGAG
Source organism: Pipistrellus hanaki (assembly GCF_964339955.1). Classification (NCBI taxonomy): domain Eukaryota; kingdom Metazoa; phylum Chordata; class Mammalia; order Chiroptera; family Vespertilionidae; genus Pipistrellus; species Pipistrellus hanaki. The sequence goes on along the minus strand of NC_140518.1, from coordinate 9,716,138 downwards.
AAACATCGACCAGCTGCCTCCTGCACACCCCTACCGGGGATGTGCCCGCAACCGATGTACATGCCCTTGACCGGAATCGAACCCGGGACCTTTCAGTCCGCAGACCCACCACGCTCTACCACTGCATCAAACCGGTTTCGGTCATATGTATATTTTTAAACATTCTTGGGTCTTTGTATACGATTGAGATCAGGTAGAGTGGCAGGCACCAAGGGAGGCTTGGGAAGGGGATTGGGCTGGAAGATGGGGTATAAATTGTTGTGGTCACCCAGCCTCTGGGCGTGACTCCAGTTTGAGAAAAGGTAGAAAAGGTTGTTAGCATGTTGGCTGAATATGTAGGCTACACATTGCTGTGCGGGTTTTCTTTTTCTCTAATTTGAGTTGGTTTGTTGAGTGGGGAGCCTGACCATCTTTAGATGCAGTTTGGTGCCCTTGAACCCTCTTTTTAGTGAAGTAGTTAAATGTACAACCTTTGGAGTCTTCTGTCAAGGTGCTCTGGCCCGGGCAGAGGAGAAATTGCACTGTTGCTGGGTGTGCTCTGCCAACGGTCTTTCAGCAGCTCTTCCTCACCTTAGAGACGACCTGATCAGAGCCATCAAGAAACTAAAGGCACTTGGCACTGGCTTCGGGATCATCCCTGTCAGCGGCACTTACCTCATTCAGTCTGTGCCAGCTGAGCTCAACATGGATCACACCGTGGTGCTGCAGCTGGCAGAGGTACTGATGTGTACATGTGTGTATGTGGGGGGGGAGTAAGGAGGGAATTCTGGAGCATCTTTGATCTCACTCACTCACTCAGTCTTTTTGCTGAAAGTGTCTAATGGAGGTACTACTCAGACCTGTGCTTGTTGAGCAGACATTTATTGAGCAGCTACTGTGCAGCGCACTGGGCTAGGCTGTGGCCATATGAAAACGGGTACTACATAGTTCCTGCTCTCAGGGAGCTCACAGTCTAGTAGACGGACATGCAGGCAGCTAACCGTATTTCCTTGGGTTAGACAGATTCTTGGGTGTCTTAAAACTATGCACTGGATTCTTGAAAACAAATGTTTAAATCCTGTTTGCCATCCGGTTCCTCCTCATGCTGTAAGCAGAGGCCATCCTCCCCGAAACGGTTATCATGTATTAAAGGAAGACCTGTTCAGTCCTCTTAATTCTGTAATGTAGAACAAACCTAATGAGGGAGGGCTTTTCTTGATTGGAGAATAGGTAGGGTGAGACGGGCAGGGGCTGAATACTTAAATATTTTAGATTATTACCACTTTTTCCAATCACTTAATCATTCTGAATCTTCCCTTGTCACACTAGAGTTCGCTGAGAAAGTTAAAAATTAACGTTTTAATGCCAGGGACTCTACTTTTTAAGACCGAGTCATTCAACCTACCTGTCACCCCTCCCTTCCTCTTCCTCCCTCTGCTGGGACCTCTAAACATTGTTTTTCTATGCTCTTAGGCTTTCTGTGCCCACAAACAGTTCCTCCTCCTCTCTGGATAAATCAGTTGTCCCTGGCAAAGGCTGGGTTCTAAAAATTCCCATTCCTCCTTCCTTCAGAAAAACGGCTACGTGACTGTCAGTGATATCAAAGCCAGTCTCAAATGGGAGACGGAGCGAGCTCGGCAAGTGCTGGTAGGTGACTTTTGGAAAGGCCCAGAAAAGGTGGGCCCCAGATGGGAGGAAGTGGGTGGTCAGGAACCACAGACAGGAGGTGCAGCCTTGATCTGCTGGCCTCTTGCCTTGAAGCTATTGCTGCCACACAGAAAGTAACCCTGGCATTTCACTGAAGATGGCACTGAAAGGTAGAACACATAAAAGCGGCTTCTAACCTCGACACGTGTAAAACCAGCTGCCACTACTGCTGGAGGATCAACACCTGCCCTCTCCTCACCGGTAGAACTTGGTCAGATGGTTAATATAGTTTATACTGAAGTAACCGTTCAGAGTGAAAGAAATTACTAACACTTATGATAATTACATACCTAAGTTATGTACTATTGCATATATATCTATAATTATATACTGTTGCATATAGTTATAGTTTTATATATACAAATTTCATGGTACTAATGAAAGATTGATGTGGTGAAACAGGAGTAAGTAGCATGGAAATGTAGGCTTTTAATACCTTCTTTCTTATCCAATTAACCTGTTGACACAACTTCATCTGTAATGTTAACATAGACATCTGTAAAGATAAACATACACGTTTAATATTGGACAGAACAAAACTAATCTCCAGCCTATTTCCAGCTGTAGGAATTGGGTCCATTGTAAATACTAATAATGACCTTGCATGACGTTCTCCGAAAAGGTTTACCCACATTGCACAGTAAATTAACTGGAAGATAGTGATTTCCATTTTGCTTCAGGGAATGGAGTCTGTGATTAGCTCAAGGCCATATGCAAATACTTCTGTAGTTTGTGCCTTTTTTTAGAGCAGCACAGGTTAAGTGACTTGGTGGCATTTTTCACACCTCAAAGGTTCAGGCCAAACAGATCAGTACAGTTTGGTTGGGTAAATGTGTGAAGGCACTTGTGTAGACTTAATTTGAAAACCCCACTGAAGCCAGAATAAAACGGGATTCTCTACCTTTGTTTGTGGGAACTCCCCTTTCTCAAAGGATTCTTCTTTTTCCCTCCAGGAACACCTCCTGAAGGAAGGGCTGGCCTGGCTGGACCTGCAGGCCCCAGGGGAGGCCCACTACTGGCTGCCTGGTCTCTTCACTGACCTCTACTCCCAGGAGATTACAGCTGAGGAGGCCAGAGAAGCCCTCCCCTGACGCTGGGAGCGCGGAAGGGGGCTCAGCAGCAGGCAGGGAGAAGAGGGAGGACCTGTGGGTAAATAAAACCTGGACAACTTGGTTAAAAAAAGAAAAAAAAAAAAGAAAAAAAAATACCACACACACAGAAATATGTTCCAAGTTTTTTTTTTCTTCCCCCAATATTCTTCACTCATTATTTTATTTATTTTTTAAAGTGCCTTCACATTGCATCTTTATTGGAGAAAACCTCATTTATCCAGGAAGGATAACCTGAGTAACAGAACAGCGAGCACGTAACATGACTTGCCCAGGTCACTGACAAGTCCGTGTAGAGCTGGGCCTAGAATGAAGGCCATCCGTCTCCTGGCTTAGACAGTCTAGTCTCTGTAGCCCTGAGACATGAATTACAGCCTCTGTTAATTCAAACTTACTCCTTATAAAATGTTTTTGTGTTTTTTTTTGTGTTTTTTTTAATCTCAAATGAGATCCTAACATACTAGTAAATTATATTCACTCTTCCAGCATCCTCTTAATAGAGGTTCCAGGTTATGAGACTCCGCTATGAGGGTGAAGGAAAGAGAGGTTAATGTTAAATGGTGGTTATAGGGAAGAAAACAATGGGATTTAAGGGGAACTGACTAATAGTGAATGTAATGTTTCTCAAATTCCCTACTAGCCTTTCCTCCGGGACTGATCCCTAGGTCCTCACAGCCTTAGTTGTGGTGAAGGAAGTAACTTACTGAATCCCTACCCTGTGCCCATTCTATACACACCTCACTACCACCTTCCAAAAAAACAGGTATCCTTAACTTTGCAGGTAAGAAATGTGATTTGCCAGGGACCACCAGTTTAAGAAGCAAAGCTAAAAGTAGAGCCAGGCCCACTAACCTGAGCCCTCACTGCAGGACATCCTCCATGAATGGTCTGAACGGGAAAAGCTCTGCACCAGAAAAGCAGGGGTGGCGATGAGCAAGGCCAGTCAGTTGTTTTCAGTCTGAATGCTAAACTCCTAAGGTTGGCTTAGTACAGAAAACAACCCGATGGGTTATCCACACTAAGAGCCCCTTCCCTTAGTCCATCTTTACCTCCCAGTTTCTGAGCAGGTACATCTTTGGAAGCAACAGATTCCAATGGCATTCCTCTCCTTTACTGCCAGAGCTACAGCCTTGAAAAAAGACCCTCTTTCTGGTTGATGGAAGTTTTACCAGCAGTCCTGCTCCCATCCACATCAAGTAACTTGTTTTTAGCTTCCAGACAATTCACTGAACACTTCCTTTCTGACCTAGGTGAGATGTGTGGTTGTCCATATTCCATCCTTCCTTGACACAAGCCCTCCCACACCCATAGGCGCTTCCTCCTTCTGCCAAACAAACTTTATTGCACCAAAAAGAAAAAAAAAAACTTCATTTATGTACAGTCAGATATAAAGACATCTCTTTGACTCCTGTGCATATATTTCCTCAACTCAAGATTAGGGAGTAAAAGTCAGGCCAGTATGCCAGACATGCTCTGCCCATGACAGGGCCAAGGAGAAGATTGTCACTTGAAAGTGGGAACACTTAAATGGATGACAGACAACACTGGACCGACAGACCAAGGGCATTCTTCTAAGCCCTGTACCAGCTCTGGAAATGGAAGAGGGAAATTGGAAGCAGGGTGCCTTTTGAGTCTCCTTACAGAAAGACCACCCTTTGGATATCAAAGATAAACTTCTGTTCTCCAGACCCACTTCCTGTCCAGTTTCTTTGCTTCCTGCCCTCCCAAGTAGGACATTCTCCTTTGTGCCCAACCCCCTCCCCAACTCATCCGGGGCAGTCCCGATTCACAAGGCAGAGGCCTCCATAGCAGCTGGAAGAGCAGATACAAGTATCCTCTCTTACATGTGGCTGGATACTGATTGGGGCCGTGTCAGGCGGGTCACCAATAACCCACTGAGAGCCATAACAGTAAGAATCTGGAAAGCATGAGGATAACTCCTCAAAAATGGGAAATATGGACTCCCTCGATGCCCAGTATCAGGGCACCTAAAGCACATTTTTCTGAGCCAACCAGCTAAAGGATCACTGCAGCTAAATACAGATAAGCACACAGCCAGGCAAACACCCATCAGAGCCAGTGACAAACAGCAGCTGGGAGGAAGGGACAAAGGGAGAGAAGGGCAGGAGTTTCCAGAGTTCCACCCCCAATCTCTGCCATTGGCTACCCTTACTCCCCACTAGTCCTGGGCCTGGACGTGAGGAAGGGGGACTGGGCTGGGGTTGGGAGAGCACACAAGGACAGCCGAACAAAATACAACAGCATCAGCATCAGCCTCCCCCTCCCCCCGCCCAGGAGAAACACCCTCATTGTGACTAGTACTGAAAACCTGTGAGACTGCTCTATATAGTGGCTCTATCATACATCCAGCAGCTGCCTGAATTGGGAACTTTTTGAATCAATGATTTTTGGGAATAAATAGTCCTTTCAGTTTCCTATGGTACCTGTGCAGGCTTTACCAAAACTTTGGTTCAGTCCCATCACATTTACCTTCTGTCTTACATCTAGAAATGGGTGAGGGGATGGGAGGAGAGAAAGGTGCTCAGGTGCTAAGTAAAACTCACTGATCAGCAGCCTAGATTCCACCACTGTTCCTTCTCTTTGGTCTGTCTAGAACAGTGACTATAAATTAGGGAAAACAGAACTATGCTGGCCCACGGAAAATAATGGGGGGAAAGAGGCAAGGAGGAAAAGGGCATGGGGAAGCCCTGCTTCAAACTGAAGACAGACAGACAACCAACCACCCAGACTGCTTAAGTATCACAGACAGCCCCCCACCCCAAGCTCCCTTCCAAATATCCCATAATCGTTTGGGCACACTACCTCTTGGAATTGCAATTTCTGCCTCCCCACTATCCCTAAGGAGCTGGCCCTTCGGAGAGGTGTGTCGGTTGTTTTGTTTTTGCCAGAGGCCCTCGCCCTAGGTGCTCCTGCATAGGTCCCTTGGCCCCTGATATGGGATGAACACAGCCCAGATGCTCGAGAGCCAGGGAAGTCAGGTCAGGAACAGCCTCCCCACTCCCACACCCTGGGAGATCCAAGCTTGCTTGGTTCTTGCCATCTTGCAGGATGACGTCACGTTGGAGGGAGATACAGTGCCTCTCCATCCCTGGGGTGGGGGAAGGAACTTGCTGGGACTCTCGAGTGGGGGAAGGGAGAAGGGAGTAGGATCTAAACCCTCAAGCTCCCATGCAGGTCTGTCTCTGTCCCAGACGAGCTGCTGTCAGAGTCCATTTCGGCGTTTTCATTATGGAGCCTCTCCAGCACTTTCTGACGAATCAGTCCCAGGCGTATCAAGAGGGACTGGTAGTCAAAGTGGCCCCGCTTCTCTCCAAAAGGGTCCTGCAGGGGAAAGGAGACAGGGGATGGAAGATGCAAGTCTGGGTGGCTCACCCTCGAGAGAGCAGCTTCAGGCCCATGTGAAACGCATACTCAACTTCTGAATCACAGGAAGAGAGGAGGGCACAGCACAGACAGTTCTGAACAGCAGACAACATAATCTTTGTTCAGGAATATTATGGCACATGCACTGCCCCAGACAGGTCTGGCTTTGGCCAACATTCAAATGTGTTTGCATTCCTCAGAAACAAGCCAATATACAGAGGCGACACTATAGGCAAGATAAATGGGGAGAAAAATACAGGACCAGGATTGTAACAAAGTGTATCTGTGTTTCCAATTAACCTCAAAAACTATACAAGGCAAAGATTATCCGTCACTGCCTATAGAATAGGTCCTCAAATCACTCTGGTTCAACACTGATGCCTAGGAATGTAACTCTTCTTTTTATCAATTATAATACTAGTGACCTGGTGCATGAAATTTGTGGATGGGACGGTGTGTGTGTGTTTACCCTCAGCCCAGCCTGTACCTCTCCAATTGGGGACCTCACGGGGGATGTTCAACTGCTGGCTTAAGCCTGATCCCTAAACCAGCAGTTGGACAGCTGGCTCCTAACTGCTCACCTGCCTGTCTTATCACCCCTAACTGCCCTCTTCCCCTGCTGGCCTGATCTCGCCCCTAACTATTTCCCCCTGCCAGTCTGATCTTGCCCCCAACTGTCCTCCCCTGCCGGCCTGATCGCCCCTAACTGCCTCTGCCTCAGCCCCCACCACCACTGCTTTGTCTGGAAAGAAGTCAGACATCTAGAGGAAGATGGCTGATTGACCCAGTCTAATTAGCATATTACTCTTTTATTAGTATAAATGGTAAACTTGGTTGTTTTGCTGCTATTCCAAGAACTTACCAACATTAAATGAGGATTTACTGTACTCAAAAAGGGTAATTTGTTTTCTAAGGTCACAGTGAGGTATAGAATTCTGACTTCTAAATAAGCACCTGTACTCTTTCCCAGGGACCAATCACCATATTCCTGTCCAGGTTTCTGGGCACCACTCCAGGGCCAACTAGCCTTGATCCTAGTCCTTGTCATTCTAGATCAAAGATCTCCAAACATCATACAGAAAGGGCTTAACTGTCCTGCAAGTCCAAAAATAAATAGTTGGGATGAAGGATATAAAAAAAGGAATGAAAACAAAACAAAGAATTAAAGGTGCTACATAAGGAATATGGCAGCCTCAAGTAGCATGGCTGAGGCTCAAATAAATGGAGACTCCTTTCCTTAGCAGTCACAAAAGGCATAGGATTTTTACTTCTCACAATCTGTCTCCTTTACCCACATAAACTTCTTCCACACTCTGCCCATATAGTAACCTCATGATCAGGGACAGGGACGGCAGTCACAGTCTCTGTGACTATAGCGTACATTTTACACTTACAAAAGTTATTTTCCCCCAAAGACTGAAATCCACACTTACTCTGGAGCTATCAATTTTCTAAATCTTCCTTTTTTAAAAAAAATATACTTTTATTGATTTCAGAGGGGAAGAGAGAGGGAGAGATAGAAGCATCAACGATGAGAATCATTGATCTGCTGCCTCCAGCATATCCTCTACCAGGGGATCAAGCCTGCAACCTGAGCCCTTGTCTGGAATCGAACCCGGGACCCTTCAGTCCGCAGGCTCTATCCACTGAGCCACGCCAGCCAGGCCAGATCTTCCTTTTTTCGTCAATGAGTCCATTTCTACCCACTGTCCTTCCCAGATATTGCGCTCCCTTTCTTTTCCTCATCATGAGTTATTTTTCCTTAATAGACTGAATATTGGAAATGCTGCTGGGTACCAGCAATGAGAATTCCTGATGGGGAACAAACCACAGCACCCATCATCTTCAATATACTTTTTAAAATAAATGTTTTTTATTGATTTTAGAGAGACAGGAAGGGAGAGGGAGAGAGAGAACATCAATGAGAAAGAAACATTGATCAGCTGCCTCCTGCACGCCCATTGGGGATCAATCTGGAAACCTGGGCATGAGCTCTGACTAGGAATCAAGGCTCCATATACTCTTGAGCTGGCCTTACCCTTTGAGTTAAAATGTGTCAGGTGGGTGTGCAGTCCTTGAAGGAAGGATAGGGAAACTAACATTTTTAAGTAGCACCTGAGGGAACAAGACATTTACTGCTGCTGCTGCTGCTAGTGCTGGGTGGGAAGGGGATGGGGCAGGAGAAGAACCCAAGAAGAGCTGGAGAGAACCTTAAGAGGTCTTAAAGTCATTTACCCAACTCGCCATATTCCTAAGTGACATCACCAGTAAGTGATCCAAAAGACTCAGAACTAGTCCTTCAATACTATGGGTTCTCGCACTCTACCAACCAGGCTGTTTATTTTGAAGCCTATTTGCAATTTGGTTTAATAAGAACCTCTTTAAAAAAAAAAAAAAAAAGTTATTGATTTCAGAGAGTAAGGGAGAGGAAGAAAGAGATAGAAACATCAATGATGAGGAGGATCATTGATCGACTGCCTCTTGCATAGTCCACATTGGAGATAGAACCTGCATCTAGGGCATGTGCCCTGACTGGGATTGAACTGTCATCTCCTGGTTCATAGGTTGAACCTCAACCATGAGCCCCACTGGCCAGACTAAAAATCTCTTCTTTAAACAAGCCTTAAGTTCTATATTCTTTTAATATATATATATATATATATATATATATATATATATATATATATATATATATATATATATTTTTTTTTTTTTTAATTGACTTTAGAAAGGCAGGGAGAGGAAAAGAGAGGGAGAGAAACATCAACGATGAGAATCATGAATTGGCTGCCTTCTGCACGCCGCCCCCTCCCCCCCCTTACTGGGGGTTGAGCCCGAAACCCAAGCTTGTGCCCTTAACCAGAATCAAACCCAGGACCCTTCAGTCCACAGGCCGACACTCTATCCACTGAGCCAAACCAGCTGGGGCAAGTTCTATATTCTTATTGGAAGCAGAAGCACATTTCCCCAGTATATGCACAGAATGAATAATTGGTTACCATCTTGTAATAGGAATCTCAACATATAACACTATATACACAATACTTCTCTAAGCCTTCTTTCTCTTAGCATCCCTCTGGACTAGGGATGGAATCCAATAAATGACTCTACCCTTACAATCCTTAAGATTCCGAGAGCTGAGTGTTCTTGATTTGAAAAGACTACTGACCAAGAAGAGTTCTAGGCTAGCATCATTCATATTCTGCTCATGAGTGCCTAGTTTATGCTAGGAAATTAGAACCAACTCCATGTGGCTTTAGGCAAGTCAATCTCCTCTCTGAACCTCAGCTACTCAACTAAACTAGGTTCCTTTTGGCTCTGAGTTCTATGAGAGGGGTGGATGTCCCTCTAGAGGGGGGATTTTACACAGTCTGCTGGAAGGCCTCTGGAGTCAACAGCAGGCGCCTCATTACCTGCATAGTCTGGCCTTGAAGATGCAGGCGATCTTTGCAGGCCACCTCATAGAAGTCATAATACTCCAGGAAGGACTTCTCCATCACTCCTCTGGAAAACAAGCAGAGAAGCTAAGTTAGGAACAAGGGGGCAAGGGGTCACCCCTTCATTATCTAAGCTTAAGGCCAAATTAAACAGCTAGAGTTCCTAAGCTCATGGTTACTTTCTCTAAATCTTAAGGATTATAAAATGAGTAACTGTTAATACCAATCATTCCAATCCCAACTTCAACTCATGTCTTGCTCAGTCTCATTTGTTTTCCATAGGCCATCCTTGATTCCAATCCTTACTCAACATTCTCCAAGGAAGTTTGTTTCATTGCTCTTGACTTTATTCTTGTTTTAACATTTAGAAATAAAGTTGAACATTAAGATATATAGGTTTATTATGACGTGCTCTATAACGCTTTTGGCTGTAGAAGTTATGTCTTTAATATGGCCAGATTCTCGAAATGGGGGCTCCCTGAGGACATAAACTATATCTTTCCATCATGTAGAGGGCCGCCTGGGAAGGCACATGGGCACTTTTCCTTAATTATCGTCAGCTGAACTCAAGGCGTAGGCAGAGCCACACCCTGGGAACATGTTTTCCCAAGATGGTAGACATGTTCTCAGCTTGGCCTTCATATCAGCCCAGGTGTCAGCAGGGGCAGGACCAGGCATGCTAGGGCCTACTTAAGAATGCAAATAAGTTAGTGATAACTTCCTGGTATTGGGGTATAAAACAAATGCACTGGGAGGGGCCATCATTGTCTTCTTCCTGTCTCTCCAGCTGACAGGATGATGGCCCTCCCAGCTCCCAGCTTAAAATCTGTGTCTTCTCTATTTCTATTATTTCTCAATCCCTGGCCACCTCCACTTAGAACTGGTTCGTTCATCTCTCTTTCTGTGCGGGACGTGGAAAAGGGAGATCCCCGCCATGTCTGGCCCCCGCTGCATCAGGCCCCCGCATCCAAGAGCACAGAATCTCTCTCTCTGAGCTCCTCTTGGGGAACCCTCTTGAACCACATGTTTTTAAACCACTTGCTTCTTCTCTGTCTCCCTCTGGTGCCCAACACTGGATTTTGCCTCAAAAGTTATCAAAGGTTCCCCTTTGGAAGCCAATAAACAAAACAAAAGAAAAAAACAAACAAACAAGGGAATTAAAAAACCTGATGAACAATAGTAACTGTTGAATATAATAGAATCAGAGGTATGGAAGGGGAGTGGACTGATGATTCTCAGGGAAAAGAGGAGTGGGGGGTGTGGGAAGAGACTGAACATAAACTGTGCACCTATGGATGAGGAAAATGGGGGTGGGGAAAGGGCAGAGGGTGGGGTGGGAACCTGGTGGAGGGGGGGAAAAATGAGGAACTTTTGTAATAATATGAACAATAAAGGTTTATTAAAAATAAATAAATAAATAAATAAATAAATAATATTTACTGGAGAAAAAAAAAGTTATCAAAGGTATGAACCAGCTAAATCTCCAAAAGAAATACAAGTTCCAAGTTCCTGAGACACATACCGTAAGGGTTCAGGGCAGGGACACTTTCCTTCCATCATGTCACAGACTGCCACTCTGATGGTCTCATGCCGAATACACTCATTATAGTTTTTGCTGTCTCCTGGATGTCTCTCCTGTAATGTGACAGACACCATAGAATCCAAGTACAAAGAGAAAAGCCAATGGGAAGAGACTTCATAATTAGTATGGGGCATGTGACCCAAGCAACTGAACAAAGGAATATCTTTTCACTGTATGGCAAACCCATTAAAGAGCAACCAGGCCTTCATTTTTGAGACTGTTTACCTCCTCCCAATGCATACCAATACCCATCTTCTGTTACGAGTCATGTGATCTATAAGCATCAAATTAATTCCATCACATTTTCCAAAGCCTGAAGTGAAAGGCCTCCAGGGAAGGATTAGTGAGAAATAACCAGTTATGCATAAATGGCGTCAGGAGTCTCAGCCCAGAAAGTCTGTAAGATATCAGGATGCTTCCTGGTTAACTCCTTTACATATCTGTATGATTCTACTATTACTGATTATATGTGAATTTCTCCCCAGTAAATACATCTATGTATTCAACCAACAGCTGATTAAAAACAGTATCTTCACATTCCCAACCATGAATAAAAAATACTGTTTTCAATCCACAGTTGGTTGAATAGATTGATGCAAAGGGCCCATCATAGTCAAAGTTATATGCAAATTTCTTTTTTTGGGGGGGGGGGGGGAAATATATATATATATATATATATATATATATATATATATATATACATATTGATTTCAGAGAGGAAGGGAGAGGGAGAGATAGAAATATCAATTATGAGAGAATATCATTAATCGGCTGTCTCCTGCATAAACCTTGACCGAAATTGAACCCAGGATCCTTCAGTCTGAAGGCCAACACTCCATCCACTGAGCCAAACCAGCAAGGGCTGTACATAATTTTCAACTGTGGATTGTTCAAGGGTCAACTCTAATTTCCTAACTCCCACAGAATGCCTGGCTTGGCAGCAGTAATGACAGAACCCCTCACGGGGACATGGGGAATGGAGGCGTGCAGAAGAACACAGTGGGTAAGACAGCCCCCAAAGCAGGCCCAGAATTAATTTCCAAATGATTCCACTGACTTCCACATGGTGAATTAATCCAAGTCAAATGGAAATACCTTGAGTGTTGTTGTAACTTACAAGGAAAAAAAATTCACTAATGAGGAGCACGCATGTCAGCTCCTTTTTTTCTCCTAAAGTGACAAGTTGAATACATAGGCTAAGCCAAGTTAAAAACAACAATCCCAAAACCCTTGAATAGACCTCTCAGATCTCTTAAAACCCAACATTCCCCACCCCAGAGCTGGACCCACCTGGCCTTACCTGCTCAAAGCCAGGCTCATTGTGATAGGGGTTCTCAGTCATCAGGGACTGGATGGAGATAAGTACAGAAGAGATGCTCTGGGCTGGGCTCCAGGCAGGGCCAGTCCATGTACTGCAAAATACAGCAGAGGAAATGGAAGCGGGATGAGGCACAGAGAGAGGGAGGAAGACCAGTACACAAGTACCCTGGGGCCTAGCAGCACAACCTTTCTTTCACTATTAATACTCTGGATTTTCCCAACCTCTGTCTCACCCTCATTCACAGGAAATCAGTCAACTGCCTAATCCTCTTATCAAGTGGGACAAAAGAGGGTAAAGCTAGCAAGATAACTTTGAAGGGATTTTCTTTGGGTTAGGAAAGAAACAGTAGCTGGGAAAGGTCCTGTTAATCAGAATGAAAGAAATAAGGTGAGAAAAAGCTCCAAAGGGAGTAAAAACGTTAGCTTCTGTGGACCTCAAAGAGCTTAACTTACTTCCTTATGGGTGTGGTGGAGTTAGGAGAGAAAAGTTGAGCACAGAGGGACAGAGGGGACAAAGCCATGTGGTTAGAGGCCACATGGTGAGATTGATGATCAGGGGTCTAGTTCTCTATCAAGCCCCCAAGGAATGTCAGATTCTCTGATTACAGAATTCTGCCAAGGACATGAAGGCAGAATAGGGGCACTTCTATATTGTGGAGGGCCTGAGAATATATGGAAAACCACCTGAATGGGAGAGAAACACCAAAACCACTCCTCCCTTTCATAAATCTGACCAAATAGTCAGAGGAAGAGGGCGGGCTGGACATTAATGGTATTTTTTTAGTAATTGATAAGAGGGCACCTGAGCCACAAAACTGCTTCTTCAAGTTAGCTGGTCAATTCTCCTTCCCCACTGGACTCGAGGAAAGCCCAAGTAAGCGATTCGAAACAGTAACTACGTCAGAGCTCAGAGCTCGCCCTCCAAGTAAGCGATTCGAAACAGTAACGTCAGAGCTCGCCCTCCAGTACCTCTCAGTCTGTTCTCAGCTGCTCCCCCAAAACTGTAAACTGTGCTGAGTGTCATATATTCAGGGATTCAAGTCAACACGGTACTTTCATTAAATTTCTTTTGTAAGTCAGCCCAGCATTTTTTTCTAGGTAGGGAGGAAAGAAACGAGGCTGATAAAAGTGAATATAATCCCGGGAAAGTTCTACTTCAATTCTTTGTGGCAAATTTTCAATTTCTGGGTAGCTTCTTCTTTCCCACCCAACATGCTTCTGCCACTTTTACCCACCACCATCTTGCTTCCCCTATTTCTACTGTGAGCCGGTGTTTGCTCAAAATAGTTTTATGTTGTTCTATTGAAAGAGAATTTAATACAAAACACTTTCATGAACAAACTTTATACAGAAGCAATAACTGAATTTCTTTACCACTGTGGGTTACACAGACCACTATCCTACCTGCAGACAGTTCTATACCCTAGTGAGATAAAGGGCTTTCTTTAAGGACAACCTCCTTTACAGGACTTCCTTACTGTCACAATCATAAAATATCCCCCTAGGTCTGAGAGATTAAAAAATATATACGTCATGTCTCCAGTTTGTGTCAGCTACCTTGTCCACACACAACCCTGGAAGTTATTGGACAGAAAGAAAGGAAACTGGATCACCAACACGGGTAACTTTCTCAACCTGCACTTGCTCCCTGCCCCGGGGAAATTCAGACCACACTAAAAAGACCGATTCAGAATATATTAGAAGACATTTCCATTCTGAATTTTCAAACCCTTAATGCAATTAAAAGAAATGGATGAGAACTACATGAAGCAAAATCTCAGTTGCACCCAGAAATGAAATGTACTTAAAACTTGTGTTTTGTATGTGATGTGATTTCCAACCTCAGGCATTTTTCATTCAGTTGTTAAAATATTATAATTACCACCACCACCAGCACCGCCTCCAAAGCCACTCAACGAAAGACTCAGAAATAAGACACCCACAAGCTTGAATGGCACAGATCTGCAGCCTTTCTCAACCTGTTTGGGAGAGAATTAAGCCCTGATGCCCTATGAAGTGGTTCTCCCGCCGGAGTGGGCAGCAGAATCGCCTGGAGGACAGAGAAGACACAGACGCTGGGCCCAGCCCTAGAGTTTCTGATACAGCAAGTCTAGGGCGGCCCCAGAATCTGCAAGGCGACAGTTCCCAGATGCTGGTGCTGCTCAGGGAGAACCACTTCCCTACGGCATCCGCTGTACGGAATGAGTTAACTTCTCTCTTTTGCATCTGGAACGAGGAGAACTGAGGAAACAGTCACTCCAATTGTTTTCTGTGTTCTGTAGTTCAGGCGAGAAACTCTGGTTGATAAAGGCTGGCCTAGAGTAATTATTTGCTAACAACCAACTTGGCCACTTAGAAGTCTCCTCTTACCCTAGAATACTCAAGCAGACTTTCCCATTGCGGTAGAAGTTGGGGTTAAACCTCACTGTGTTATTGCCCGTTGTCATCAGTTTGACCCGAGGAGGGTGGATGGGATAGTCGGGCGGACACCGAAACACGAACAGGAAGAAACCCCCTTCATAAGGAGTGTCAAATGGGCCTGTGATCAATGCATGAATCTGCAAAATAAAACCCCATCTCAAAATCGTGAGGTGATGTCCCATCCCAACCCCTCCTGGCTTCCACCTGCTACCCGTGCTGGAAGCAGGACCTCCATCGGGAGCCACAGTCCGTATCCTCTCCATGCAGAATGAACAGCCCGTACGCACTCATATTAATGACCATGTTTGGCCCAGTGGAGTGGCATCTTACTCAGGGGTTACATTCTAAAGGTAGGGCCTAAGGTGAAAAGCCAATCTAGTCAAAATCATCCTGGAGTATCCTTAAAACTCCCTTGGAGCCTGTTTTTTTGCTTGAACTTCTCTGACCAGTGTTAGGTATAGCAAATGGATAGAACACCGATGTGCAAACTATAATGTGCATCTGTAAAGTCTTGTCCTAACGTATTTTAAGAAATATGTATTTTTTTCTGAATGTGTGTTTGGATTTGTCCAAGTTTAACATGCGTATGATGCAGCTCCCCCCTCCATCTGTGTGGCACAAAGGGGAGGTAGGATGCATGGAAAAGAGTAAAGGGACTGGAAGCCACCACACCGGTGCTGGTGCAGAGCTGAGGGCTGTGCTGGAGGCCTAGGTGTCTGCTTCCTCTCCAGAGGACCAAACCCACCGGAGAGGGTGTGGCTCAGGGAGTGTCCAGCTGTGTCAAAGGTTCTAAGAAAAATATGAAAACCTCATGGTCTACTGAAGAGCCATTAGACCATCCCCAGAGCTTTCCCCAACACTGTAGGTTACTTTTTTTTTTTTAATTAAAAAGGAAAAATGCAGTAGCACTTAAAACAGAATTCACTAAATTCTCTTCCTCCAGCCATGATTATTGAACTTATATTTCTTCTACAAAGGTTCCTAGGCATGTGAGTCTACTCAGAATTTGAACAGCAAGAAGGGCCTACAATCCAGTGCTTTAGTGTAAGTCCTCACCTCGCTCTGGTGGCACCCTAGATTATTAGCCCTCAGTCATTGGAATAGCAAGCTCAACTGGTATAACATGGCATCCATTCTGGGAACCTAGGGACTAGCATATTAATACTGATACTTGACTGAGGACAAGATGTTCCAGGAAAAACATTTTTAACCACAAAAAAATTTGTTAATTGAAAAAATTTTGTTAACTGTATTGTTGGTATCATAACAGATACCAATAATACAAAATCTGAATTTCTGCTGTTAAGAAATTTGAAACTCTGACTTTTCATTAAACATGAGGCTTAGGAAATCTGATTTCTTCCCAACATCAGTTTAAGTGCAAATTCACTTCTGAGGGTAGAACACTCAATGACAGAGAAGCCCGTGTATCTCTGCCAGAGAAATCGGACATTACATATGAGGCTTTCTGTGTTTCGTGTGTGAAGGACAAGAGAAGAAAGGTATTTGGGTGGAAGGGATACTCAAAAGCAACCAGTAGGGACAGGAGCCTAACAATGCCTTTTAGCTACAAACACTGTTCACTTGAGCTTGCCCTAGCCCCAACCTTCCCTGCACCTGACTTATAGCAGCTTACTTAAAGGGCAAGAGCGGTGGGGTGGGAGAAGAGTTGGGTAGTACAATGGTAGGGTGACCACATAATTTTTATCCAAACGGGAGCACTTCTGAGAATGAGAGAGTGCTCTATGAGTAGTTAAGCTGGAACAAGAGGTGTAAAAGGATTTTCCAAGCCAAGCAGGACCTACTGGCACCCTAATAAGACACCTGTTCAAGGCTTTGTTCCACCTCCCTGTGTACTCTCGCGGGGGCTTGATTCCTTCTGTATGCAATCAGAGACGTGAGCTGGGTAATCTTTTAGACTCTTCCAACCTCAGGGGCCCAATTTCCCAACAAATCCCGACTCCCAGCAAGCTACATACCTTAGTCATGTCAACGGTATCAGGTACAACGAACATCCCCGGAGGCGGCTCCTTATAAATGGACATGATGTCCCTGTATAACACCAAGAGGGGGTGGGGAGGGAGTGAGGGAGAGGAGAGAAAAAGGGGAATCCCTTCAACAGGACAGCTGTTATCACCTCAGTGAGGCCAGGGTTCGAGAACGTGGTGCTTGGTACCATAACTGTTTGCACTGTCTTGTTGGCTGAGAAATCTCAGCTGAGTACTTGTCAGGCAGACAGAGAGCAAATTATTATCAAAGGGGCCTTGTTTCCTCAGGGGGAGGATGAGGAGGGGGGGAAATCAGAGATCCCAATGGCATCAGATGTCACCCCGGAAAAGCCACATCCCATTTACTCTCACTTCCTCCCACATGGCAATTCACTCACTCCCACCCCGGGTTCTCAGGTACTCCGGCTGAATCTTAAAGGAAAACTTTTTTTAGTTAACTGGGAAGGCACCATCAACCTCCCTAAAAAATGATTTCCATAAACCACTGTGGACCTTTGTTGTGGACCTTATGTTTCCATAAACCAAGTGAACTGCCAGGGAGCGCTGATCTTCCTGCCCAGGGGACTGTACCAGGGCTGAAATCGCTTCAGGCTGGGAGGGGACCCTCCGAAACTGCCGAGAACCTCTCATCTGCAGGGTGACAAGGAGTGGCTCCTACATCCTCTCTCACACACCGGAACGGGTCAGGTGTAAGCAAGGGCCTACCGGGGAACATTCTAGGTGGGAAAAGGCTAGGGACTTACCAGGGTACATAGGGGCATGAAAAGGTGCAAGCAGAGCAGAGAAAGTAAGCACCGGCCGAATTCAAGGCATGTCAGGATTGGAAAACTGTGTCCCGTGTCAAGCATTGGGCCAGGTTCTTTATTATACACAATGTGGTCTCTAATTCCCATTAAAGTCTGGAAGAGAAGGGACTTGGAAAGTGGGGGGCGGAGAACACCTAGGTGGACTGTACTGGGTGCGCGGGGAGAGACAGTGTGGTCATCGGGAACCAAGTGTCAGGATTAATGGCAGCCGAAAAGCATGCCCTTTTCTATGCCATCGGTTCCACGCTAAGCATGTTTGCAAAATATTACCTACCACATGATATGATCGAGATCAGTCACCCAAGAAGCAAGCACAGAAGCGACCTAGGACCTCGTTCCTATATTTGAGTTGGTACAGCTACTTCAGAAAAGTAAACCAGATAACCCATAGGAAAAAATACAGGGAAGGACCATCCTGACCGGGATATTACATGCCAGAGTGAGACTGGGGGGGGGGGGGGGGGGAGGCCCGAGTTCCTGGAACAGGTGTGAGGGTGGGAGCGGTTCGGGGAAGACGGTGGAGATGTGAGGGAAGTGATCTGGACGCGGGAAGGGACTCTACGGAGGGGGTTTCAGAAAACGGAATAAAAACAAAGGCTGGTCTCGGGTCTGAGGCCAAGAAAGCAATCGATAGTGTGTGTGTGTTTTACAAACGGGGCTCGGGAAGAAGGGACGATCAGGGGACCCCGAAGGGGGGGGACTCCAAGGAGCACCTAGCCAGGATGGGGTGGGGAAGGGGGCGAAGGAGAGGGGCGGGGCGCGGGCGGGAGGGGGTGTCACTGAAGCGCGAAGGGGTCGGGTTTCGGGCAGGAGGGATGGGGGAGGGCTCGGGCGAGGAGACGGAGGGCTCGCCGGAGGTGGCCGAGGGGCGGGGTCGGACCTGGGCGCTGGAAGGAAGGAAAGAGGGGTTCGGTGCGCGTGGGGCCGGGAAGAGGGGGCTCGGGTCCCGACGCCCCGGGCCGGCCAGACGGGGGCCTCCCAGCCGGGCTGCCGGGGGAGGCGCGCGGGCGGTGGGGAGCTGCGGCGGGAGGGATGGGGGCAGGGAAGGTCGAGCCCGGAGCTCGGCGCTGGGGGCGGAAAACCCCGGCTCACCGCTTGATCCGGAGCAGACACTGCGGCGCGGTCCGCTCGCTGTCCCAATCGGAGCTGAGCGTGGGGTCCCAGTGGCTGAGCAGCGCGGCCCCGTGGGCAGCGGCCGAGGGCGGGAGCCCGGGCAGCGGAGCCAGGCCGCTCCCGGGTCCCCCGGCCCCGCCCGCCGCCGCCGCCGCCGCCCACACATCCGGCAGGAAAGGCGGCCCGAACCCGCCGCCGCCGCCGCCGCCGCTAACGCCGACGACACCGGCGACGCCGCTCGCCCCGGGGCCTGCCGCCCCGGCGCCCGCCGTCGCCGTCGCCGCCTCCTCAGTCGGACTCTCCGCCATCGCTGCTTCGCTTCCGGGACTGCTCGGCAGCACGTCCGCCGACCAGAGCGGCCGCTGCTCCCTCCCGCGCCCGCACCACCGAGAGCCGGGCCAGAGTGTCCCCACCCTCGGCGGCCACAGCCCCGCGGCGCTGGCCCCGCCCACCGCCGCTACCAGCGAGAGGCGCCGGGCCAGAGCGTCCACCGCGGTCCTCCAGGCGTCCACCCCTCGGTCCTCCACGGCGGGCGGGGGAGGGGCCGGAGGGAAGGCCGGGGCTCTGGGCTGCAGGGGCGCCGTGCTGTGAGGAGCGAGGTTTCTAGGCGTCTCCCCGGGCGCCTCGGGGCGGCTGACAGCCCAATTCTAACGTTTCTCTCCAATGCTGAGAGGGGAGGGAGGGAGGGACGGAGGGCCACGTCCCTGCTTAGGGACAGCGGCCCTCAGACGTGTCCGAGGGGCAGGTCGGGGTCCAGGGAGACGCTGGACAGACTGGGATACCTCGTGCAGGTCCCTCGCTGTCCGAAAGGCCCTGGGACTTCTCCTTCCTCTCTGCACCCTCACTGCTGCCACTGCCCCTGCCTGCACCAGGACAGAGAGTGAGGAAGAAATCAGAACCTGCGAGTAAAAAAAAAACTACCTCGTTTTAGTGTGTATTCGATATATATTTATGAAGAGACTGTGAAATGCCAGCACTGTTGCTAGGCGTTGCCATGGGATCAGAAAACAGACCTAGAGAAGCTTGGTGAAGGGAAAATTCAGGCCTCCTGACTCCAAGCTCGGTGTTTTTGTTTTGTTTTTTGTTTTTCTTCACACAAGCCCTTGAAGATACAGGAATCAAGCAAGGGGCAGTGAGTTTATCCTGGAAGGATTCCTCAGGACTTTCCTGAGATATGTAAGGTGAAAAATAATACTGTGGACTAAGAAAAACAGCTTTCTAAAAAAAGCTTTCCCTTTTCTCCCTTGCAAGATCACAAGCTCATAATCGTGTCCCGAAAGCCTTGAGGCCAGATGTGTTTCAGAATTTAGAGCAATACTTAGCAGCAGGGCCTGGGGCAGTACCAAATACCCAAACATTGATACTTCTACTGTAAAGTGTATGAATAATCATACTAATGTGGGTGCCCTCAGGCATATTCATACTTAAGCCCACGGAATAGCCTCACTTTGGATGATATTTTGCCTCCAAATTTGTATTTTTATTTTTTAAATATATTTTTATTGATCTCAGAGAGGGCGAGGGAGCGATAGAAACATCAATGGTGGAGAATAATTGATCGTTGGCTGCCTCCTGCATGCCCCCTACTGGGAATCCAGACCAAAATCCAGGCATGTGCCCTTGACTGGACTGAAACCTGGGATCACGTAGTCTGCAGGCCAACGCTCCATCCACTGAGCCAAAACGGCTATGGCCAAAATTTTTTTTTTTTAAGTGCAATTTTGGTCCTTGCTGGGTAGCTCAGCTGGTTAGAATATCGTTTGGATGTGCCAAGGTCGCAGGTTCAATCCCTGATAAGGGCACATACAAGAATCAACTAATGGGCCTAGCTGGTGCGGCTCAGTTGGTTGCTGGTTTAATTCCTGGTTAGGGCACATGCCTGGGTTTCGGGCTCCATCCCCTGAAGGGAGCGTGCATGAGGCAGCCTATCAGTGTTGCTTTATCTCCCCCCCACACTTCAAAAAAATCAATAAAAGTGTTTTTTTTAAAGAATCAACCAATGAATATTGATGATTCTCTTTCTCTCTCAAATCAATAGATAAAAATTACACACACACAAACGCCCACTTTTCACAGCTTTGTGATTTCCAGTAAGGGATTGTGTTCTTGAATGAAAATGTCCAACATTTATTGATAGTTGAAAATTTGTGGGGATTTTTTTTTAGCTGTTATTTATTGAGACTTAATATGTGTCAAGCTCCTCGTATACTTTGTCTTATTCCCTTGAAAGATCCTATGAAGTAAGTACTATTCTTAGTCTGTTTTGACAGATGGAAAAACAGGCTTACAAAGCTTCAGTCACTTACAGGGTTCACTGGGAGCAAGCTGCAGAATTAGGGCTGGGCGCCAAATCTGCCTGACTCCAGAGAAAAAGTTCTAACCACTAGGTCATACTGTCACAACTATCAACGCTGCCTGCATTTCACTTACTGCATTTTACCTTATCCCAGTTGTCCTTTGGTAACTGTTGCTCCCACTCCCAACACACACACACGCTTGGGTCTCCAGACCATATACTAGTATTTGTGAATCCAGCACAGGACCTGGCCCAGCTTAGGTACGTAACATGAAGCAAAATGAATCAATACAATATTATATACAAAATTTCATGATTCGTTGACACGGTGTTTTACCATTCTGTAATAAAGATGCTAGCATATCTCAGAAAGAGTACACAAGAAACGCAGCCGTGGTTGCCTCTGGATGATTTAGTTGCTGACAAGGTGTGCCGAAGGGATAGAGAAATCTATCTCTTTATGCCTTTTGAATGTTATACTGTGCATCTGACTATTCAAACTGTGTGTTTTATTGATTCTTAATGGATTTCTGAATGTTGCCTGGGTATTGATTTAGTAAGATGGTCCAAAAGCTTCACACACTGAAAAACACTCCTCCAGAGACTCCTCCATGCTCCGCACTGCAGAGGCCCCGCTCTGGACTCCGGGGGAGAGGAGGACTCCGTGTCCCCTCCTCACTGCTGGACCATTGTTTCTAAGCACAAAGTCCGTTAGCGAGGGGGCAATGAACAGAGAACACTTACCTTAGATCTGAAGGAAGGATCAAGCTTTTGATTTGTACCATTTGGCAAATATCTAATGTTAGCCAACTTCTGCATCCATAGAATGATGATATTTCCAACCTCTCAGGGTTTTTTTTTGTTTTTTGTTTTTTTGAGGATTAACTGTGACATCTCCAGAAATGTTCTGTCAAGTTGCAAGCACTATCAGGCTCATTGGCATCTCTCCTGCCCATGTACCTTCTTTCCTCCTTTGCTCAGATTTTCTCTCCCTGGACTAGCCTTTCCCTCTACCGGGGGGAATTGTAGTTATTAAACTTGTCCAGCCTCTTTTCCTCATCAGTAATATCGGGAAAATAATAGGAGCTATAAACAAGTAATAATGTGATAATGAATGTGCACAATGCCTGGCCAGAGTGAATGCTCAATAATTAGCTCTCGTTACGTTTACAGGACTCACCTTCAAAGCTGGCTGGAATATGACTGTCTCGGCCAAGCCTAAGACCTCCAGGCACATTATTATTAGTCATTTCTAATTACCCCGTCCTCTGGAGCAATTCGTACCTTTTTTATGGCACATACTTTTTATTTTAGCGGTTTGGTTACTCATCGGTCTGGCTCCTGCAGATGATGACCTCTAGGCAGGATGCACGGAGCACCGATCTTGTACCGCTAGGTCCGGACCAACAGACTGGAAATGAGGCCGTGGTAGTTTGCTCCCCATGGATCTTTAGGGGAAGGCCGTGGATTTTAGGTTCTCACCTCTTCCTGCTCAGATATGCCTATTTTCTTTCCAAAGGGTTGACCTGAGCTTGGCACAAAAAATCTGCAAACCAAGGCCGTAAGGGCTGCAGAAGATGGCAGCTGCTTAAGGGAGGCCTGTAAGCTGAGGAAGAGGGGCCAGGGAGAGGCTCACAGGATTTTTTAAACTGGCATTGGCTACTTTACCCGGTGCTCACTGACTTTTTCCAAGGCAGCACCTGGCTGCTTCTCACTGGCAGCCTGGCCAGAGGGCAAGAGTATGGCTTCTGGAGCCTCTGATGCCTCTGGGGGTGCATGACACACCGCAGTGGTCTTCCTGCAGTAAGAGGAGCCAAGCCTCTTGCTTCCCTCCCCAGGAGTGGACTGCTCTGCATTGAACTTTTTATTCATTTTATTTTATTGAATTATTTTGTTAATCTTCACCAGAGGATATTTTTCCATTGAATTTTAGGGAAAGTGGGAGAAAGACAGAGAGGAACATCAGTGTGAGAGAAACACATCAATTGGTTGCCTCCTGCATGAGCCCTGACCAGGGCCAGGCCCGGGGAGGAGCCTGCAACAGAGGCACCTACCCTTGACCAGAATCAATCGTGGGACCCTTTGGTCCGCAGGTGACGCTCTATCCACTGAGCCAAACCGGCTAGGGCTACATTGAGCTTTTTATGCAATAAAGTTGGTAGTGCCTTGCCCATGGCACCTTGGCACCTTCCCCAAGGACAGAGGCCAGCAAGCATCCTAGAGTCCAGGTCACTGCTGTGTCTCAACCCTCTCTGAAGATACACTGTTCAGATCCTTCTTCTCCCCTTCCCCCAAATCCTGTCTCCCAGTGCTCTCTGGAGAATCCTTCCCCTCCAGGGCCCAGCCTTTGTCCTGGGCTCAATGCCAGGGAAAGATGAAGAATTCCCACCCAGGCCATAAATTCTGTACTAAAAGGAAAAGTTAGAACGTGGACTGGGTGATTTGAGACTTCTGACTATAAGTAGTAATAGTTATATTTAAAATTTTAGTAATACCTATATTATCACATATCTCAATACATCTTGATATAGATCTCATTGATATTATACACATATATATTACATGCATCATTTGCAAAT
Organism: Pipistrellus hanaki; assembly: GCF_964339955.1. Classification (NCBI taxonomy): domain Eukaryota; kingdom Metazoa; phylum Chordata; class Mammalia; order Chiroptera; family Vespertilionidae; genus Pipistrellus; species Pipistrellus hanaki. The sequence goes on along the minus strand of NC_140518.1, from coordinate 9,692,396 downwards.
ATTTACCTATATTATCTCATTTAGTTGTCACAACCACCATGAATTGTTCTCATTCCCATTATATAGATGAGGCAATCAAGGCTCAAGGGGGATAGTTAACTTCCCAGTTAGGAAGTGGCTGGGCTGGGATTGGCGCACTCCTTTGACTTTTTTTTTTTTTTTTTTTTAATGTATTTTATTGATTTTTTACAGAGAGGGAGAGAGTAGAGAGCTAGAAACGTCAATGAGAGAGAAACATCAACCAGCTGCCTCCTGCACACCCCCTACCGGGATGTGCCTGCAACCAATGTACATGCCCTTGACCGGAATCGAACCTGGGACCTTTAAGTCCGCAGACCGACGCTCTATCCACTGAGCCAAACCGGCTTCGGCACTCCTTTGACTTCTAAGTCCATACTCTTTGCTAGCATGCAGAACTAATGCAGAGATGACTGTTTTTTGGTCATCACCCCTGAGAACATAATGAAAACAATGGACTCCTCTTTCAAGAACAACGCACATCCGCACATCCGTATCCACTCACAAATAATTCCCACTAAGCAAAATGGTTCCCTCCACAGACCACAGGCCCGAGATAAAAGCCTCAATGGTAACTGACGGACTAGCCTGGGTGAGGGAGGGGGAGCGTTCTCTCTGACCCTGTAGGGCTCCATGGGCTGCTAACCACATTTCCAATCTGCTGACTTGGATTTCCAAGCAATCCCAAGGCTGTTTGGGGCCCACTGGGAGGGAAAGTACTGCCCTCGTGGTAAGAATGTTTCCTGGAGCTTCGCAGGATGAAAAGGCAGCCACCTCCCTGGGGGCTGCTCCTTGATTACCAGCAGAGGGTAGTGACCTGGCAGGGATGCCAGCCTGACATCCCAAAGGGTTACTGAGTTCCGTTTGCGTAACGGTATTAACCGTTAATCCACGGCTCCCTTGGTGATACCTCGGCTGCCAGTTTAGCCCCAGTCCCATTCCTTCTCTTTGGCCCTGGGACTCCTGGGCTCTGCCTTGAGTTACTTAAGGTGAAGAGGCTGGGGACAGGCAGCAGGTTATGGCAGACCAGTAGTTCACAGCTGGAAGTGATTTGTCCAAGAGACATTTGTCAATATCTATTGGCAACTGGTTGTCATGACGGGGAAGAGGAGGTTGTTGCTGTCATCCAGTGGATAAGAGGCCAAGGGTGCTGCTAGCAGTCATGCAATGCACAGGACAACCCACAGCAACGAATTACCCGGCCCCAATGGGCCAAGGTTGAGCAGTCCTGTGCCAGATCATGATTGTTGAATGACTGTTCGACGGATTGGATTAGAATCCTTGGTCTGCTGCATGATCCTGAGCATGTCACTCAACTTGTACACACCTTAGATGAAGTCAGCAGGGCTAAGAACACAGGTTCTGGAGTTTGGGTCCCCGCTTTATCAGCAGCTGTTAGCCTCAGCTTGCTGGGCCTCCCATTTTCCTTACCTATGAAATGGCTTCGGAGGGAAGCTGGAAGTTATTCATGGAAAATGCTCAGCAATGAGCCAACATACAAGTGCTCAAATGTCAGCTGACAGCACTGCAACTGTCACTGGTCTCTGCTTTTCCTCGTCTACAGCACAGAGCTCTGTACCCACACACTCCGTAACGGGGGCATCGTTCACCACTACATCCACGCTGCTGATAGCGTATTCCTTCCGGGCCAGGACCTTAGATTTCTTTGCCTTCCCCAAGACTCCAGGGGGATGCTTAGCACCTAAATACGGGTACTTGCATGGCTGTTTTCAAACTGCATATGAATTACGAATCAACTTTATTGATTCACGTGTTCGGTGTTAACACTAATGAGGAATATTCTTGTTTTCACTATTTCACAGGTATTTTGCAAAAGGTTGAGGTATAAGGTTTTCACAAAATGGGTCCCACTTGTACGTTATTACTCCTTTTGAAACCACCCAATTGGAGATAACCATGGTTACCAGCTCCTGTGTTCATGCTGCCTTTGCTCCTGCGAGAGCTGACAGGAGCAGCAGGTGTGGGTGTATCTGCTCCTCTTCCTCTTACCTCGGTTACCAGTCCCACCTTGGCCAAGTGGAGAGCCTGCTGAGCAGACTTTTGCGAAGCTCTCAGGCAATTTGTTAGTTTGCTCCTCCTCCCCTCCCCCCAAAACACCGTTTATCCCTAGCAAAGCTAAGACTGTAAATCCTCCAAGAACAGAGACTGTGTGCCTCATCTGCTCTATTCAAGAACATCTAGGCTGCCGAAACCAGTTTGGCTCAGTGGATAGAGCGTCGGCCTGCGGACTGAAAGGTCCCAGGTTCAATTCTGGTCAAGGGCATGTACCTTGGTTGTGGGCACATCCCCAGTAGGAGGTGTGCAGGAGGCAGCTGATTGGTGTTTCTCTCTCATCGATGTTTCTAACTCTCTATTCCTCTCCCTTCTGCTCTGTAAAAAATCAATTAAAAAAAAAAAAGAATACCTAGGCGCTTAAAAAGGTGAACTGACGATGCAGTTTACAAGTGGGGCTGAATGTAGGTGGGTGGAGGCCTACCCCCATCTCTAACTTCTTTGGGACCAAGTTTCCCTCCGTTGGGTGGCCAAGAGTAAAACAGATGGGACAGCACAGCGGAAGGTTTAGGCTTTTCCCGAGAAAAGGGGAATCCCCAATCCTGCCCCTTAGCAGCTGTGTGAGGGCAGACCAGTTATTTTGCTTCCCTGAGCCTCAGTTCCCCCACTTGTGAAACTAATCACTGTACTTATAATTCATAAGGTTTTTGAGATAAAAACATAAAACACTCGGTACAGAGCTTGGTGCAAATGAACCCCTAAGAATCTTACATATTATTACACTAAATGTGAAGGGAAAAAGCACCAGTTATTACCTAGACAGGCTCCTGCTCTCCCCGGGAGACAGTGAGGCCCTCTGTGTTCTTACAGTCGCGGCAATAACATCCCTCAGCCTGAGGAGTTCCTACGCACCAACAGCGGACCCAATCTTGTCCCGCCTCTCCGCCAAGACCCTCCCCACGGGCAAAGGACAGAGGCGCAGGCGAACGGGTTTAGAGAAATCCTGTGTTTAATGGGCACATTCCAGCACCGGGCCTGGAATCGAAGCAGCAGGGACGGGTAGGCGACCCCGCGGAGGCTCACATGGCGAAGAGGATGAGGAAGGCGACCATCAAACAGAAGAGCCCCATGGCCTCGGACAGGGCGAAGCCCAGGATGGCATAGGAGAAGAGCTGCTGCTTGAGAGACGGGTTCCTGCCGGGGACAAAGACCGGAGGAAAGGAAGGGGTGAGGGCATGGGTGGTGGTGGAGGACTCGGGTCGGTCGGGTGAACGGGGATTGCTGAAACTGGGAGAGGGCCTCGCCGGCATACAGCCTCGGGATTTGGCCAGAGAAGCAGAGCGCTGCCAGGGCAAGTTTAAGTGAGCCAGGTTGGAAGCATGTCTAAATTCTGATTCAGAGAGCTCAGAGAGGTTTCTCCTCTCCTCCTGGGGAGAACAGGAGGTGCACAGAATAAACCGGAAGCCTCAGGGACCTCCTCTTGCCGAGGCTTTCCCCAAATAGGGTGGAATTTACGACGAGAGATAGTCTAGACCACATGTGTCAAACACAAGGCCCGCGGGCCAAATCCAGCCCGCCAGGCCTTGTAATGTGGCCCGCACCGCGCTGTCATCACTGCACTCTGCTGTCAGTTTATGACATTGTCAGTTTATGACTGTTCAGTAAACCATTCGGCCCGCGATTTAGGCTGGATTTTAGATTTTGGCCCCTTCTCTGATTGAGTTCGACACCCCTAGTCTAGACCCTCCCCAAAACTCACCTGGCATAGCCAATGATCAAACTGCCAAACACTGTTCCAATTCCGGCCCCTGAGCCGGCCACACCCACTGTGGCAGCCCCAGCACCAATAAACTTGGCCGCTGTGTCAATGTCCCGGGACACAACACTGGTTTGGAACTCCCGTCGGGCCACCTGGAGTGGGGAGCTGCTGTAGGAAGGCTAGAAGGAGAGAGAGAGAGAGAGAGGAGAAAAAGGAGATAGTGAGGCGCAAGGACAGGTGGCTGACTCCACCCCCTTCACCCCACCCACCCGAGCTCTGAAACTGTTGGCAAACTGCCTGGCAAGTACAAAATGCTCAGACTGCAGAGCATGCTGGGAATTACTCTCAGGGTCCCTTCTCAGAGAGGGCTTGGGAAATGGCATGGGTTAGGGGAGCCTCACTTTTGCAAGTTTCTCACCTACAATGCTCACCTTGGGGTACTTAGCACTATTTAAAGCACCACAGATTCTCTAACTCTCCTCCCACTTCGGCCTAAAGGCAACTCAACTAACTTGAAGGGCGTCTGTCCGGAGAAATTCATAAGAGGGCCCACAGTCCCTTACCTGTTGAGATGGGATCTCTGGCCTGCTCAGGAAGGAGGCAGACACAGGCCTGATTAGACCCCTGGTACAGCAGCGGATCTGTAAAATGAGAAAGACATGTCCCCCCAAGTCAGGCAAGGAACCCCCCCACCCCAAACCCAAGTGCTGAGCTTCTATCTGTCCCTCTGACCTCTACTGTTTTCTCCAAACAGAAAAGGCCCAATGTATTTCAAGGTCAATTAAAGATTCCTGTTTCTACCCTAGGCCTGCGCCAGGCAGCTATCCTGAGACCCTGGTGTTGTCAGCGGTGGCAACCTTCCCGTTTAAAACTGGGAACCAAAGTTCACTTCTGCGGGCACAGCCCTAACCAGTATCTCAGAATGAACAAAACCCACACCGGTGTCACACCAGGAGGGGCCTGTGCCCAGATCACCTAAGGAATCAGAAGGGGGAAGTCTTATTTTGCTAAAACGGTACTCACTGTTACACACCCTGAAAGGAGTTGGACCCGTAAGCCGTCAGAGGCCCTGGAACAGCCACCTCAGCAGAGCCCTGCATTACATGGTTTCCCTGACATACGCTTTAGCGCAGCGGCTCTCAAACCTGGCTGCACATTGGAACCACCTGGGAGTTCCAAAAAACACAGATGCGTGGGATACATCCTTCTTCCCAGAGCCAGTGAAGCCTGGGGATCGGGACTTTCGAAGGCTCCCCAGTTGATTTTAATGAGCAGCCAAGGTAGAAAACCACTCTATCCGTGGGCCAGGCTGGGGGTAAAGGTCGGATCCAGACTCTGACCACATTCCCAAGCCAAGACAGTTTGGTTTACAGATCCCCCCCCCGCAAATAAAATAAAATAAAATAAAAAACAGGCGTTAACTGCATCACCTCCTACAACCTCCCCAAAGAGCAAACGTCATCTCGGTTCATTCATTACACACGGATGGCTCCCGCTACAGAGCGCCCGGGAGCCGCAGCTTACCAGAGCCGGAGGAATGAGGAGTGCCCCGGTGGTCTGCATCTTCCCAGTCTGCAGAGGAAAAGAGAAAATTCCACGGGCAGTCTGGTTATTTCCTTATAGCGGCGACCTTCGGCCGTCCCCTCCGCCCCCGCCCGCCATCCCTGGACCACGCTCTCCCCAGCACCGTGCCCGGCAGTAGAGGTCAGAGGGACAGCGCGAGCTCCCGGCCCACCGCGCCCAGCGCGGCGGTCTGCACAGGAAGGTCATGCAGATCGGAAGCCGCGGGAGGAAGCCCGAGCCCCGGGAGGGAAAGGTTGCGAAAGAGGACGGTCTCCCGGGAAGCCTGGAGGCCGACACTGGGCAGGTGCCGTGCAGGGTCCTCGTTCGTGTCACACAGCCATGCTGCTCCGCCCGCCGAGGTCGGGACAGTTAATCGCTCATTTCCGTTGGTAATTGGCATTCATGGTTGAGGCTACAGATGCCCCTCGTCTCTCCCGGCCCCGGGGGGCAAATGCCCCTCCACCCAGCCCAGCCCACACCGCTGCCAGTCGCTGGCTCCAGGCCCCAAGTCACCTGCACTCCGCTGCCCTGCTGCCCTTGCTCAGACCACGGCGCTCGCCCGGCTCAAGGTGACTGACTCACCTCCCAGCTTTAGCTCTAGGTTTCAGAGCTCAGCTCCCCCACCCACGTGTCTCGGGGTCCCCCCACTCTCATTGGCCGCAGTCCCCCCGCGTCCCCATTGGTTAACGTCCTCAACTCCTCTCTCCTGATTGGTTCCCCGCAGCTCCTTCCTCTCTCCTCATAGGAGCTTCGCGGCATTTCCCGCCTCCCTGCGGGTAAAGGCGGGGTTTTCTCCCGAGAGGTGGCTCCCGATTGGTTGATCTCTGAAATGCTCGACCATAGAGTCGGCGGTGAGTACCGCCGAGGGGGACTCCATAACCTCCCGCACAAAATGGCGACTAAGATGGAAGGCGGCAGAGAGAGATGACCGGACGCCTTCTTACGCAGACAGACACATGACCTTGGAACCGAGACTTCATTCGAAGAGCTTGGGCCTTGAGGCGCGTTGCATGTTGGGATTTGTAGTCGGGTCGTAGGCCCAAGGACAGCTGAGATCCCGCGAGACGCTCTTCCCCGGGGTTGGCGGAGCCAACGCCTTTGCAGCAATCCCCGCGTGGGTGATTCGTGGAAACCTTGCTTCCGCCGTGGGGAATAAAGGCTGCCCGCTGGCCTCGAAAGTTCACAGGTGGGCTTCTGCTGGTGTTCAGCAGTCGTGCACTAGCAACCAGATGTTTTTTATTTTAAAGAGTTATTGTGAAAACATTCTAAGGATAAACCAGTACTGTACCCTGATAGAAAAACAAGCAAAGGATAGGAGTAAGCAATTCACTAAAGGATTATAAAGGAAAAATCGTTCAACTTCACTAATCAAATTGCAACATTTCGCAATTATCAAAAGAGCAGAGTTCCTTTTATTCATGTGAGCCAGGCAATCTCCTGTACTGCTGCTGCGAGTATGAAATAGAAAAACCTTTCTTGAAAGAAATTTGGCAATCTTCATTGGAAGGCTTTGAATGGTGCATTCTCCTTGATCCAGAAATTCTTGAGGAATTGAGAGCCTTTTAAAACTCTTACTACCCTTTTTGACCCAAGAATATAACTTCCGGGAATTTATCCTGAAGAAATAATCAGAAGTGCAAGGATTCTATTTAAAGGATGTGCACTGCAGAGTTTATCGAAATTGTAAACAAGTAAATGGTTCAATAAATTACGCTATCTTTCACTTAATATAAGCAGATATTTAAAATCATGTTTCCGAAGAGTACTTTATATTGAGAAAATTTTCATGATGAAAGACATGAAAAATGCAAGACTGTATGTATAGCATTGTGAAAAAGTTATGGAAAAAAAGATTGGAAGAAAATAAGACTATATTAATAGATATTTCTGGGATATGTAATAAGCGTGATTTATGAGTATGTATTAAATCTGTAATAGAAAAATATAAAAAATTATACTAATCTGGAGAGTCTGGACTATTAGAAAAACATTTTAAGATTAAGGAGACTTAAGATAACCTGCCAGCATAATATAATGGAAATAGTTGGGTTTTGAAATCCCACAGACTTGAATTCCTATCGTGGCTTTTCCAGGCATAAGTGGATATGTACCTCTGAACAGATTACCAAGTTTCTCTTATTTTCAGTGTTACAAACTACTATTTATTTAGATCTCACCATATGGCAAACATTATGTTAAGTGCTTTCACCTCTTATAAAATTTAAATTTCAAAGGCAAACAAAAGATAAAATAAACAAATGGGATTATATCAAACTAAAAACTTTTGCACAGCAAAAGAAACCATAAAAACAAACAAACACTAAGAGAAAACCTACTAAATGGGAGAATATATTTGCCAATGATACATTTTATATCGGGTTAATATCCAAAATTTATAAAGAACTCATACTACTACTCAACACCAAAAAAATATAAACAATCCAAAATTAAAAAATAGAGAATGTGAATAGACCCTTCTCCAAAAGGGGTATACAGAAGGACAATAGACACATGAAAAGATATCATTCTTTTGAAAATTTTTTTTAAATTTTTTAAAATTAAATTATTATCTGTGTACATATTTTACCATTGCCCCCCCCCTCCCATACAGACCTACCCTCCCCTCTTTTGAAAAATTTTGCTGAAAAGGGGAACAAAGAAATGAAGCCAGAGCTGGAGGAAGAAGTGGGGTCAAGTTAATTTTTCTTTATGATAAAAAAAAATAGCAGCATGGTTTTATCAGATTGGAATAAACCAACAGAAATGGAAAAAACTGATGAGAAAGGAGGAAATAAAGGAGGATTTCTGAAGCAATGCCCTTAAGTAGGCCAGAGTAATGGGCCTTATAACTATATTAACATCAGGCAAAATATTTTTTTTCTAAAATATATATTTTTTTATTGATTTTGTACAGAGAGGAAGGGAGAGAGATAGAGAGTTAGAAACATTGATGAGAGATAGACATCGATCAGCTGCCTCTTGCACACCCCCTACTGGGGATATGCCCGCAACCAAGGTACATGCCCTTGACCAGAATTGAACCCGGGACCTTTCAGTCCCCAAGTCAACGCTCTATCCATTGAGCAAAACCGGTCTTGGCTAGGCAAAATATTTTTTAAGCAAAAAGCACTATACAGAAAAGAGGCTCATATATACATTAATAAAGGGTTCAATTCACGAAGAGAATATAATTCTAAACTGTATGTATCTCATAACATGCATATAAAGTGAAAGTTGACAAAATTAAAAGGAGAAATTCACCCTCATGGTGGGAGATTTAATACAACTCTGTTGGTAATTGACAGATCTAAAAGACCAATATTTAAGTAGGATATAAAAGATTTGACCAATACAATTAAGTATCTTTATTTATTGAACTTATATAGAACTTTGCCCTCAGCATTTAGAGTGGACACACTTTTCAAGCACAGATGGACACTTAAAAAATTGACCACTTACTAAACCACAAGACAAGGTTCAATAAATACCAAAGAATCAATATCACACAGACCACATTCTCATGATACAATTAGATAAGAAATCAAAACATTAAAACCTGCTTAGCCCCAGTGGTTCAGTGGTTGAGCATCGACCTATGAATCAGGACGTCATGGTTAGATTCCTGGTCAGGGCACATGCCTGGGTTTCAGGCTCAGTCCCCAGTGTGGGGGTGTGCAGGAAGCAGCTGATCAATGATTTTCTCTCAGCATTGATACTTCTATCTCTCTCTCCCTCTCCCTGCCTCTCTGAAATCAATAAAGATATAGTAAAAAAAAAAAAAAAAAAGAACAACAACCATACATTCAGACAAAACAAAACCCAAACCCAACCACCTTTCAGATGGAGTCCAAGAACTGAGGGGCAATATCTAGAAAAGGGGCCAAAACCGGTTTGGCTCAGTGGATAGAGCGTCGGTCTGCAGACTGGAAGGTCCCAGGTTCGATTCTGGTCAAGGGCATATACATTGGTTGTGGGCACGTCCTCGTTAGGGGGTGTGCAGGAGGCAGCTGGTTGATGTTTCTAGCTCTCTATCCCTCTCTCTTCCTCTCTGTGAAAAAATCAATGAAATATATATTTTTTTAAAATATCTAGAAAAGGGAAAGTGAAGACTCATAGCCAGGCAGATATCCCAAGAGATCTCCACTACATGCAAGGCCACTTTGTTCACCACTTGTGTATGTCACGTATGTGTGCACATAGATACTGTTAGACACACATACCTTTCTCCTAACATGGCCTAAGATTTTGTCTGGTACCCCCACCAAGCATGACCCAACCACCTCAAGGACAAGCATAACCCATCTTCCCAAAGTTAAATCATCCATGTTCAATTAGTATCCAGAGGCCACAATGTGAGGCAGCTATTACCCAAGGATTATAACCTAAAGATGTCTAGTCTTCTAGTTCAAGCTCAGTCTTACCTTAGGGTGGCCCCACATCATCCTGTCATTTATGGGGCCACCCATAAATAGATGTAACTGCCCTCTGCCCCACCACGTGCTCACTTGGAGCTTCCTTCCATGCAGCAAGGTCTCATGTGGTGCAAGGTCAGAACAGATTCATGGACACTTGGTTCACCAAGCCCTTTTTGAGTACCTAGGTTCACCGAATTTCAGTTTGTCCATAACTTAGACATTTAGTCTATGGATCTCAGCCATTATCTTTGCACAAACTTCTAAGTTCCAGCTCAATTCCCCCCTCTCTCTCTTATGATTGAAAAAGTATCAAATGGTATAATATATATATATATATATATTTAAATCCATTTTGTATCTCCCAGTGTTTTACTTACTAATAAGCATGTTCACTTAATTTTCTTGAATTTCTCCTACCCCAAAATATTTCTAAACATCTATGCTCAATTATAAGGTACATTTCCTTATATATTACTGGTCATAACAAAATCCCAGTTTTAGTTCTTAATAAAATGTCAGTTTTAGTTTTGATTAGCAGTACCTACTAGTAATCAATACTCATATATGATACTGGGAAAGGAAAAAAAAAGATAATCACAGTAGCTACTCTGAGCACTCTTGGACAAGCCCATACTAGAATCAGCAGATCTCACAGGCACATTATGCAACCCAATTCCTGGGCAGTGGAATGATCTCATTGGTCCTTATGATCTACCTGCCTGGAGGGCTTCCCTTGTACAACCAGCATCCTTCATACTATAGGAGCCATCTGCTTCCTATTACTGCTGGTATTCTTTTTTTAGTGTGGTTTGGGGCTGAGACTTCCTGCAACATTGGATTAAGAAAGTTCCAGGCCTCTGCCCACATTGTATATTTTTGTCTGGTACTACAATTCCCATAAAACCTGGGCAGCTTGAGCATTTCATTTGAGAGGTCTCTGCTAAAGGGCCCAAACTGGGAATCTTGTGTTCGATCAATTTCCAGGCCTGGGAAAGACTCCGAGCTGGGCAGGACTAGGGGGTATACCAACTTCTTTCTAACGAAGAGCCTTCGCCTCAGGGTATGGATGGTGACTAATGGGAGAGGGGTCTGATGGGAGCCTTTCTCCTCTAATCTGCCTTGGAAGGTTAATTCCGCAGCCTTTCGTTCCACACTACCAGGAAGTTCCTTTTAAATGGGAGGCAAATTCACATTTGTCCGACAGAGGGCGCTCAATGGAAGATTGGGAGAGACCTGGGTCAATGTCTGTCTAAATCTCTCTCTCTCTCTCTCTCTCTCTCTCTCTCTCTCTCTCTCTCTCTCTCTCTCTCTCTCTCTCTCTCTCCCCCTTACTCCTCCCCACCCCCCCGCCCCTCCCCACACAACAAACCATTCTGGAGATCTGACTTCAGATTCTGTCTAGGATCTGACCACTCCTCCACACCTCCTGTGCTACAGCTCCAGCTCTTTATTTTCTCAGCTGGATTACTGCGCAGACCTAACACGTGCTTGCCTTGCTTTTACTTGTTTCCTTACCATCTAATCTCATCTACCCAGAAGCCAGAGAGATCCTTTCAAGATACAGCAAGTTCCCGAATAATGTCCTTTCCTTATCATCTAGATGAGTTGCTTAGGAACTTAACTCTTGCTTATATAATTAGCCTATAGTAAAATCGATTTGGTTATATGTCCTTTAGTCACAAACCCTGCTCAGGACGTTAAGTGAGGAGCTGCTGTGTAAGTACACCAAGTCACTCCTCTGCTCCAAATTCTGCCCCGGCTTCCCTTGGCTCTCAGAGAAACGCCAAGTCCCTAAACTCCACCCCCCTCAGTCCTCTGTTGCTCGTCTGACCTGTCCTACAACTCTGCTCACCTTTCCATATTCTTGCTCTTCCCCTTTAAATTCACTCCCTCGTTTCTTTCATATATTTGCTCAAATCTTGCCTTTCCAGTGAGGTCCGCTCTGACCTCCCTATTTAAAATTGCAACCAACCCTTCCCTATTCTCCCCAAACTTCTTATTGGGCTCTGTGATTTCCTCCATAGTGCTTAGCGTCTTTAACGACTTTTCTGATTATAACAAACAAATGCAAGTTTGTTTGTTTACTATTTACATCCTTCTCCCTCCTACATTTAAGCTCCTGAAGGCAGGGAGCAGAGATCTTTGCCTATTTTTATTTATTTTGTGTGTGTGTGTGTGTGTGTGTGTTTAGAGCAGTGTCTGGCCCGGAGGAGTTCAATCAATACCTGCTGAATGGATGAATCAATATCCTCCCTCCAACAGCTAAGAGCTTTCAACTTTCAATCACTGCTCTAAACTTCATTCTCGGGTGTGGCGGCGGCATTGAGAACCAGAGAATGTGACGGCACAATTCCTCGGGGCTCAAGGCTAATTCTTGATCTGGACTGTGGAAATCTCAGAGCGGTCGCCCTTGGTTTCACCACTTTGGTTACCTGGGCCATTGATGGACAGCAGCTGCTCTCTCTGGCTGCAGCTTACTTACTGTCCAGTGATCTTGGACACGTTGATTAACTTCTCTGTGTTTCCATTTCCTTAAACAAGACTAGTTAGCAGATTAAACGAATTAATATTTATCAAATATGTAGAACACTGCTTGGCACATAGAAGCATTTTTTTTTTCTTTTATAAATAGAGCTATTTTTAAAAATATTTTTAATTGATTTTTTACAGAGAGGAAGGTAGAGGGATAGAGAGTTAGAAACATCGATGAGAGAGAGACATTGATCAGCTGCCCCCTGTTCAACCCACACTGGGGATGTGCCCGCAACCAAGGTACATGCCCTTAACCGGAATCGAACCCGGGACCCTTCAGTTCGCAGGCTGACACTCTATCCACTGAGCCAAACCGGTTTCAGCAGCATTTGTCTTTCTTTAACTAAATATGTTAAGTTGTGGCTTGACTTTCATAAAGATCCCGAACTTTGCACTTTATACAATGGGTAGCCTAAATGGAACAGGATTGCTTTCAGCTCTTCTTCTTTTTAAAATTCCAAACTGATTTTTTCCCCTCCCCCGAGAGCATTACGTGCTAGAGCCCCTCTGTGGATTCGATGGCCTTACCAGTAATCATGTTTTCCTCTTCTTCCTTCTTAGTCATCGTCTGTTTTGAGCCCTACGTTCTGTCTCCACAGTGTTCTGTGTGTCAGCAGCCGGGAACTCCCGCCCAGCCCCGAGGCAGAACCAGAACGAGTCACGTGATTTCGCTTTCCCTGCCGCTGGCCGGCTGGGCAGTGGTCAGGTGTCCTCAGCAGAGCGCAGCCCGAGGCAGGGATGCTCGTGCGAGTGATTGCTGGGCAGTGTCCCCAGGAAGTGAGGGGCAGCAGGGAAGAGAAGCAAGGATACGGTCTCACGTGGAGATCAGCTTCAATCTGAGCCTATGGAGGGCTCACACCCCCTGGTCCCAGGCAGACGGAGATGGCTGGGGCCCCTACACAGATCCCAAGCTTGGGCAGGGATACATGAAGGGAATCCTGCCAGGGGCTTTCCAAGAAAGAGACACAACAGGGATAACTAGTTTGCTCTCTCTGGACGTTGTGTGGGTTTATGCTCGGAACCGCTGCACTTGCTGGGTGGCCATGACAGGAGAGTCTTCAGGCAGAGCTGACGCGGGGTGCGGGGGGTAGGAGGGGGGTGGCGGGTAGTGACTAGCAGCTACTCCACCTGGAAATCTAGGCGGAGGGTGAACTGGCTGTCCCAGCAGAAAACCCCGGTGAAATATGGGCCTGTCTTCCCTTCACGAAACACACGCTAGGCAACGATGAATGAAGGAGCTCAAAGAGCTGTGGAGTGTGAAAAAAGGGACAGCAGCCGAGACCGGTGTGGCTCAGTGGATAGAGTCAGCCTGTGGACTGAAGGGTCCCAGGTTTGATTCTGGTTAAGGGCACATAGCCAGTAGGGGGCATGCTGGAGGCCGCTGAAGGATGTTTCTCTCTCATCCATGTTTCTAGCTCTCCCTCCCTCTCCCTTCCTCTCTGTGAGAAATCAATAAAATATATTTTAAAAAAAGAGGCAGTAATTTGATTTCACATGTTCCACCGCGTCATACAAGGGAGGGGATGCCCGCCCTGGGCCTTAGAAAGGAGGTGTTTAATGTGGACTCTCCCTCTCACCAGCTTCGTCTGTCCCCTCAGTCCTCCCCCCTGGCCCCTCTTAGAGGCTCTCAGCACAGAGCACCCAGCTCCCTGCCGAAAGGAAGGAGACTCCGTTCTTGTTAGTCCTGTGGCAGACAACGTCCGTGCCCCGTGCCTCGTGCCCACCCGTGCCCCGTGAGGCCCCGTGCCCCGTGCCCCGTGCCTTGTGCCCCGTGAGGCCCCGTGCCTCGTGCCCCGTGCCCCGTGCCTTGTGCCCCGTGAGGCCCCGTGCCTTGTGCCCTGTGAGGCCCCGTGCCCCGTGCCCCGTGCCCCATGCCCCATGCCCCGTGCGCCGTGAAGCCTCGTGCCCCGTGCCCCGTTCCTCCTGCCTCGTGAGACCTCGTGCCCCGTTCCTCGTGCCCCATGCCTCGTGCTTCATGCCCAGTGAGGCCTCCTGCCTCATGAGGCCTCGTGCCCCGTGAGGCCCCATGCCCCGTTCCTCGTGCCCCGTGAGGCCTCCTGCCTCATGAGGCCTCGTGCCCTGTGAGGCCCCGTGCCCTGTGCCTCATGAGGCCCTGTGAGGCCTCGTGAGGCCTCGTGCCCCGTGCCCTGTGCCTAGTGCCCGTGCCTCGTGCCTCACGCCTCCTCCACCCCCCCATCCCTTCCACGTGCTCTGTTCCCTTAGCAGTGTTTCCCAAACTTCTCTCATGGTGAGAATCACCTGGTGGAGCTGTTAAACTACAGATTCCTGAATCCCAACTAAGAAGTGCTGAACTAGAATTTTTGGGAACATATAGGTAAAATTGTATATACAATTTACCTATATGTTTTCAAAAATTCTAGTTGGGATTCAGGAATCTGTAGTTTAACAACAAAAATTCTAGTTGGGATTCAGGAATCTGTAGTTTAACAGCTCCACCAGGTGATTCTCACCGTGAGAGAAGTTTGGGAAACACTGCATAGGCCCGCCTTACACACAGGGGGTCCGTATGCCAGCACCTGCCGCCTGAGGCGTACTGTGCCGCTGAAGCATGCCTGGCCTCCTTGGGGCCAGGACTGGGGAGCTGGGAGGTAGCAGCTCTGGGGATAGCCTCAGCGATGATGGGGAGGACTTGGTGGTGAATACCCCAGCTTCCTCACTCCTGGTTAGGGCGACTCTGGGGCGGGTGCTCTACAGGATGGAACCCCAGCTGCCTACCGCAGCCATCTGCTCGTCAACACTTCCTGTGCTGGCTTCCTTCCCTTGCTTCCTGCCTAGTAGTTTTTAATACTTTGCTATTAAGGTCATTTCTTGCTCATGAAACAGTAGGAGGGGAGCAGCCCAGGGCTTTTAGGGTGTCTCTGCCATCCTCAAAGTGTGGCTTCCATCTCTGTGTCTGGGCTACGTCTCAATCAGCAGGAAAGGTGTGTGTGTGTGTGTGGTGGGGGGGGATGTGAAGAGAACAAGCTACTTTTTCTTTTCCGAAGATGCAATCCAGAAGTTGTGAGCCTCACTGTTGCCCGCCTCCCATTGGCCAGAACTTAGTCACGTGGCCACACCTCGCTGCAAGGAAGGTTATAAAATCTGGTCTCTGGCTGGAGTACCGTATCACTCATCCTAAAGCTTACGGGCGGGGTTTCATGACTTACAGGAAGAAAGGGAGAGTGGGCAGTATCAGGCGCTTCAGGGGGTAATTAGAACGCTCTGTCCCGGAGGAGTCTGCATGAATCATAACAAAGGACACTTACTGAGTGGTTATTATGTGGACACCCTGTTCCACGCACTGGGCATGTGTAAGGCATTTAATCTGCAGTTATGTCTGAGACAGGTTCTAGGCCATTGTTTTAGAAAGGAACCTGGGCGGAGAGCAGTCAAGTGATTTTGTCCAGAACCTCCTAGGCAGTAAGTGATGGAGCCAGGACCATCTGATCCTAGAACCAGTACTCTTAAAAAAATAAAAATAATAATAATAATAAAAATATATATATATATATATATACTGTATATATATATACTGTGTATATATATATATATATATATATATATATATATATAATTGACTTTTTACAGAGAGGAAGGGAGAGGGAAAAAGAATTAGAAAAATCAATGAGGAGAAACATTGATCAGCTGCCTCCTGCACACCCTGGATGTGCCCACAACCAAGGTACATGCCCTTGACTGGAATCAAACCTGGGACTTTTCAGTCTGCAGGCCGACGCTCCATCCACTGAGCCAAACCGGTTAGGGCTAGAATCTGTACTCGTAGTCACTATTTTATTCTGCTTCTGAGCCATATGTAGGTATTGGGAGATTTATTTATTTATTTATTATTTTTGTGTGTGTGTGTGTGTGTGTGTGTGTGCTCTCGGACCAGAACTTTATTTCCCTTAACACACACATCAGCTGTTCAGCTCTCAGACATATCACACGCATGCCCTTTCCCAGGAGTGTGCAATGCTTGCCCGTAAAGCACTGCCTCCCCCAGCTGCGCTGTGGCCTGGTGGACCAGGCACCTTCCCGGCACCACACGGCCTTCCCCGCTGGCCTCTTCAAAATCCCCTATTACATCAGCACTTCCTTGTGGCTCAGGTCCTTGCTACTTGAAAGAACCCCAGACTCACCCCCTTGTATGTGAGGCGGGAGTTTACTTTTGTGCACGTTGATGAAGAGGTTTAAGCAGGAGGAAGTAAGAACAGATTCTCTCACGGTTTAGAAGCATCCTTAGGTAGCACCGGGGCAGGGCAAGTGGGAGGTGGGAGGGAGGAGAAATCAGGAGGTCGTCGAAACCGGTTTGGCTCAGTGGATAGAGCGTCAGCCTGTGGACTGAAGGGTCCCGGGTTCGATTCCCGTCAAGGGCACATACCTTGGTTGTGGGCACATTCCCAGTAGGGGGTGTATAAAAGGCAGTTGATCGATGACTCTCTCATTGATGTTTCTAGATCTCTATCCCTCTCCCTTCCTCTCTGTACAAAATCAATAATATATACATAAGAAACCAGGAGGTCAATGCCAGATCTTAGCCTAGCCCGGCTGGGGGATGGAGGGAGGGTCCCCCCTCTTGTTCGGCACAGGAGCCCGGCCAGAGCGACACGTTCTTGTTTTTCCGATGCTAGCTTCCTCTGCATCCGGCCCCGCCCGCCTCTCTAGGGGGGCCTCGTACTGTTCCAGACTGTGCAGCTCCAGCTGCACCCCACCTCTCACTGGCCCCCAACAAGCCTGCATTTCTACAGTCATCGCCTTTGCTTGCGGTTCCCCGTGCCTGGAACGTCTCTCCTCTCCGGCGCTGCCTGGCAAACCCCTCCTCATCCTTCAAGGCCCAAGTCAAAGATCCCTTCCCCTGTGCTGCCTGCTCCCCCGGTCCCAGACTTACTCCCATCCCCGCTGCTCCCACGGAACTCAGCACACGCGTCTGTTACCGCAGTCATCGCACGGGATTGTGATCACGTGTGGATGTGTTTGCAGCGGCCATGACAGAATGGCGAATTCCCAGAGGCAGGAATGAGCTTTATTCTCTTCCGTTACCCGCTGTTCCCAGAGCACGGACACGGTGCCTGGGACAAGCAGGCGCTCAGTAAATGTCAATGGGTGGTGGGGTTGATCTCAGCCTGGTAAGAAGAGGGGGCTCCCCACCTGCACCTTCTTGGAGCAACCTCTAGAGGGCAGTCTCGCTTCACGCCCGCTTCTCTAGCCTTTGCCTAGTTGCTTTTTCCCCCTAGGCAGCCTGATAGATAGATAGATAGATAGATAGATAGATAGATAGATAGATAGATAGATAGATAGATAGACAGATGATAGATAGATAGATAGATGATAGATAGGTGATAGATAGATAGATAGATAGATAGATGCTAGATAGATGATAGATTGATAGATAGATGATAGATAGATAATATATATGACATATAAATTGATAGAGATAGAGGTAGGCAGGTAGGGAGAGGTATAGACAGGCCATGTTCCAGATGGGCTCTCGGACCTGGGAATCTGACCTACCAGAGGCACTGCCCGCCCGCCCCTTAGACATAGGCTCAGGGTCTAGGAAGCATGGTTGAAACCACCGTACTAGCTTCAAAATGAAAACAGGGAATTGCAAAATGAAATTTACAAACATGTAAATAAATGGCTATAAAACAGCAGGTCAGCCAATCCACTGCAACTCCACTTGCACACAGTTTATGCGTAACTTCATTTCACGTGGGATAGGAATGCATCTTACTATTTTTGATACGATGTGGGCAGTCCTAAAGGGCCCTTCTGTCCTGGGAAAGGCCTGGGAGGGAGTAAGGAGTGGAGTGTGCCGTGAACCCCAGACTGTCCGCCAGAGGGCTCAGAGGCTGCCTGCTGAGCCATTTCCCCGCTTCCTGCGGAGGGCTCCAGAGCCGAGCCCATGAAGCTAATGGTCAGTAACAAGGATTGCCCTCAACCAGCGGTCGGCAAACTCATTAGTCAACAGAGGGGCAAGCCGTGGCTCACGAGTCGCAGATGGCTCGAGAGCCACAGTTTGCCGACCTCTGAGCTAGGGCAGGGCCTCTTATTCTAAAAGGAGATATTGAAGAGCAGATAGGGAACAAAACCAAAAGCAGCCCTTTGTTCCGCCTGTGTTTGGGCTTCCAGAGACTGGAGTAGGCTACAGGAAGGATTTCTAACAATGGCGGGTGTGAAGCCGGGTAAACAGTGAAAGCGCCTCCTCGGTTTCCTCCCGGGAGCATTTCCATCAAAGGGGTGGTCAGTCCGAAGGCCCCGCCTGGGGGAGATGTCCTGGGGGAGGGTGGTGGGCAGGTGGGTCTGTTTGGCTTCCTGAACCCATGACCGTGGACAAACAGATGCTATTTGGCATTCCCTGCGGTTTACCAGCAGGAGATGGAGCACCTGCCTCGCCAAGGTGCCCACTTACTGTATAACTAGCTATTTCCTGGACCGGAGTCAATCTCTCTACCTAAACCTCTCTACTGCCTAACGTTGACAGTGCTTCTCTTTGGCTGAGTGGGAGTTGAGCTGCAAAAACTCTTGGAAGGAAAAAAAGGAAGAAAGGAAGGGAGAGGTGAGGCGGCAGGGCCCCGCGCCCCTTCACCCCCACGGAGGATTGGCCAGGATCTGGGCCTGGATGTCACTAGGCCTCTTTAGGAGGATGTATCCTGACTTGATGGTAAGCTGGAAAGCCTGGCTACTAGCAAATGGTTACTGAGCCTGACCAGGGTTGCTCAGTGGTTGAGCACCGACCTATGAACCAGGAGGTCACAGTTCAATTCCCTGTCAGGGCACATGCCCAGGTGGTGGGCTCTGTCCTCAGTGAGGGGCGTGCAGGAGGCAGCTAATCGATGATTCTCTCTCATCAATGATATTTCTCTCTACCCTCTCCCTTCCTCTCTGAAATCAATATATATATAAAGAGTTACTGAGCATCAGCTGAAGGGATGCAAATAGTGAGGGAGCTTCCCTCCCCCCAAAAAAACAAAACAAAACAAAACAAAACAAAACAAAACAAAACAAAACAGTTCTTATCTTCAGGGGAAATTTCAGAGTCTTTGTCATTTTCAGAGAATTTCCTGGACTAGGAACTTTATGCAGAGAGGACAGAATGGCTCCGCCCCCCATTGCTCACCTCCCATTCCCCCCAGGGGATTGCTGGTTCCCCAGCAGCAGTGTTAGAAACCTAAATCCGGGTGCGCGGCCTGGCCCCCTGTGGCTGCAGACCTTCCTCCAGTCCTCATCCTCACTGAGCCCTGGCTCCCTCCTCTGTAAAAGGGGATGGTGATAGTGTTTATAGTAAGCGCTCAGTGCATGTTGGGTTTAAATAACAGAATGCATGATGGCTCCTGGAGCCAGAGATTTGCAATGAGGTCAAAGGAATCTGTCCCTGTTCCTGGGAGCTGATCAGAGGGACAGGACAGGCACACATCAAAAGAAAAAGAAATGCAATTGGAAAACAATTGGTCCAATGGCGGGGAGCAAAGGCACAAAGATTGAAAACAACTTCTAGCCAAAACCGTTATGGCTCAGTGGATAGAGCATCAGCCTGCAGATTGAAAGGTCCCAGATCGATTCCCGTCAAGGGCATGTACCTTGGTTTCAGGCACATCCCCAGTGGGGGTGTGCAGGAGGCAGTTGGTCGATGTTTCTCTCTCATCGACGTTTCTAGCTCTCTATCCCTCTCCCTTCCTCTCTGTGGAAAATCAATAAAATATATTAAAAAAAGAAAAAAGAAAAAAAAGAAAACAACTTCTAGCTCCTCTTTGCAGTACATCTGGTCACATGTTTGCACTGGCTTTCCCTTCCCCGGCTATTTTGAGCTGCTGTTCAAACGAAGGTGTGTCCCCTGGGCTCCCACAGGCTGACAACAGGAAGCAACTGCCAGGAAGCACAGCGTGGCCAGCCGGATATTTGGTCAGGCGTGTGCAGGGCCTGCTGGCAGATGCCAGGGAATTGACCATTTAATTACAGAAGCACAGAGGACTTTGCAATTAGGGACTAGATTGTGCTGCTCAAAGATTAGACAGGAATAATCGAATTCAGCACAAGGCACCCAATTCACTCTTCAAAGTGCTTCTACCACCTGGAACCACAGGGACCATTCTGGAATACAAATCTGATTCCTCCACTCCCCTGTTACGAAATCTCAAAAGTGGCCTGTCCAGTTTGGCTCAGTGGATAGAGCATTGGCCTGAGGACTAAAAGGTCCCGGGTTCGATTCCAGTCAAGGGCATGTACCTTGGTTGCTGGCACATATCCAGTAGGGAGTGTGCAGGAGGCAGCTGGTCGATGTTTCTCTCTCATCGATGTTTCTAACTCTCTATCCCTCTCCTTTCCTCTCTGTATAAAAATAAATAAATAAATAAAAGATATTATTAAAAAAAAAAAAAAAAAAAGAAATCTCAAAAGCTCGTTATGCCGAAACCGGTTTGGCTCAGTGGGTAGTGCGTCAGCCTGCGGACCGAGGGGTCCTGGGTTTGATTCCGGTCAAGGGCATGTACATGGTTTCGGGTACATCCCCAGTGGGGAGTGTGCAAGAGGCAACTGATGGATGATTCTCTCTCATCGATGTTTCTAACTCTCTATCCCTCTCTCTTCCTCACTGTAAAAAATCAATAAAATATATTTAAAAAAAAAAAAAAAAAGCTCATTATTACCCACAGTAAGGCCAAGTCCAGATCATTCCTCCCAACAGTATACAAGGCTCTTCCTGGCCTGGCTTTCCCGCCTCCTCTCTCATTGTGCCCCAGGGGAACACGGTGCTCTCATCACGTGGGTGGGGTAATTTTCTCATCTCGACATGCTCTTTCGAAGCTCCTGTTCTTTCTTAATTAAATTTTAAATTTTGAGATAATTGTAGATGCAGTTGAAGTGGTACAGAGATTCCCTGTGCCCTTTATCGCGTTTCCCTCAAACTCTTGTAAAACTTTATTACAATATCACAACTAGGATATTGACATTGGTGCCATCCACCAGATTTCCCATTCACTGGTTCTCCCCAGTGTGTCCTATGGAGTTTACTGGGTGCAGGTTTGTGTATTTATCAGCTTACGGAGATACAGTTCTATCAGAAGGAACCCCTGGGTAGCCTTCCATACCACACCCACCTCTCTTCTCTCTCTCCTTGCCTTGTCTTAACCTCTAGCAACACTAGCCTATTCTCCATTTCTATATTTCTATAATTACGGAATTCTAAGAGAGTTAAACACAATATTTAGTATGTAATTTAAAGTGCTTTTTTTTTTTTTTTTTAAATAGATTTTTGTGATTTCAGAAAGGAAGGGAGGGAGAGAGAGATAGAAACATCAATGATGAGAGAGAGTCATTGATCAGATGCCTCCTGCATGTTCCACACTGGGGATCAAGCCTACAACCCAGGCATGTGTCCTGATTGGGAATTAAACTGTGACCTCCTGGTTCATAGGTTGATGTTCAACCACTGAGCCACACCGGCCGGGCTTACTTGTCATTTCTATTTCTCAACCTCTTCCAAAGCACACTCTTCTAAGACATCATTACCTTGGGCTTTGATTAGACCTTAATTAACCATTCGGTCTCATCGCTCTATGCCCTCACTTTGCAAGTAGACTTCCCTTATCCTTGTGCCCTTAAATTGCTTTGTGGGTGGCTCTCTCTTTTTTCCATATTAGGAGACCCCCTGAAAACCGAGACTCTCTACCCCAGCAGTTTGAGCTCCCCTTAGGGGAGAGAGAATGTCTTCATTCATCTTGCAGATCCTTCAAAGGAAAAACTTGCCTTCTATTTTTGTAATCCTGACCCTCTTCCAGTTCTGCACACTATGGGTGCCCAATAAATGTGGACTGACTGAATCAACAATAGACTTGGTTCCCTGGGGTGTCATATTCTTTCCTTCCACGGTGAGGAAGTAAGAACATTAGTCAGAGCAGGCGGATCCCTTAATATGATTACCTGGGATTTGTGGGCCGCTGGCTCTTTCCCCCAGCTTTATTGGACACATTCATCTTCACAGAATGGATGTTCCTAGAGACCACTGACTGCTGGCCACTGATCGCCTGCCCCTGTGAATCCCAGCCCGAGACCGGGGAGACCCCAAAGCTGTGTGGCCGTGAGTAGAAATGGGGTGAGTGTATTCCAACCAAGTTCAACTGTTGAATTTGCTGTGCTGTGTTATTTAAGATCTCCCACCATGAGCCAATGTGTGACCTTAGCAGGTTTTTAAAAATATATATTTTGATTTTTTACAGAGAGGAAGGGGGAGGGATAGAGAGTTTGAAACATCGATGAGAAACATCCACCAGCTGCCTCCTGCACATCCTCTTACTGGGGATGTGCCCGCAACCAATGTACATGCCCTTGACCGGAATTGAACCCGGGACCTTCAGTCCACAGACCAATGCTCTATCCACTGAGCCAAACAGGTTTTGGCTTACCAGGTTTTTTTTTTGTGTGTGTGTGTGTGTTTTTTTTAACTTTTAGCCGAAACCGGTTTGGCTCAGTGGTAGAGCGTTGGTCTGCAGACCGACATCTGAAGTGTAAATTCAGTGGCTTTTAGTACATTCAGAGTTTATGAATTAAAACTCTTAGTCACTATTTTATTCTCCAAAATACATTTAGAACATTTTCTTTATCTCGCAGAGAAACTCCATACGTACCCATTAGCAGTCATTCTCTA
Organism: Pipistrellus hanaki; assembly: GCF_964339955.1. Classification (NCBI taxonomy): domain Eukaryota; kingdom Metazoa; phylum Chordata; class Mammalia; order Chiroptera; family Vespertilionidae; genus Pipistrellus; species Pipistrellus hanaki. The sequence continues at coordinate 9,669,454 of NC_140518.1, read as the reverse complement.
TTTCCCCCAACCCCCAGCCCTAGGAAAACACTTATCTATTTTGTTTCTATAGAATATTTGCCTCTTCTGGGCATTTCATAAATATGGAATCATATAGAATGTATGTTTTCATGGATGACTTCTTTCACTTAGCATGTTTTCAAGGTTCATCTATATTATGACATATATCCATACTTCATTCTTTTTTATTGCCAAATAATATCCATTGTATGGATAACCCATTTTTATTTACCCATTCATCAACTGATGAACATTTAGGTTGCTTCCACTTTTACCAGGTCATTTGTTTAAACTTATTCATCTATATATTATGGACTACATTCTAAGCTATAAAGCACTATATGCTTGTAAAGACATTATTTTCATATTTATACAAGTGACCCAGTGCACGGATTCATGCACATTGAAAGGAAATTAATTAGAAGGTGGCCTGCGGAGCGGGACTGGGCAAGACGGGGGGCCAGCCACGCCCTGGAGCCAACCTCCCGAGGTCCCTCCCCAGCCGGACGCACGGAGGGTGAATGGTGTCTGTGGAGTGCGAGGAGGTCCCTCCGGCAGGTGGGGTCCCTCAGCCTGGCCTGTGGGAATCAGGCCGAAACTGCTCTCTGACATCTTCCGAGGCATCCCAGAGTGCAAGAGGGCACTCTGCCAAGTTGCCGTCATACAGGGTGTGGAATGCAAACCAGATTCCGGGCCAACAGTGCCCCAGCAATATAACCCACGGCTCCCTCCTCTCTGGTTTCAGGGTGCGTCACCTGAGAACCAACGCTAACAAGTCACTGCAGCTTGGCAGCTCCTGTGCTGAGCGCCTGCCCCCAGATGGTCAGTGTGCATCATAGTGACTGGTCAATCAGACACTTATTAGCCATATGTAACTAAGGGGAGCATGGGGGCCACTGTATCTTCTCTGAGCGTGTGGTCTATTATCGGGTAACTCAGGGGAATTAGGTATCTCTTTGGGTTTGATCTCCATGTTAAGTCCATTTCGCTTTTTTCCTAGGCAATGGATTGTATCACTTAGCCCTAACCTATCATCTCATTAATATTTGTTGCTAGGAGACCAGGTTAGAGTATGCTTATCTCAGTGTAATCCTTGCCAATGTAGAAAATCACTCGACTCAGAATAAACATTAAGGCAATTTCATTTCATCCCAATTTTTATTGAATAGCAAGAACAGGGACAAGGGCTGAAGCTACAGTCCTTAGGGCCTACGTTTACCAAATATCTTGCCAGCTCTCCCTTTTCTGACTTTAGGTTAGCTTTCCTTCACCACTCACACGCTGGCATATGTGCCAGGATGACTTTTTCCCACTGCCTGTCAAGTCAGTGTGTTAAAGTAATATAAAAATATTTTGATATTAGACCAAGAGAAAATAAATTAGAAAAAACAAACTTGTGGCTATAGAAGAAATTATCTTCTATGTCTATTGTAAAATCTAATTTAGACATAAATACTATTTTGCTCCCATGTCATATATATGTGTGTGTGTGTGTGTGTGTTCTGCAGGTACTTTACAGATATAAAATGTGGGTGCCAGAGAGCGGAGAGGGGAAAGGCTGGGTGAGGAGTGGATATGGAGATGTTTCCTTTACCGCTAGGAGCTGCTTGAGGATCATTCCCCTCCGAAGCATTGGTAAGAGCAGCGGGGGACAATGAACAGGGGTTAAGATGCTTTGTTTTACATCCAGCAAAAAGGAGCCTTGACACCTCAACTGGCTCTTTAAGGAAGCCTTTGGAAGGGCTCCTGCTGCGGTTGACAGTCACAGTGACCCTCAGGATGGTGGCGGCGGTGGGGGCAAAGTGGGGGTAATTCACCAGAAGACGCACTCAGTGATTTGGATTCTGTGCACGACTGCTCCTCTCCATTCACCGGTTTAATTAAGAGCTGACGAGTACAAAACAAATGAAGCTGCAGGTCTTCACTGAACTATCAGGAAGGAAGGGTATCTGCTAGAAAAACAACTGTGTTTCCCCATTAGTCTTTTAAAAATATATTTCTAATTGTTTTAGAGAGAGGAAGAGGGAGAAACATTGATGCCAGAGCGTAACTTCCATTGCATACCCCCTACTGGGGTTCGAGCCCAAACCTAGACCCGTGCCCTGACCAGGAACTGAACTGGCAACATTTCAGTGACTGGACAAAGCTCAACCAATTGAGCCCCACCAGCCAGAGCTCTAGGATTCATCTTAATGTCACATCTGATTCTAGGAAGGGAGGGGGAGATAGAGACATCTATGATTGGTGAGGTTCATAATTCCCACAATTCTTTTCTCATAAGCTTAAAAACAAAAGACCATAAACGCAAGGTTTACTTTAAATTACCAAAGTTCCTGAAAAAGAGGACTAGTTTATTTTTAGTATTAAAGAGGTTAACATTACTTCTCATTATTCGGACTCGTCCATAATGAAAGTCACCAGCTTACAAAGTTGCAAACCCAAACAGTGTCTAACAACTCCCACTAACTGTTAAGGACTTACACCAAAAAAAGGTTATGTGCATAGGAAAGATCGAAGAGTAGAAAGTGCCAATCAGAGGTATCCAGAGAGAAAGAAGGTTTTCTGTGACTGAAATAACATCTCGTGTCCATGGTTCGGGAACAAGGCGCTTCTATTAGGAACTGAGAAACCGTTGGCATCCCAACTGGATGCCTGAGCGCCCTGCCATGCCGGTTTTGGCCAGCCTAATGCTATCAGCTGGAGAAAGGCCTGGAGAAGAGCAGGAAGAAATGCTCAACTTCTGATCAATCCCCAGCCCCAAGGGTAGGGCTGAAGACTGAGTACAAATATACTCAAGGCCTGACCCTGAGTGGCTGCGGGACAACCTTGTATTTGAGTCAAACCTGACCTAACAGCCAGGGTGATTCTATTCCAGGGCCCTTGTCCTGGAAATCCTTGGAAAAATGGGCACCAGAGGTGAGAGGCTGACATTGCTAGTGTTCTGTGATTTAAAAGGTCATAACCCACACAGATGGAAGCAACAGCCCTTAACACTATCCTTTAGATTATCGACACCATTCTACCGTTAGGGCAGCAGGGCTGAGCAAATCCTTAATGATTTCAGGGTAGGCAGGCTCTTGCGTCATAACCATAGCAGAAGCTATCGGTTCTACTCTATAAAATCTACGTGCAGGGGAGATCCAGGAGGCTGGGTCGCTTAAAGACTGTGGCAGAACACATGGTCTTCAAAGATTTGCTCTTCGTCTGGTGAGAAGCTCTTGTCACAAATCGGACAATTCAAAGACAGGGTCTCAACGGGCTGCTGCTGCGAGATGCGCTCAAAAACGTCGCCAGCGATGTTTGAGTTGCAGGTGGGACACTTGCTGACGGAGGGCTGGGAGGAGAACAGAGGTCGGTGAGAATGCAGGCTGCACAGTGGAGACGATGCCCATCTTCTTTCCCACGCTCTCCTCAGCATCTAGCACAGGGTAGGTGCTCCAGTTCCATTTAAAGAGGCTCCCTGGGGCTTTCTCTAACCCAGGACTGAGAGGCCCTCAGGCTGCTGAAGCAGTCCCACAGCTTCCGGCCTGGAAGGGGCCCGACTTACCTTGTCTGGCTGGCTGCCTAGTTCACGCCTCCCCCCTAATCTGGTACCAAACCCAACTCACAGTGAGAACCGGGAGCAGGGTGCTGATGGATAGACTGTGCCTCCTCCCACCTCAGCAGGCTGCAGCTGGCCTCAGGAGTTACCTACGTGACCGGGTCTCCCGGTGGTTCTCCCAGGAACCGGAGCAGAGAGGGCAATTTCATGATTCAAAATACTTACCAGGATGGGGGCACCGCTTTCTTGGATGCCTGAGGGTCATAAAAGAGATTTCATTCAATGAGGAAGTTTCGCCCCCAGATCGCTACCCCAGGACATGTGTTCTAGCAGCTGTGTTTGTAACTCCCATAGTTCCTTTCTCCTCGCCGCCTCCGACTGTCTCCCTCTTTTATAAACCATTTACTGCTGACAGAGCTCAATAAAGGGAGGAAAATGAAAAAAAGAATGAAGCGGCCTTTTCAATAGCCATGTATGTTACATAATCAGAAGGAAAAAACATCTCTTTTCAGTGGGTGGCAAATGAGATTTTAATAAAAACAGTAACAATTTAACAAGGAAACAGTCTGAGAATAGATTTTAAGACTGAATCCATGGAGCTGTTTTTCAAATAAAGTACTTACAAATATTTAAAAGGAAAAATAAACATGTGACCTTGTCTGTTGCAAAGATCTGATTGTGACTCTTGAGAGAATATGACTGCTTTAAACTTCCAGAAAATGAGGTCTCAGGTCCCTTTTGAAGACAAAAGAGGGACGGTCCCTGTTTGGTAAGGACACCTGACCCCTGGTCCATGAGAGACAAGAGTGGTTGTCACCCCCATTTCCTGTCATCCACACCCCAGGGGTCACTGTGGAGCCGCCCTGGGTCAGGCCATCGGGTGGCGGATGTGATGTTGGTTTCTGGATGGCACTGCCCGCCTCTTGTGCTTTCATTTCCAAATCTTAATTAGCCTCCTCGGCTCTGCATGTGTATATCTTCCTCACGGAGACAGCTCTCTGATTTATATATTTGGAATATAGCCACGGGACTCAATTTGTGTCTGCTGCTTCTAGGCGAATGATCTGATTTGCGTCTTCTAGATTCAGATTTATTTCTCAATTAACACTTCTCGCCTGGCAATCTTTCTACCGGGTCCTCAGCTTCTGCCCAGCAAGACTGAACAATGAGACTGGTCTCCATTAGCATCTCAGACACACAAACACTGAGTGGGGGAGAGGGATGGCGGCAGGGGTCTGTCAGCTCCAATGGCAGAGCTGTCTTACCAGAATAGGGGTTTCCAAAGACAAGTCCTGGGTGTTGTTCTGCACCTTCTGGATCCGAAGGCACTTGATACGGCATACTGTCAAAATCCAGACCCATGTAACTCATCAGCCTGATGTTATCCCTCTTCAAAAACTAAGGACAGAAGATTTAGAGCAACATGTTGAAAGACAACAACAAAGAGTGGCCTGAACGAACTGTTAAAGGGCATCGATTAGAGGCAGCTCTTGATGAACAATGTGGTACTGAAGAGCCGTGGAAATGATAAACCATTTTGAAAAGAGGAAGCAGCCGCCTCCGGGGCTCTGAAGATCTGAGTCCTGAAGATCTGAATTTAAATGCATATCAGATTTTGTTTAGATTAACGTAAAAGGGAATTTAAAATCTCTAAACACATACAAACTGAAGGAGGCACAAAAGTTGTATGCATATATATATGAGGCTGGCGGGAGCCATGTTAAGATTGAAATTGTTGTACGTTATTGAGAGTGAAATGCTTTTTAGTCTCCTTCCTAGAACAATCTTCTTACACAATGTAAATATTAATCTGATATAATCTTCCCTTCTTTATGTTTTATCCCATCCAATGGGTATCCCAACAGAGAGAGTGAGAGGGAGGAAGGTAAGAGGGAGGGAGGGGATGAGAGAGAAAGAAGGAGAATAAGCTACGAGGGGGACAGAGAGCATTCAAAGTTCTTTAAAAAAGAAATTAGTGTCGAAACCAGTTTGGCTCAGTGGTAGAGCATTGGCCTGCGGACTGAAAGGTCCCGGGTTCGATTCCGGTCAAGGGCACGTACCTTGGTTGCGGGCACCTCCCCAGTGGGGGGTATGCAAGAGGCAGCTGATCGATGTTTCTCTCTCATCGACGTTTCTAACTCTCTATCCCTCTCGATTCCTCTCTATGTAAAATCAATAAAATATACTAAAAAATAAAAAATAAATTAGTGTACTGCTCCGCAACATCTTAAGAGGACTTTACTATGGCTCTTAGCGAAGCTTCCAAGTATCAGGTCTTTTCCTTCTTGTGCCAAATTGTGTGCACACTCCCTCTTACCCCTGCCTGGCCCCACTGGATTATTCCAGGCAAACAGGGATTTCAAAGTCAAAGTGTATTTGTCTAAATGAAGAGGTTGAGAATGACAGGGCCAGAAACAGACTGCAAATGCCTTTTACAATACTGAAGCGTGCTGGAATAAACGGTAAAATCAAAAGTAGAAGTGACTGCTGAGAGGCACAGCCCGGAGGGTTACAGAGAAGTCAGAGAAGGGGAAAGGCTGGAGGTGTTCGGTGGGCCTAGACTAGAGGGAGGAGCCAGAAGGCGTGGCGTGAGAATGGCTTCAAGTGCAACCGCTTCATTTGCCGGCAGCATCCTCAATTAATCAATTAATAATAATCTGTGTTTAACACAGCAGAAAATATCGGTTGGATGAATGGATGAACAGATGAATAAGTGAAGAATGAATGAATGCACAGTTATTAGGAGCCTACCATGGGTACAGGACTGGTACAGACCGCCACGTCTGCTCCTGGCCTGGCAGCAGAGGAAAAAGAGAAAGCTGTGCTGAAGGAAAGGGGTTCCTCACTAGCGTAACATTGACCCAGGAAACTCCCCTCCGAAGACCACGCTCACAATCGCGCTGAAGACAGAACCGAAACAGCGTGTTAGATCGCTGTCAAAGCTGCTCCTCTCAGGGTGACTGTCGCCATGCCAGACAAGTGTGTTATAGACGGAGAGAGGACTCTGTGGTGGATGGGGAACCAGATCACATCTACTTTGTTTAGTGGCATGTGCCTCCCCCACTGTCCCAGAATGGGCTCTTTTATTTAACTTATTTATGTTTATTTTTTAAATCTTCACCTAAGGATATATATATATATTTTTTAGAGAGAGTGTAGAAGAAACACACAGAGAGAAATATCAGCATGAGAAAGACATATCTATTGGTTGCCTCCTGCCCAGGGCCTGAGATTGACTGGGAATCAAACCGCAAACCCTCAGGTCCCCAGGTCGACGCTCTAACCACTGAGCCACCAACAGGGCTATTTAACTTTATCACCGCGCCCCTGGCTCACCCTGCTCCACCCCCTTAAAATCTTAAGAGTTTCTAACCTCATTTACATACTCACATCATTTTCTCCTTCCAATCTCTCTTTCTCTTTCTGTAGAACACTGTATATCATCTTGTCATCACTCAGCCTTTTTGACAGGAACAAGTTCTCGTCCTGTCAATAATTAAAAAAAAAAAAAAATTGGGATTAGGATCAGATATGATAATTTGGATCCACGGTGGGGTAAAACAAGATCGCAGAGGTTTTAGCTTTTCAAAGTGTTGGGACCGAGGTGGGGAGGGAACTGGATTAGGGAGGAGTACTATAGAGCACATTAACTAATAGAAAAGTGACTGAAAATGCCCGAAGGCCTGGGTGAGCATCCAGTGCCTGTTTCTTCTGGTTTGCAAGTGACCAAGAGAGAGAAACAGTTTGGGGAAAACCTCAAGACTGACCTGTCAGAGTTGGGGATAAATGGAGCCTTGTTTGACCCCACCCAGCGATGGAAACAACCATCTCTGTCTTGAACAAACATCTCAATGCAGCCTGACACTTCTAGGGTTAGATTGGCCCGACTCCCTCCCAGTGTGAAAACAGGCATCTGCTCTCAGTTACAGCGAGGAAGAATCTGAGCAGGATTTACTCAAGGCTACCAGGAACCCACACGGGGATGCTGGGCTTGATGTTGCCCTGACTAGTTTCATGAATCCCAAACTCCTAGGCATGTTTCAGAGCTTTCAATCTCCTACCTATACACATCCACGTTCCCATACCTCTCAGAAACACTTAGCCAATCCTACTAATTGTGGAGTTTTTCCCTAAGACTTAAAAAAAAAAAAGTATATATATATATATATATATATATATATATATATATATATATATATATATATATATTTTATTGATTTTTCACAGAGAGGAAGAGAGAGGGATAGAGTTAGAAACATCGATGAGAGAGAATCATGGATCAGCTGCCTCCCTGCACACCCCCTATAGGGAATGTGCCCGCAACCAAGGTACATGCCCTTGACCAGAATCAAACCTGGGACCTTTCAGTCCGCAGGCCGACGCTCTATCCACTGAGCCAAACTGTTTTTGGCTCCCTAAGACTTTTTATTTGAATGCTGGTGCTCAAACTGCTGGGCGCGTCTAGACAACCCTGAGGTGGTAACGCTGGAGAGGCTGCCCGATGACACTGCGGGCTGCAGCCCCTGCTTCCCATCCCCATCGGCTCCTGCGGGCTCTTCCAGCCCTGCTTCACTTCAAGGAGCAGACATAGGAAGGCTCTCCGGATCTGCTCAGAAATCTGCTCACTGGTTACAAAAACCCTCCCGGAGGCCCATGGCTGAGCTGGGCCTGTATTTCCAGGGATTCCCAGGCTGGTTTCTGGCCGCACACTCCATCCCTCCTCTTTTTAGCAGAAAGATAAATTTCTCTCCTTAACAAGGGTGGACAGCCCTCTGGGTTTGTCTAAGAACCGCCAACATTCACACCCCTTGCTTTCTGGGCCCCTTCTCTCACCTACCAGTACAGCAGCCCTGAGCTGCCTGACCTGCTGGTGAGTCACTGACTCTCTTGGTACTTCTCTAAGAAACAGGCTTTCCCGGCCTCTACCTTAGCCCTTAGCAAGTCCACCTCTGTACTAACTGCTCTCCGACTGCGTTTTCTTGTTCCTAGGCCCCAGGAGTGTAAGAGACAGAGTCCTCATGGGTAGGGGCCTTTTGGATGCATTAGGAATAAAGAATTGGTATTAGCTGGGAACCCTTAGAACTTGCAAAATATCCCATGAAAACAGAAAACCCTACCAAAAGAAGGTTCAAATCTTTGGATGGCTCTAGATTATTTAAAACAGTGATCTCTTTGCTACATTAGAGGTCACAAACTCAAATATGTAACATAATTGAAGGAAGGAGTTGAATGCAATGAAACAGTGAAGACAGCAAATGGAGAACACGTGACCCATCTAAAGGGTGCAGCAGCTACTCAGCTCCAGATGTGGGCTCATGTGTACAGATCCTCTAATTTTCCAATGGAATACAACTTTTAATGGGAAAGATTCCCATTTTTAAGTATTAGTAACAAACTCATTTTTTTTAAAAACATCATCTGGGCCAAATAAAAACATTTCTGGTTAACTAAACCTATGAATTGATGACTTACAAACTTTGTTCTACTCTTCATTAGGCTAAAATACAGTATCTTACATAGTAGTAAGTACTCGATAACTGGTTGGATAATGACTGAATGAATAAATGGTGTATATATAATGAGTTACAATTCCAATAGTTGGATAGGCTCCACACGTCAGGATTTCTCATTCTTACATCAATTCAGAAAATGGGGCTCCTAGGCATCTGTCATCATCACGAAGCCTCTTTTCCAATAATACATTATAGAAAATTATTAGTAAAGTAGGCTAGCATCACCCTTATACTATAGCTCAGAATAATTTATGATGACAACTGACAATATTATATCAATTGTAATAAAATTTTTGACTGCTGTAATATTTTCCAATCATAGAGCTCAACTTTATAATCCTCTGTCTGCCTGCACAATAGCCCTTTAAGAAGGGATTTCCCGTCCGGCTGGCATGGCTCGGGTGGCGGAGCGTTGGCCTATGAACCAGGAGGTCACTTATCAATTTCCAGCCAGGACACAGCCCAGGTTGGCGGACTTGATCCCCAGTGTGGGTGTGCAGGAGGCAGCCATTCAAAGAATCTCTCTCATCATTGATGTTTCTATCGCTCTCTACCTCTCCCTTCCTCTCTGAAATCAATAAAAAAATATTTTTTAAAAAAGCAATTCCTAGCCCAACGCTCTATTTACTACAACTTGTCATAAAGTTTACCTTCCAATATTCTTTTATCATTCTGACACATTAAAATACTCACCTCTCCTAAACATTTTGTACGTAACAAATTCTCTATCCTCTGGGTAGAATGCAAAGTGCCCAGAGGTAGGCGCCATTCTCATCTTTGCTTATTTATCCTGCCCATCACCCGGTGCAGGCCCTCCCCCTCCTTTGCGCAGGCTCCCTCCCATGGAGCCCTAAAGATAGACATGCCGTTAACTCCTGCTGCTTCGTCGTTGCAATAGCTTCTTGCTGCTTCAGCTCCTCCACTGTCTTCTCTAGCTTCTGCTGGTGCTTCCTCTGCACAAAAACAGATTTTAGTATCACTGCTAGAAACACACACACACACACACACACACAGTCACGGGGAAGGGCCTGCCCAGCTAATGAGCAAGCAGGATACAGAGAAAGAAGCAAGCCTCTCTTATCAGTTTCTGAGAACAGCCATGAGATACCTCTTTCAGAGGCGTCCTCTGAGACCTTCCCCAGAGCCAGTGATATCCAGGTAAGTGATAAAGAAAGAACAATGTGTATGTTTTCTCCTAAATGACAAAAAATTGTATGTTTTTTCATGACTCTACCTGTTCCATTAAACTGAGAAAGAGCTGGCCATTTTCCTTTTTCAGACATTCCAACTGCTCGGTCTTATCTTGAGCTTCCTGAACAAGCTTCTCCATTTCTTTCTCTTGATTTGACAGCTGTGCCTAAAGCAAAAATAGTAAATACATCAAAGATATAAAGGAGGAAAGCTAACCAGGAACAACGCTTTGTAATGTGCAAACCATAAAGAAATGTGTGTTCCTCCCGGCCGGTGTGGCTCAGTGGCTGAGCGCTGGGCAAAGGTTTGCCGTCACTTACCTGAAGCTGATCCACTCTGACTCCCATCTTCTCGTTCTCTGAGGACATCTTCTGGTTTTGTTCTTTCAGTCTGTGGAGGTGGAGATGACCATGTGAAATATATGCTGATGCCTGCTGGCTCCCCCAGGCCTTAACTGATTTAAGACTGCCTGGGCCCTAAGCCTCCAGATTTATTTTAAAACCCATTAGTCTCTTCTTCAGCCCTGTTTTGGCTTCCGGACCTCCAAGCCACTTCACGTTAACACGTGAATTTAGGTCATTTCTCCTTACCATTCTGACACAAAATTCTCTCACCTAGAATCAAAGCGATCATGACTCGAAGGGGAGAACCACGCCCCTCAATGCCATAATAGGAAGACTGTAGTCTAACAAATTCTAGAAATCTAATCTGACCTCCTAAGGGTGCCTATCAGATGGCAGTTCCTCCGACCCAAGGATCGCACTCACTGCAGCAGCTCTGTCTCCCAGCTGTCCTTCTGCTCCTTCACTTTCTGTTCCAACTTCTTGTTGATGCTCTTTAAGGTTTCCAGCTCCTCCTGTAGATTGGAACGTCAAAGGCACAAACCATTTTTAAGACAGTTTTAACATCTCAGGCAGCCAACAAATATTGATTGAGCATGTATTGCATGTTAGGCATAGCATGGCATAACAGTGAATAAAATATCCAAGTAAAGGGGTTTCTCCTATTCAAATATTCTTAATACGTTTCTTTCATATTAAAAATGTATCTACCTTAATTTCTCTTCCACTGGAGCGTGTATTTGCTCATTAATTCATTAAACAAATATTTAATAAGCGCCTACTGCACACCAGACACTGTCTGGCATTGCAGACACAGCAGTGGATAAAATAATGCTGCTTTTCTCCTAGGAATGCGCTGTTCAATAAATTCAGAAAGCCACATATGTAATTAAAAAATGTTAGTAGCCATATTAAAAAAAGTAAAAAGCAACATGAAATTAATTTTACCACTAGTAAATTTAACTCAATATATCTAAAATATTGTTTCAAAATGTAAACAATAAAAAGAATTTTACACTTTTTTTTCAGACAAAGTCTTCAAAACCCAGAAAGCATTTTAGGCTTACAGCATATCCCAATAAGCCACAATTCACAGGGAGCAAGTGGCCACCATATTTGTTCCAAACATTTGTTTTTCTTTCCCAATGCCTTCTGAACTGAATCAATTCTTGTGTGTAAATAACAACTATTTGTTTTTAGCTCTAAGATGGGAAAAGTTTGTTTATAGACTTCTAAAAAGTTTTTTTTTCTTTTCTGTTTAACAAATTGTAGTTAAGCCCTAGCCAGTTTGGCTCAGTGGATAGAGCACTGGCCTGAGGCCTGAAGAGTCCCAGGTCTGATTCTGGGCAAGGGCACATGCCAGGTTGTGGGCTTGATCCCCAGGAGGCAGTCGATCAACGATTCTCTCATCATTGATGTTTCTAACTCTCTCTACTTATCCCTTCTTCTCTGAATCAATAAAAATATATTTTTAAAAATTGTAGTAGCTCTGGCTGGTTTGGCTCAGTGGATAGAGCATTAACTTATGGACTGAAAAGTCCCAGGTTTGATTCCAGTCAAGGGCATGTACCTGGGTTGCAGGCTCTATCCCTAATAGGGGGTGTGCAGGAGGCAGCCAATCAGTGGTTCTCTCATCATTGATGTTTCTCTCTCTCTCCCTCTTTCTCCTCTCTGAAATCAATAAAAATATATATTAAAAAATTGTAGTAAAATATACCTGGCATAAAACTTACTCCCTTAACCATTCCGAGCACAGAGTTCAGTGACATTAAGAGCATTCACATTGTTGTACAATCATCACTCCACCCACCCAAAGGACTCTTTTCATCTTGCGGAACTGAAGCTCTGAACTCATTAAACACTAACTCCCCATTTCCTCCTCCCCCACCTCCTGTCTCTATGACACCAACTACTCGAGGGACCTCGTATAACTAGAATCTTATGGTATCCAGCTCTCTGTGTCTGACCCACTTTCCCAGCATAATGTCCTCAAGGTTCATCCACGTTGCAGTATGTATCAGAACTTCCCTTCCTTGTAAAGCTGAGCAATATTCCATTGTATGTACATGCCATGACACGTCTCGTCTAGTCATCTATCTGTCACTGGATACCTGGGAAATTTGTGCAAGAGCAGGCCCTGTGGGGTGGCTGTGAGGACCAGCGGCCTCGGCCCTCACAGCCCTCAGCTGCTGCCTTGGCCCTGCCTCAGCCCTCGCAGCCTGGCTTCACCCCGAAGGTTGTGTGGATAGTCATTCTGCTGTTTGGCTGTTCGATTGATTTGCATATTACACTTTTATTATTATAGATTATAAACAGGCAATGGAAAGAAGTAGTCAGACTGCATGGGTCTGAATCCTGGCTCCATCACTGATTAGCTGTATAAGAGATTACTTAATTCCCCTAAGCCTTAGGTAACTCATCTGGAAAATAGGGGTAATAATCTTACATATTCCAAAAGTTTGCCGTGAAGTTTAAATAAAATGATCCACATGAAACTTCTAACACTATGCCCATTCAAAGTTATTAGTATAAGGGAGTGAGATCACAAGCAAAACAGAAAACGGTGCTGGACTGGCTAAGAGGCACCATCCAATTCCATACTCTAAACTCACCGTCAGCCAACAGCCATACCTGTGTTTTCTGGAGCTCAGCCTGCATGTCTGAGTTCTGCTTCTGGAGGCTGGCACAGCTGTCCTTCAGCTCCTGGTTTTCCTTGCGAAGCTCATTGTTGTGTTGCTCAATCTCTTCCACCTCACCCTACGAAAGAGCATGCTATAAACTCCATTCGACCCTTTGTAGCTCAATGGATATTTCAATCCCTGTAGCAGAACATTCCCCTAGCCTGGGATAGAGGAAGTATGGGTGGCCCCCACTCACTATAGTGGTATCTCTGTGCCCCAAATGGAGCAGCCCCTCAATGTAAGGAAGACAGTAATAGAAGTGTGTCTGTATAAACGGCAGTACTGAGCCTGCTACTACTAAGAAGAAAGAGAAACAAATCAAGGCATGTAAAGTGAAACGGGGAAATGACAGAAGAATGTAGATCTTCTCACAAACACTTAGTACTGCTTGTCTCTCACGGACTTAGCTCTTTGAGGCCACCGACAGTTTGAACAGATTGTACATGCATCTCTAGTGCCTCCCATTGTACCAAGTGGACAGCAGGTGTCCTGTTAAGTAAGTGAATCTAATACTCGTGCATGACAGGTTCTGTGTAGAACTGAGAGATCCAAGAAAAATAGTTAGTGCATCTCTCCTCAAAGGAGCGTATCAGTTTATTGTGCTGATAAGGTGTGGAGGTGGGAAAAATTAAGAAAAGAACTGAATGCTAACTGAGCTACACTAGTTGTAGAGAAAGGAAAAATCACTTATGATTCTTGCTAACGCTCCTAAGTCATTCTGAAGTGGGTCTGAGAGAGTATTGTATAAATTATTCTCAATAGTATCCGTTAGACAGTCATTAAGGTTTTTTGACTCACATCCCTCCCTAACCTAGAATTATTACTCTTACTGGCAGGAAGGGCTAGAGGTGAGATATTTACAGACCTGAGTGGTAACAACCAGGATGTCCTCCTCGCTTTCTGGACGGAACTGGAAAGGGATACTTGCTCCCCGGACCACACCATCCTGGTCCACATAGCAGAACTGGTAATACTCGTCATCCTTGGGCAGGTAATAAGCTGAAAACACAGTATGATTCGAAATCCAAAATAAGGTCTATTCAGAAAACTAAAAATCGGGAAGTCTTTTATCTGCTCTAGAAAGCCCAAGATCAAAGAAATAAATTAGTCTTGGCTACTGTTTTCAACACCTTTTACCCATTATTTTTCTCACCTTTGAATTGGACTTCCTGCTGTTTGGTTGATATGTTGTTTGGGTCAACGGGCAAAGTAATCCACATGAAGGTGTAATATTCACGAGTTGTCTTCCATCCCACCTGCAATGACAAGAGGCTCCCGTTCAGCACCTGAAAGTGCTCAGGGGAAATCCTTATTTGGGCTATGTCCTCTCAAAGTGTGCTTACCTTTTATTTATGTTGAAAAGACAATAGAACGAGTGGACAAAATCCACTCACCATGGATCAAATCTTGTTTTTGACCTATGACAAGCATGTATGATAAAATGTCTGATGCAACTAAAAATTAGCAAACACACACAGGGTCCAAAATGCCTGTCTTAGCAGGAAACAAAAACTGATCACTCAGCCTCCATGACAAGAATTCCAAAAATTGTATCTCCAAGTCAGACACAGAACAGGGAGTGATGGGAAGAAGTTCCAGGGTTGTGAACCTGGATCCTGCTCTCTTCTTACAAAGGTTCTTGGAACTCCATCAGAAAGCACTTTGGACCTGCCCTCTCCCTTGTGTGTCCTTTCCTGTGTCCAGTTCAGTTTTACAACTTACACCAACATTATACTACTGCATTTTAAAAAAATGGATTTTTTGAATAATGTGCAATCTAAGGAGGAGGCTTCTTAGATTACAAGGCACCACACAGCTGTGTCCAGTCTATCTAGTTTTCATTTCTTTGGTGTCTTTCTTAAATCATGCTTAATGAAGGCTTTTGGTGCTAAAAAGAACAACAATCTAATATCATAAAGGCCTCTTCAAGGTACTGAATGCAGTAAGCCATAACATAGAAGATACTGTGAAATATGCCGCAGAGCAGACAGCTGGCTACGTGGGAAATATTCTCACTAAATGTGAAGAGGAGTACAAGATGACTCAAATTGTATCTCGGAGATAAGAGGACACCAGGGAATAGAAGAGGAGCCATTGTGTCTCCAAGGGGAGAACACTCAGCAAATGAGAGGCAAAATTACATTTATTGCCATATTTTGACCCTGCCTGAGCCCAGGGGAGAAAAAGAACTGAAAATAAATCCCATTTTTCCATATTAAGGCATCGGAGCAGGGTTGAAAAGGCCACACTGAAAGCTCATCAGAACATACGAGGCATGTTTTAGTGTCTCATTAATACACACCCCCTCGCTGCACGCAGCTCACAGCCACTGAGTATGTGGCGCAGGAAGCAGGAATTTTATGGAGTCTTCATTCACTTCCTGTAGTTTCTTAATGTACTGTGACCAAAATATCATCAGGAAAAGCCTAAGAATTACTGCCGCCTTGCAACAAGCAAACAACTTCTGTCCCGGGCTCCTCCACCTGAGCGGTGCTGGTCCCAGCCTGCCTCTCGCGGTATTTCCCCTCTGAAACCTTGGAGGCATTTTCACGCTCAGGTAAAGGAGAGGAGGGAGCTGAGGACTAGACACTGAAGGAAGGAAAGCTGACTCACATTCACTTTAAGCTCGATCATTGGTAGCTTTGGCTATGTTGAGAAGATGTAGCATACTGCACATTCGAAAACACTTCATGAATGCCTACTTGGTGCCAGGAAGCACTTGGTGATGTGGACTTGAGGGATATGATTAAGAACACATTGAAAAACCTGGCTGGTGTGGCTCAGTGGTTGAGAGTCAACCTTGAACCAGGAGGTCACGGTTCGATTCCCAGTAAGGACACATGCCCGGGTTGCAGGCTCGATCCCCAGTGTGGGGTGTGCAGGAGACAGCTGATCAATGATTCTTTCGCATGATTGATGTTTCTATCTCTCTCTTCCTCTCCCTTCCTCTCTGAAATCCATAAAAGTATATTTTAAAAAACACACTGAAAGAACACTGAGAGAGCTTTAGAAATGAGATACAAAGGACAAAAGTTTAGAGTTGACTTTTAATTCTCTAATTTACCGTTTGCTGTTCAAAGGAAGAAGGGAGAATCAGAGGTTTGGATGTCAAACTAATTTTCTTTACCCCTTCTCACTGGGAGATCTTGGGAAAGTATAACTTATCTCAGGGGCTGCTGTGCTGTGAGGATTAAATTAGAAAGCACACACACACACCCTCACCAAAGGCCTAGCACATTGTGTATTCTCAAAAGTTTGCATTCTTTATTAATTTTAAAACTTTCAGGCTTCAGGGTAGGTGTACAAACCAATAGCTCTATGGACATGAACATTAGAGGCCTTTCTTTGGATTGACTATTTCCTTATGAGACATGGCAATACTTCTGAAATGCATGAAGCATTCCAAATACAGATGTATTTTTTTTTTAAAAAATCTTTAAACAGGTCTTTTGAAAAAGCCTGACTTTCATTTGGTTTTTGGGCAAGTCTTCACTGGAAGTTGCTAAGAGCTTGGGGAACACAACCAGTCTAAGTTGAACAGAAACATAACAAAAAAGTTACAGATTACACTACGAACTCTAATAAGTACTTTTTGAAACCTCCTCTTTTTTATTATCTACTAGAGGCCCGGTGCCCAACATTTGTACAATTGGGGGCAGTCCCCAGCCCAGCCTGAGCCCTTTAACAGTCCAGGAGCCCTCTGGGGATGTCCGACTGACCACTTAGGCCCGCTCCCTAAGCCACAGTCAGACATCCTTAGCACTGCCATGGAGGGTCCTGCCACCACCGCTGCACTCGCCAGCCCTCAGCCAGGCTTGTAGCTGAGTGGTGCTCCCCCTGTGGGAGCGCACTGACCACCAGGGGCAGTTCCTGCATTGAGCATCTGCCCCTAGTGGGCATCATAGTGACCTGTCTTTCTGCCATTTGGTTGATTTGCATATTACTTTTTTATTATATAGGATATCTGCAATATCCAATATAATAGCCACTAGCCACACAAGGCTATTTAATTTTAGTTAAATAACATTTAATATTCAGTTACTCAGCCACACTAGCCACATTTTATTTATTTTTTTGCTGTTTCTTTTGTCTTTTTAAAATTTATTGATTTCAGAGAGGAAGGGAGAGAGAGAGAGATATACCCTGTTTCCCTGAAAATAAGACAGTGTCTTATATTAATTTTTGCTCCCAAAGATGCGCTAGGTCTTATTTTCAGGGGATGTCTTATTTTTCCATGAAGAAGAATATGGTACACATTTATTGTTAAATGAAAATAAAGGAAATTTATTACCTGTATACGGTACGGTAGTACGGTAGTTGTCAACACAAATCAGACAAACTGTGAATCCTACAGTATCAAGAATTTACTCATTTATTCAATGACAATCATGTCATCATCTTCTGGAACATCATCATAACAATCCAATTCCTGAATTTCCTGGTGAATTTCTTGTGACTCCATTTCTTTCAGAATCAGTGGACCAAATCTCTGTTTAGAAACAGCATTCTGAGATAGAGCCTGGGGGGGCCTTATTTTCGGGGGGATGCCTTATATTTCACTCAGAAGGAAACCTGTAAGTAGGTCTTATTTTCGGAGGATGTCTTATTTTCAGGGAAACACGGGAGAAACATCAATGATGAGAGAGAATCATTGCTTGGCTGCCTCCTGCATGCCCCCTACTGCGGATCAAGCCTGCATGCAACTCAGGCATGTGCCCTTGACTTTAATTTAACCTGGGGCCCTTCAGTCCGCAGTCCAACACTCTATTCACTGAGCCAAACCGGCCAGGGCCACACTAGCCACATTTTAAATGCTCAATAGCCACATGTAGCTAGAGATTACTGGACTGGACAACGAAGGTAGAGCTCCATTGTACTAAGTTCTACCTTACCTGTGGGGAGGATAAAACAACTATTACCTTCTTTACAAAACAGGAAACACTCTGGTGTGTCAGTTTTCTGTGTTAGGACACTTTGAGTCTAAGGTTTCAGCCTCCTGCAGGCTCCGGAGCTATCAAGCTACCTGCGTGTCCCTCTGGTTGTCTGTCCCTGCCTCCGAACACCAGCTGCCCTGGCTCCGGCAATTAGCTTGGAATTTCGGGGAAAAGTGAGTGAGTGGGGTATAAACAAGCACCGGTTCCTGCACAGTGTGGTCAGGAATGATGTCTGAGCTCAGGATGAACAGCACAGCAAACACGCACATGACGTACTGCGGTGTCAAAACAAAGGTCACAGCCAGCGGAACTCAGCAGCGTCAATTACTTAAATGTGACCTTTGCTTCTGGTCTCTGGAAATAGGAAGATTTGTCATTATGATGTGTGTGTGAGACAGATACAGACACAGAGGAGGGAGAAGCCGAGACAGAGAGCAAGTGGACTCTAATAAAGAAGTAGCATTTCTGTACTTGCCCTGACAGGGTGATTAGACATGAGAAGAGGCCACTGAGGGAGATCACGGACCGTCTGCCCTGGGAAATCTTTACAAAGAAAGACACACATATTCAGGAACAAACTTCGATGGAGGGTGCCAAACCAGGCAACTTCTCAACACCCTTTCCAGATGTGTAATACTCATATCAAAACAAATTAAACACTCTACTAAGTAAGACAGAAAGCTTAAAGACACAGCAATGATGGAAGGGGACAATCACCCATCAAGTCACAGATGAACATTTCAAAATAGGATAATTTGTAAAAATGTATTCGGTCTTTGAAAGCACACTACAACTCGGGGATTGTATGATTTGCCACCTTATTTTCGCTTGGGTCCCAAGGCCCATGTTGGCGTGCGGAGGGGGGAGTGCTGGAGAGCTTCGTTCAGGACTTTAACACTGACCGGATATAACATGCAACATGCTTGTAACACACAGTCATGAAGATGCACCTCTAGTTGTGTATTCTCAACTAGAACTAAAATCGTTTGGTATTAAAGTGACTACTTACTCTAAAGATTCCAATCCAATCCTTTCGACGGGGAGTGAACTGCTGGGTGAGGGTGTAATAGCACGTGACATCCCCTCCGGGAACATAGAACTTCTCCACGCTGTTAAAGATGACCTGAGAGAAGTGGCACTGGTCCCGCAAGACAGCTGACGTGGGCGGGTTTCCTCCCGACTTCTCCATGGCGGGTCCTGTTAGGAGACATGGGAGAGAATACAGCTCAGAGGCGGTTTTCTGCAATGGTGGCCATTTCTGGGCTCTCATCCAGGGAACATTCTGTTAGAGACAAGTCAGGAAAATAAAAAAGCAGCCTGACTAGTACTGAGATCATACAACCTGCTTTTGGTTTCACTTAGTGCCATTTTGCATTCATAACTTCTTTTGCTGTAAGAATTTCCTGAGAGTATCTTTGCCCTCTTCACCACAGGTACCACCATGCTCGCATACCCTTGTTCTCTGCTCATAGCTAGTTTGTTCACCTTCTTCTAAATGCCTTGAATAGGGAGGCGGCCCAGAGGAAAGTAGCTGGAGCTGGGAACTGTAAGATAGAGATTCTAGATTTTTCATCCCAATAATCCCAATAAGCTCTGTGACTTTTGGAATACCAATTTCTCTAGACTTCAACTTCTCCATTCAATTCCACTCACTATCCTATTATCATCAGGCCCTTCCATATATTAACCCTTTGCACTCCAAACCATTCTGGACATTGGCTACCAGCTACTCGACGCTACTTTGCGGTGGACACGTGCGTTGAATTAACTCAATTCCCCGTAATCACTAATAAACTGCAATGTCCCCCCTGAGAGGGGACATCCGAGTGATATGCTAGAATTCCAATGTCCCCTGAGAGGGGACAGCGGAGTGCAAAGGGTTAAGGCACTCTTCTAGGAACTGGGAATGGGTGCTGGGAGGAAGATAGGGATGAGAGAAGGAGACTATTTGGCATGTGATGGTGACAAGCATGGTTTCTGCGATCAGAATGGTAGAATTCAAATGCCAGCTTCACCACCAATTACATGTGTGACCTTGGGCAGTTTACTTAATCATTGGGCTCTACGCCTGTTTCCTTAATCTGTAAAATAGGGCTCATCACATCTACCTCATTCGGTTTTTTGTAGCATGAACTGAAATAATGTAGTGTCCAGTCCCTAAATCAATACTTGCCATAGAGAAGACACTTCAAAGTAGACATGGTGAATGACAGAATAAAGTTCTTAGCATAGAGTTTGTATAAAAAAGGGGTTTAACAGATGTTAGTGAATTACTACTGTTGTGGGTTTTTCCCCCTTCTGACACAGTGTTTGCCCTCACAATGGGCCCCAACCCAATGTGGAAGTTAGATGGATAAACAAGTGACAGCCAAAAGGATGGTGTAAGTGCAAAATCTCTTAAGTGCAAAAGAAGACATGTGACTGGTTAGGAAAAGGAAGGAAAGTTTCGGGGAGTGAGTAGAGTCCTAGGTAAGGCCCTCAAGGAAGAGTAGGATTTTGACTAATGGCTTTGAGGTGAGGACATACCAGGAATGAAACAGCATGCACAAGAGCAAAGAAACAGAAAAATGCAGCCCACGTTTGGAGGACAGCAAGCTATTTATAAAATGGAGATAATAAACTTTCTAGGTCACAGCACAGATAAAATGTGATCAAGGATGGGAAACAATTTGGGAGGTAAAAGCAGTACATCAAAGAAACACACGCAGTCTTTTGAACTGGATGTTTCCTATCCCTTAAAAGTTACATGTCCTGACTTCTTTTTTTTTTTTTTTAAATATATTTTATTGATTTTTACAGAGAGGAAGGGAGAGAGATAGAGAGCTAGAAATGTCGATGAGAGAGAATCATCGATCATCTGCCTTCTGCACACCCCCTACCGGGGATGTGCCCGCAACCAATGCACATGCCCTTGACCGGAATCGAACCTGGGACCTTTCAGTCTGCAGACAGACGCTCTACCACTGAGCCAAACCGGTTTCGGCCTACATGTCCTGACTTCTAAATGCCTCCCAGGTCTAACATGTAGTGAATCCATGATTCGCAACCCAGAATTTTATCAGGAAATAAAAACAACATTGCATTTCTACATAGCAGATGAAGAAAGAGCTGTACATGTGCAAACATTATATGATACCTTACAAGCTCAGCTGTTGGAACATGTTGGAAGACTGTATATTAGTACACGCATATACACAATTTAAAATAAACAAGTACAATAATAATAATAATAATAATAATAATAATAAAAACAGGCAGTAGTTCCTCTAGCCCTGCCCCACTTTATTTTTCTTGGTTTCATTTTGAACTCTAAGCAACTAGGCCAGTTGTTGTTTTTTTTCCACAGAAAAGCCAAGGTGACTTCGAGGCACTGAACTATCAATTCTTGGGATTGAGTTTAATTTAAAAAAAAACAAAAAAAACCGTACTGGCTTTCTGGTTTGTGACACAGTTTAACCACATCCTCAATCTCAAACCTCAGATCAGTTTTTCTCAGGAAGCGAGAGATCATGTTGCAGTCTAGGTCAGGACTTGTCCCTCCTGATAAGCTGCTGCCTGAGTGGACTCTGAGATGAGGGAGGGCAGGCCGTTTTCTCAGCCTTCGGGCCCTTCTCCTCCCTAGTGGTCTCCCGTCATCCTGGGGCCAGCAGATCCCCTGTCATGGAAAATTACAGTCTGTCTTTGACCATGGATCTGAACAGTCAGGTAAGAGGGACTTCAGGGTCTCAATGAACCCAAGTCCCATAGTCCCTTTTCTTTTCCTTCATAACACCATCACCACTGCATACACAACATCATGCCTAGCCTGTAGTGATTGCTAATTGAGTATTCACTGTATAAATGAATGAATGAGATATATGCATGTAATTCATCAAAAAATGAAAGGTGGTTCAACCGAAAGACTTATATACATGCATATAAGTACAACCAATGGACACAAAACTCTGGGGAGGGAGGCATGTATGGGAGGGGGTGGGCAATGGTATATGTACAAAGATAATAATTTAATTAAAAAAAATAAAAATGAAAGGTGGTAAAGGGTGGTGGGACTAATTTTTTTTTTTAGTCCTGCTCTTACTTTGTTGGGCATTTTTGAAGGAGCTGCTGTTTCCCAGCTGTCTCTTTTCTAAAACAGGGTAAGGAGATGGTAATCTCCAAGGACTTCATCATTCTTGGTATGGCTGGTTCGGCTGGTAGAGCTGGTTCAAGTGGCATGGTGCCAAAAAAGCAGAAGGCACAGATTTGATTTCCTGAAGGACCCATAAAATTTACACTCCATTACCCACCTTCCACACATTCAAACTCTCGCAAGCTGCTCTGCAAATGGATGCTGCCGTGAAAGACAAGGCCAGCTAATGGCATGGGGGCGGGGTACAGCCTCTCTTTCCTTGCTAGAAAAACATTAGCTCATGAACAGAAGGTCACTGATGAAAGGTCAAGATATATGTTCAAAATGACACGAAGAGCTCATGTCAAAGCTTGAGTGCAGCCCAGTTGCTGTGGCTCAGTGGTTGAGGGTTGACCAATGAACCAGGAGGTCATAGTTCAATTCCGGGTCAGGGCACATGCCCGTGTTTTGGGCTGGATCCACAGTAGGGGGCATGCAGGAGAGAGCCGATCAATAATTCTCTCTCATCATTGATATTTCTCTCTCCCTCTCCTTTCTGAAATCAATAAAATATTTAAAAAAAAAAAAAAAAAAAAAAAAAAAAAAGGCTTGAGTGCATAGCCAATGGGTACTTTATCTTTCATCTGAAAAAGTCAACATCTTGGTTCTTTGCTTATCAAAAATGCAAGATTCCATTTCAGTGATCCCATCTCCTTCCCAGAAGGACTCAACAGGCACCCAAGGGCATTCTGGGTTTTTGGAACTCAGTCATTCTTTTTTATTTTTTTATTTTTTACAGAGAGGAAGAGAGAGAGATAGAGAGCTAGAAAACATCGATGAGAGAGAAACATCGGCCAGCTGCCTCCTGCACACCCCCTACCGGGGATGTGCCCGCAACCAATGTGCATGCCCTTGACCGGAATCGAACCTGGGACCTTTCAGTCTGCAGACCGACGCTCTACCACTGAGCCAAACCGGCTTCGGCGGAACTCAGTCATTCTTAAAATAAAAACTATCCTCTGCTAAGCCTGTGCAAGGGGCTGAGGAAGCAGAGAGAGCAGAAAACAGCAGTAATTTCCCTTGTGCCTCTTAGCAAAGCTGAGGATGGAAAGGCCACGGGCAAGCCTAGAGCATGACCTTGCCAAGCTAAGCTGGGCCAGGGACTCTACCTCATTCGGCTTTTCCTGGAAGGAAGATATCAGCTGATTTTTAAGGTCAGAGATCCTAATAGCCTTTCCTCCCTTCCAGTGATAAAATTTCCTGGGGAAAGCAGACCCAGGTTAATTTAATTTCTTCATCCTTCTGCTTTCTTAACTTTCTAAATGATTAGCAACTAGCAACTGGATACACTAATTTGAGTCCCTCTCCTGGCCCAGGAAGAGCAGCTTTCACAGAAACACCCTTAGAGAACACTGACAATAGATATGTTGGATTTGCAGATGGCAAGCCACAGTCACTGGTCCTTAAATTATTAAGCCACTTGCTGTAACTCAAATTTCCCAAGTTCCTTTTAGTTCCTGAGTAGAGTCTTTCTGGTGCCTTAGAAAAATGTTATGCCCCCAGGAGGCTTTTACATGGTACTCATTAACAACCGACTGGATTGGCCGCCCAGCTCCTTCTCAGCAGGCCCTCATCCCACTCCCATACCACCAGAGCCAGCAGCACTCGGGAAGAACACAAAAATAGTTCTCGGACATAAGAGGGGCTCTGGGATTGGATAAAAAGTAAAATGATAGACACATTTTTTGCTTAGGTGGGTACCGGATAGCTAACAGTCAACAATTAACATGACAACAATAACAATGAAGGAATTTATGGTCTCCCTCCAGGCGCCTAATTGCATTTGGTTGTGTCCTGAAGGATCTGGAAAAAGGGAAGTTAAAAGTTACCCAGATATTCCTCAGGCATATTATTTTAAGATGAAAAAAACAAAAAAACAAAAAACCAAAAAACACAAAAACTATAGGCTCAGTAAAGATCAAAATTAAATTAAAGGTTTAAGTTTCAGACCATACTTTGGTTACTTTAGGTCTCTTGGGTTTGCAAGGCCACCAATGCAGACCTTCCCTGAGTTAGTCAGATTAGCATGCGGCCCTTTTTCATCCACAGAATGAATGATTCCGGTCTAAATAAATATTAACTGTAGACATGGAATCTTCAAGGCTGGAAGAGAAAATTAAAAAGCACAAAGAGCTTTAAAAGAGTGATTAATAACTTTATTGGATAAGACCTAATTACGGCAAAATGTTTATAAAATGCTGACTTTACTTTGAAATGTTATCCTATTAAATTAGGAAATGCAGCATTTAAAAAAAAAAAAAAAAGGGGGGGTGACCCTGCTAACTCCTGAAGTGACCACTGATAGTGGCTGGGGTGCAGTGGAAATGGGACGAGGCTAGGAGCCGGGGCACCTGGGTTCCTGTCTTAGATCTGCCACTCACAAGCTCTGAGATCCTGCCAAGTCACACTGCCTCCTTTGAGGCCCCCGTTTCCTCATCAATAAAATGCACAGATCAGGCTAGAAGATTTCCAAGAAACGTGGCAGCTATCGTGATGATCCAAAGAAAAAGGAATCCAAAGAGGATATTCTGTCTTTTCATCTAGGAAACTAAGGAAGCACGGCATTATATCAATCAGCACTGTCACATTTTCTTAAAGAGCCCTAGATGTCCTGAAAGAGAATACAACTTGTTAGCGCTACGGAACTCTCACTGCCCGCCTCTCTCAGGGTCCTTCCCCCTCCACAGCTGCCATACCTGCTCCAGGGTAGAGTTTCAGGCGGAGGCCTTCTGAAAAGTCACCCGGGGAATTCTGTAAGCATGGGCTCGACCCTATCTACGAAGGCCTGCTGCTTCAAACGGTTTTTGCTATAGTGGAGGTAAGTTATAATATACAGCCGTCCTCGAGTAACGTTGTCTGGTTCAACATCGTTTAGTCCTCATGTCGATAAGGAACCTAACTCTTGTTTCTATCCATGAGCCCCTGGTAAGGCTGGCTGGCCTAGACAACGTTTGGCTTCAAGTGGCAGAACTCGGGACAACGCTAAGTGAGGATTTGCTGGGTAGCATCAGTATTAGTCTATTCAGCTGCTCCGCCCACTTGTGGGCTTGCACCAGGAGCAAGGATCCAAGAGATAGAAAGAGAGAGAAAGAAGTGAACGCGCCGGGTTGAATTACAGCGTGAATGGAAACAATCGGCCCCCAAGCGAAAGTGGCCCGGCGGCGGCGGCGGCGGGCGGCGCTGGGGGGCCGGGCAGCCCAGAAGCAGGTCACCCACGCCTGCTCCCGTTCTCGGGTGCCTGGCCGCCGCCTCCAGTTACAGAGGCCGCACCTGGAGGAAAGGGGTTTCGGGGGGGGGTGGGGGGGGGTCAAGCCTAGTCCCAGGGCAAAGGAGGCCCCTAGAGAAAGTAGGGTGGCTGCGCAGGGCCGGCCTCCGCCTCCGGGACGCCGAGGGCTAGGGTTAAGGAGTCACTAGGACTTCCGCCCGCGGGAGGGGTGTGATGCCGTGACGTCAGGACCCGCAGCGCCGTCCGGGGACCCCCTTCCGCCCGCGGAGTGTCCCGCCCGGCCGCCGGCACGGACGCCCTGCCTGGCTGCGGAGAAAAGTGTCTCCTCAGCCCCTCGAGGCCGCGGGGAGCGCTCCGGGGGCCCCGGGACGCCACTCCCACCGCCCGGCTCCCTAGAAAGATGGGAGGAGGAGGGGGAAACCGAAACCGGTAGCGCCGTTCCCGCTCACCGCACTTCCTCAGGACGGCGCGTCCGACTTGGGGACCCCGAGGGCCCCGCTGCCACCACTTGCCCTCCTCCCCTCCGGGGACTCACCTGGGGAAGCGGCCGGCCACGACGCCACAGGTCTGGGGAGGGGAGAGGGGCGGAGCCAAAAGCCCGAGGGAGCGCTGATCCCGCCCGGCCACGCCCACGAGTCACATGGACCACAAGCCCCGCTCCCGCGCGGTGCTTGCTGGGACTTGTAGTCTTCGGATGCCTGGGCTCCAGGGGATCCTCAGGGATCTCCTCCTAAGGAGCTTACAACCCATTTACTTACCTTAAAAAAAAAACTTCAGCCGGGACCGGTTTGGCTCAGTGGATAGAGCGTCGGCCTGCGGACTGAAAGGTCCCGGGTTCGATTCTGGTCAAGGGCACGTACCTTGGTTGCGGACACATCCCCAGTAGGGGGTGTGCAAGAGGCAGCTGGTCGATGATTCTCTCTCATCGATGTTTCTAACTCTCTATCCCTCTCTCTTCCTCTCTGTAAAAAATCAATAAAGTATATTTAAAAAACAAACAAACAAACAAAAAATTCAAACTTTATTTTTCAGTTTTGAATGAGAAAGCTCCATATCTCTGAATAGCCATTGAGAGGTCGTCTTCATTTTATTTTTTATTTTCTTTTTTTTTTCTTTTTTTTTTTTTTTTAAATCCATCTTTATTGTTCATATTATTACAAAGGTTCCTCATTTCTTCCCCCCTCCACCAGGTTCCCACCCCACCCTCTGCCCCCTCCCCATCCCCCATTGTCCTCATCCATAGGTGCACAGTTTATGTTCAGTCTCTTCCTCCCTCCCTTTCCCCGATAGTAAATCCCTTTTCAGATAGTAAATCTGTTACTTAGCATTTTCTCATATCAATAATACCTCCACATGCCCAATGATACACTTCACACAAAAGACATTTTCAAATAGGTCAACCAGCCTCATCCAGGCCCCACCCAAGGCACTCACAGATCAACACCCCAGCGCTATACTAACTCAACACATCCAGATCTAAGCCTTCATCACTTGATTCAGCAGACCCTCAAGTTCCCGCAAAAGTTTCCAGCCATGTCTGAGAGGCAGCTGTGGGCAGGTACAGGCGAGGAGCGAGCTGTTTCGGGCCTGGCTGCTCCGGGCCTGGCCTCTGTTGCTCTGGTTCGTTCCACAACCAGCTGCTCCGGGTCTGGTCACTGCCGCTCCCGACCTAGTTGCTCTGGACTTGGCTGTTGCTGCTACAGGCCTGGCCGCACCCGACCCGGCTGCTCTGGGCCTGGTTGCTCCGGTCCCGGCCGCTCCGGGCCTGGCCGCTCCCAGCCTGTCAGCCGCTGCTTCGGGCCTGGCCGCACCAGACCCGGCTGCTCCGGGCCTGGAAGCTCCCAGCCTGGCAGCTGCTGCTCCGGGCCTGGCCGCTCCTAGCCTGGCAGTCGCTGCTCCGGGCCTGGCCGCACCCAACCCGGCTGCTCCGGGCCTGGCCGCTCCCAGCCCGGCAGCTGCTGCTCCGGGCCTGGCCGCTCCCAGCCTGGCAGCCGCTGCTCCTGGCCTGGCCGCTCCCAGCCTGGCAGCCGCTGCTCCGGGCCTGGCCACACCAGACCCGGCTGCTCCGGGCCTGGCCGCTCCCAGCCCGGCAGCTGCTGCTCCGGGCCTGGCCGCTCCCAGCCTGGCAGCCGCTGCTCCTGGCCTGGCCGCTCCCAGCCTGGCAGCCACTGCTCCGGGCCTGGCCACACCAGACCCGGCTGCTCCGGGCCTGGCCGCTCCCAGCCTGGCAGCCGCTTCTCCAGGCCTGGCCACTCCCAGCCTGGCAGCCACTGCTCCGGGCCTGGCCGTACCAGACCCGGCTGCTCCGGGCCTGGCCGCTCCCAGCCTGGCAGCTGCTGCTCCGGGCCTGGCCGCACCAGACCCGGCTGCTCCGGGCCTGGCTGCTCCCAGCCTGGCAGCTGCTGCTCCGGGCCTGGCCGCTCCCAGCCTGGCAGCTGCTGCTCCGGGCCTGGCCACTCCCAGCCTGGCAGCCGCTGCTCCTGGCCTGGCCGCACCAGACCCGGCTGCTCCGGGCCTGGCCGCTCCCAGCCTGGCAGTCGCTGCTCCGGGCCTGGCCGCACCAGACCCGGCTGCTCCGGGCCTGGCCTCTCCCAGCCTGGCAGCTGTTGCTCTGGGCCTGGCCGCTCCCAGCCTGGCAGCCGCTGCTCCGGGCCTGGTCACACCAGACCCGGCTGCTCCGGGCCTGGCTGCTCCCAGCCTGGCAGCTGCTGCTCCGGGCCTGGCCGCTCCCAGCCTGGCAGCTGCTGCTCCGGGCCTGGCCACTCCCAGCCTGGCAGCCGCTGCTCCTGGCCTGGCCGCACCAGACCCGGCTGCTCCGGGCCTGGCCACTCCCAGCCTGGCAGCCGCTGCTCCTGGCCTGGCCGCACCAGACCCGGCTGCTCCGGGCCTGGCCGCTCCCAGCCTGGCAGCCGCTGCTCCGGGCCTGGTCACACCAGACCCGGCTGCTCCGGGCCTGGCTGCTTCCAACCTGGCAGCTGCTGCTCCGGGCCTGGCCGCTCCTAGCCTGGCAGCCGCTGCTCCAGGCCTGGCCACACCAGACCCGGCTGCTCCGAGCCTGGCCGCTCCCAGCCTGGCAGCCGCTGCTCCGGGCCTGGCCGCACCCGACCCGGCTGCTCCGAGCCTGGCCGCTCCCAGCCTGGATGCTCCGTGCTTGGCTACTGCTGTTCTGGGCCTGGCTGCTCCCAACCCGGCTGCTCTGGGCCCGGCTTCTCCGGGCCCAGCCACTCCGTGTCTGGGTGTTCCTGGACTGGCCACCCTGGGCTTGGCCGCCTCTGCCTCAGGCCTGGCTGCCACTGCCCCAGGTCTGGCTGCTCCAGTGCTGGCCGTTGATGCTCTTGTTCTGGCTGCTGCTGCTCTGGGGCCTGGCCACTGCTGCTCCGGGCCCAGCTGCCACTGCCTTGTGCCTGGCCACTCTAGGCCTGGTCGCCGCTGTTCCAACATTCTGTCCCTTTTTTCTCTTTTTTTTTTCTTTTTTTTTTAAAAAAAAACACAAAAACGCATTTATGTTGCAATGTTGGCTGCTGCGTTGAGTTCTGACTTAGTCTTTGATTTTTCAAGATCTTCTTTGTATTCTTTCTTAAGTAATTTTACTATCATTTGCTCTCACTTGATTTCTTCACATTGAGAACTTCTTTGGTTTCTTCCTCCTTGTCCTGGGAGCTCAGCAGGTTGGCCTGTGGCACCTCTTTGTTCTCCGCGGGCTCCCGCGCTGCTCCAGCCTGTTGCCGGGGTCGGCGCCGCCCAGGAAGCAGCCCCCGTCCTTGGCTCCGTTGCCCACGCTCAGCAGTCAAAGGCTCAGGGGCACCCCCCCCCCCCTGGGGGCCCCGTCGCCCGGCTCCTTGCTGGCGCCCGGCTGGCCGGTGTCCCGCAGGGGCTCCTGCTCCTCGTCGCGTTCCTCCAGTCTGGAGCTTTCTTTCTCCCTCCCACTAGGGGAGTCCAGGATCAGAGTCAACAGACTGTCCTCTGCGCACAGTGTGCGTGACTCCGGGGGCTCGGCCTTTCGCCGCGCTCCCAGGACTCCACCTCACAGCTCCGTCTCCCCCTGCCCGAGCCTGGGTCCCCAGGGACTGGCCCAGACCTGGAGTTCGGGGCGGTCCGGACTGAGGCTCAGAGCTGCCGCCGTAGGCTTTGTTTCTTCCGGCTAGTGTAATCCAGCATCAGAGTCAACATTCAGTTCTCTGCTCGCCATGTGCGCGCGACTCCGGGGGCCCCGCATTTCGCTGTCCCCCGGGATTGTCTCCCCCTGCCGGAGCCTGGGTCCCCAGGGTCTGGCCCATAACTTGGGGCTCAGCGCTGCCGGTTCGGGGGTTCAGCCCAGGCTGGGGGTTCTATTTCCTTCCTGCTAGGGAACGCCGGGCAGCACCCAGCCCTCTCCTCCTCTCCGGCTGCGACCTCTCCGCGCGTGCGTGCGTGCGAGCGCGCCGCATGTCTCCGTACCTTAGGCTTTTTTTTCAGCTCCTCTGATTTTCCTTCTGGTTTTCTCCCTCCTTCCTATTGTAGAGTTTTCAGTCAGTCGACTACCTGTAGCTCTGGGCAATGTCCACTCTACATTTTAGTTGTATTCCCTTGAAATTGTTGTGAGCTGCTGCGGCTAGGTGTATACCCGAGCAGCCATCTTGGATCCTCCTCGGTCGTCTTCATTTAAAAAAAAAAATCTTTTATTGATTTTTTTTACAGAGAGGAAGGGAGAGGGATAAAAGGGATAGAGAGCTAGAAACATCAATGAGAGAGAAACATCAACCAGCTGCCTCCTGCACACCCCTCACCCCACCGGTTATTTCTTCAACACTGCACATGCTGTTGTTGTTGTGGGGTCGAACCCTGGGTTCAAAATAAGACCACCGGAGGCTGATGATTGATTTAAAAAAGCAGGCAAGAATTTATTGAAAAACTGGCCAGGATGGCCGCGAGAGCACCACACGCAGGTGGAGTCCACGTGACCTCACCTTTCCAAACCACAGGAATTTTCCTTAGTTCTAAATTCTAAAGGCTGGGAACATTGGAATGTGGCCCTATCTTGCGATAGCTGATAATACAGAAGCAGAGCTCATCGGTTAATCTCTAAAGGTTATCTACAGTTTCCATCCCTGAAGCTACTGAGTCAGTGGGAATCAATCTCCTGTATTTATGGTCCCAGGTACGGGAAAATTGTCTTAGCCTCCAGGTCTCCACCTGGAAGCTGAGATAACTACCCTATAATAGCAGGGTTAAAATTCAAACAGCAGTTTTTACCCAAGTATGGTTGCCACCATATTTCACTGTCTCTGAAAGGTTAAAAACAGAAGTGCCCCTCCTCCAAGGCGTGGCACCCGAAATTATGCCCCTGTGGCCACTTTAGGTTTCAGTCAGGAGACTGAGCATTCCTGATTCTGCCTTCTCACCAGACTGGTGACATTCAGTTGAGGTGAGTGGATGGTGGGGAGTGAGGAAACCAGGTAGTGAGGCGTCTGTTGAAAGTTCATATCACTTTCTGAGTTACTAAAATAATATTCTTCCATTTAATACTCTGTCCCTAAGGAATAGTTGCTGTCAGTATTCTGGATACAGTTCCTTAAATTTTACTTATTAGCTTTTTTAAAAACCACTGAGAACTGACACCTCCTACACCCACATAAGCTTACTGTCTACATTAACATGACAACTATTTTATGACACTCTTGCCTGGAACATAAAAGTGCAGGTACAGCCCAGCCTCGGTAGCTCAGTGGTTGAGCATTGACCTATGAACCAGGTGGTCACGGTTTGATTCCCGGTCAGGGCACATGCCCAGGTTGTGGGCTCGATCTCCAGTGTGGGGCGTGCAGGAGGCAGCTGAACAATGATTCTCTCTCATCATTTATATTTCTTTCCCTCTCTCCCTCTTCCTTCCTCTCTGACATCAAACTCTCAAGCAATACCACGACTCTGTCCTGCTGCCTCTGAGCCACTTGGTGGGAGTCTGCCAAGGTAGTGTTCTTCTTCCTTACTATGCTAAGAAGAAACTCAGGTTTGTCTTATCAACAGATTGTTTTACTGATATTCTGGGAAACTATTTGATAGCATAGAATAAAAATAAAAAAATAACTAGCCAAAATCGGTTTGGCTCTGTGGATAGAGTGTCGGCCTGTGGACTGAAAGGTCCCAGGTTTGATTCTGGTCAAGGGCATGTACCTTGGTTGCGGGCACATCCCCAGCAGGGGGTGTGCAAGAGGCAGCTGATTGATGATTCTCTCTCATCAATGTTTCTAACTCTCTTCCTCTCTGTAAAAAAAAAAATCAATAAAATATATTAAAAAGAAAGATTAACTAGTCTGAGTTATTTCCCATAGAAACGTCAAGGAGAGGCTGCAAGTACAACCCTTCTATAACTGGATATGACAGACGGGGACTTGATATTCAGACCTAGAGAGGGAAATCTCTACTTCTGTCTTCCACTGCTAGGAGTGGAGGCAAACCAAAACTGGGGGTGGCGGGAGTTACTCTTTGCCTGACACAATGGGTTATCTAATTTCATCTTTATGAGGGAAGCACTTTTATTGTCCCCATTTGACAGATGAGAAAACTGAGGCTTAGAAACATAAAGGTCCAAGCTCACACAGCCAGCAAGTGCCATCAGAGGGCTTTGAACCCAGTATTCAGACTAAAGTGACTGCACTCTTAACCTCTGTACTCACTGTACGTTTCATGAGAGCTCAGTAATCCAAAAGGAAAGATAAACATGTGACTGAGTTTAATGCCACATAATATTGGCTTTAGGAGAACTTACACAGTGCTAAGATAGCACAGAATTAATTTTTCCTAGGGGCAAGAAGGACCCTGGCCCGGTGGCTCAGTTGGTTGGAGCGTTGTTCTGTGCATCAAATGGTTGTGAGTTCAATTCCTGGTCAGGGCACATATCTAGGTTTTGGGTTCGATTCCCAGTTGGGAGGCAACTGGTCAATGTTTCTCTCTCTCTCTCTCTCCCTCTCCTCTCTCCTTCCTTTCCTCCCTCTAAAATCAATAAGCAGCCGAAACCGGTTTGGCTCAGTGGATAGAGGCATCAGCCTGCAGACTAAAAGGTTCGATTCCGGTCAAGGGCATATACCTTGGTTATGGGCACATCCCCAGTAGGGGGTGTGCAAGAGGCAGCTGATTGATGTTTCTCATTGATATTTCTAACTCTCTATCCCTCTCTGTAAAAAAAATCAATAAAATATATTAAAACACACACACACACACACAACTTAAAAAAAATAAAAACAATAAGCAGATCCTCAGGTGAGAATTTTTCCTTTAAAAAAAAAGGAAGACTTCATAAAAGAGGTGTTAAAGAAAAAATTATTCTGAAACCTGTTAAAATGGGGGGAAAACTTTATTCGGGATTATTGCAATAGGAACATTATAATAGGGGAGAGAGATTGTGGTCAACTCCCAACCCAGTAAGGCAAGTTGGGATTTACAAGTGAAGAGGTCAATGGATAAAAAAACGATCGAGAGGGTAGGGAGGTTCTGGCTAAATTGACTTAATTGGATTCTTTTTCTTTTTTTTTTTTAAATATTTTTATTGATTTTTTTACAGAGAGGAGGAGAGAGAGTTAGAAACATCGATGAGACAGAATCATCGATCAGCTGCCTCCTGCAACCCCCCTCCCCCCACCCCACTGGGGATGTGCCCGCAATCAAGGTACATGCCCCTGACTGGAATCGAACCTGGGACCTTTCAGTCCGCAGGCCGACGCTCTATCCACTGAGCCAAACCGGTTTCGGCCTTAATTAGATTCTTGCTGAAGGCAGGCTAGGGCTTGGTCAGATAGCAAGAGTGGAGGATTCCCTCTAAACTACTTAGAGTTTTTTTTGTTTTGTTTGTTTATTTTAAATATATTTTATTGATTTTTTTTACAGAGGGGAAGAGAGAGGGATAGAGAGCTAGAAACATCGATGAGAGTCACCGATCAGCTGCCTCTTGCACACCCCCTACTGGGGATGTGCCTGCAACCAAGGTACATGCCCCTGACCGGAATCGAATCTGGGACCTTTCAGTCCGCAGGCCGACGCTCAATCCACTGAGCCAAACCAGTCTCGGCCTACTTAGAGTTTTCAGTAAAATTTGACATGGTAAAGTTACAGAAGTCCAAGGTGAGGCCTAGAGTCCAGTGTTTCCCAACCTTCTCTCATGATGAGAATCACCTGGTGGAGTTGTTAAAACACAGATTCCTGAATCCCAACTAAGAAGTGCTAAACTAGAATTTTTGGGAACATATAGGTAAAATTGTATACTTAACTAGTGCTCTAAGACAGATGTTATATACAGAGCACTAAGTTAGGTATGCAATTTTACCTATATGTTCTCAAAAATCCTAGTTTAGCACTTCTTAGTTGGGATTCAGGAATCTGTGTTTTAACAACTCCACCAGGTGATTCTCATCATGAGAGAAAGTTGGGAAACACTGGCCTAGACGAGAAAGGGTCAGAATGGTTATTCAGAGGAGCCTAATGAAGTTTGGTCAGCGAGAGGCCTTGTGGGAGGTAACATTTGATTAATTTGAATAACAAGCTTGACAAGCAGGAAGAAGGTGGGGAGAGCAACCTGAGCCGGAGGGAGCGCTGCTCATCTCCAGCAGAGCTGGCAGGTGGGTTTCTCCGCGAGGAGGGACATGTCCATCACCTGCGCTGGCTGAGCCAGTGACCACTAACACACGTGGGAATGTGCTGTTGCAACTGGAAATTGATGTTTATATCATTTAAATTTATTTATTTATTTATTTTTAAATATATTTTATTGATTTTTTACAGAGAGGAAGGAGAGAGATAGAGAGTAACATCTATTAGAGAGAAACATCGATCAGCTGCCTCCTGCACACCCCCTACTGGGGATGTGCCCGAAACCATGGTACATGCCCTTGACTGGAATCGAACCTGGGACGCTTGAGTCCACAGGCCTATTATTTAAATTTAAATAGCCTTATGTCGCCGCAGCCGTCCTGGCTAGGGCAGATCTACAGCCTCCGGGTAACCGGGGGTGTGAACTCTGGGAAGGAGAAGCAGGAGGCAGCCAAAGAGCAGGTGCCCGAGCTGCAGCTGCTGCTTTCCCCTTTGCCCTGAGCCCCGGGGCTGCCCAGCCCTGCCTGGCAGTAATGACTCTGGCCTTTGGACTCTCAGCTGCACTGAAAAAGAACGGGAGAGAAGTTTTATCCCTGACACTTGCTGTCTCTGTCTCCACCCGGACTCAGCAATTTGGGTTTTCAAAGGCCAGGTAGCGTCTGTGTCCACGTTGGAGAAAGAGGTTCAGAGGTCGATGCTCAATGGCCGAGCCACGGCGGCTGTCCTGTGATGGGCACAGCAAGCCACGGCTTCGAGGGGGCCCTGGCTTCCAGGGAGCGGAAGCAGGACTGGCTTTTTTTTCCATGAGTGACTCAGAGTCCTAAGCTGAGAAACAAGAGTGTGTGTGTCAACTGCAAACAGCTTTCGGAGGGCTTTGTTGTCTTAGGTTTTATTTATTGAGTCAGGTGGGTTTCCTAAGGAACAAAAAGGCAGTGAAAACAAGAGTTTCAGACTTTATTTCCCCCCCCCCCCCACACACACACACTCTTGCCTCTGAGTTGGAACTCAGAGGTGTGTGTGTGTGGGGGGGTACACCGTCGCTGCCCATATTTTTTTAAAAAATTATTTATTTTTTGTTGATTATACTACTTAAAATATATATATATTATTGATTTTTTACAGAGAGGAAGGGAAAGAGATTGAGAGTTAGAAACATCGATCAGCTGCCTCCTACAAAGCCCCCACTGGGGATGTGCCCGCAACCAAAGTACATGCCCTTGACCGGAATCGAACCCGGGACCTTTCAGTCCACAGACCGACGCTCTACCACTGAGCCAAACCGGTTTTAGCCCGTCCAAATTTTTTGATGCCTGGAAGGACCCTCCAACATATTGCTTCAACTTTTCACATCCGGGTTCAAAAAAGCTCTGTGAGTGCCATGTTTCTAGTTTGCCCGGCACACATCATCACGAAAGCTCTCTGATGTCCGGGCTGTCTCTCTCTGGCCCTGGAGGGGATGCCGGATGGGGGTTCAAGCCTGCTTTGCTCTGCAGTGGGGGCAGCTCTTCTGTTTGCTCTGTGTTTGTTCCTGTCACCACCCAGGAAAGGACAGCGGTGCCAGGCCCTGGCCTATCAGCTCCTCCTGCAGCCAGAACTCTATAAAGAGCTGGCTGTCAGGGATTTTAATGGAAACCCTCAGAAAACCGTAAATCTTTGCAATTTCCTCCAGCATCCTCTCCCTCATTTCCATCACAATATCACTCCAGAGGGACCGGAGACCAAAGCAGGAGCTTGGGAGAACAGATTGGTAGGACACCAGGGAGAGAGAAAGGCGGGATGGGGGAGGGGAACAGAGCTGGAACAGTTGGTTTTAGGGAAGCATCTGCTGGGTGGCCAGTTGATGATGGTCACCTGGGCTCCCAGGGCCTTGGGGAGGGGGAGGGGCAAGATAACCCAGGGCCACCTGGAGGAAAGAGAAGAGGACAGTAGAGGTTGCTGGAAGATCAGATGGGCCACTAATTTCACCCTCCGGGATGAATTTAAGCTCCATGTAGCAGGCTGCTTGGGACTAAGCCATGCCTTTGCCTCTCGCCTCCTGCCTGGCCAGATCAGCAGGTACAGGTAAAACCGGACAACCAATAGGTCCGGGCTGCCTGCCACTACTTGAGCCAATTCAGCAGAGACAGAGTTGAATCATATATGAGTGTTTATTCCAATATTGTTGTAGAATGGGAGAGCAGCAGGTCACCCACAAAAATCTGCTCTGCACCCCCACACAAGCCAGCTGTTTATAGGCAAAGGGAACTAAGCTATGCAGGTTGGGATGGGGCTTCATTGTTTGGACAACACATTTGTTCATCTTTCCGTGATAACAGGCAATTCTTTAAAAAATATTTTTATTCATTTCAGAGAGAAAGGGAGAGAGAGAGAGAGAGAGAGAGAGAGAGAGAGAGAGAGAGACCGCTAGAAACATCAATGATGAGAATCATTGATTGGCTGCCTCCTGCACATCGCACACTGGGGATCAAGCCTGCAACCTGGGCATGTGCCCTTGACCGGAATTGAACCCGGGACCCTTCAGTCCACAGACTGATGCTTTAGCCACTGAGCCAATCCAGTTAGGGCTACACAGGTTTGTTATGTGTGTGTGTGTGTGTGTGTGTGTGTGTGTTTTGAATGTCTATGTTGAGCCTCCCTGACTTCCCAGAGTTGGGGGATTATGGCGGTTCCTCTACCAAAGCTCTGCCATTCAAATAAGGGAACTTCAGATAAGGTTTCTTTCTGCATCTTCTGTAGCTTGAATGTGTTCATGGCAGGTGAAAGGATTTTTTTTAGGCCCTTCACCTGCCATTTCTCTGATGTCATATCACAGTCTGACGTCCTGACCACACGCATGGGGCACATGTTCCCAGTGAAGGTGGTTAAAGCTTGCACCCTCTAGGCCACTTTGCTGGACCAACTCCATCAGATGTGGCTACTGCCTCTTCCATGGCTCCTTCTGGAGAGGTTTCCTGAGAAGGACCCGTTTCTCCTCCGTGTGTGTGTGTGTGTGTGTGTGTGTGTGTGTTTCCCTTCAACTGCCAGAAAAGATTTCTACCCTCAAAAGAGAGTAATGACCCAGAGTCTTACTTCTTGGGCCTCAATAATCCCTGTCACAGAAGCAGCTACAAATCAAGCAGTGGCATCAAATCAAGCATCTGGAAAGCTCTCAAGAATGAAGAGGGATGGATGGACACAGGCAACAAGAATCCTCAGCCGAGTCTTCACAGGTGTTTCTAAAATCACTATGATTCAGGAACTTAAAGTTGATCTTTTGTTTCACCTTGCACCAAACCTGAATTAATATAGGCAGAAACAGCTCTACTGGCTGCCAATCCTTAGAAGGCAGGGGTCTGGGTTTAGCCAGGTGTGGACAAAAAGAGGGTCACATACCAAACCTGACAAGCTCAGGGGAGGCCTTACAAACTCAGAGACACGAGGTAACTACTTCCTAATAAAAGCGAGTCATGGCGGGTAGTCACATCGAGGCCGGTGTCTTCTCTGACAAAGGCCAGTCTGTGCCTTAACTGAGCCTGCCTATTGTCTTTTTGCATCTAGGACAACATATCTTGGGAATGTCAGGGTAATTTCTTTTTTCCAGACCCCTCAGGGCACAAACTCTGCACCAGAACATAAACCACAAAACCCCTCATTGTTACTCGTGTTGTAATCTATTAATTATCTATACCCGCCCAAGTAAAAGAACTATGTGTCTATTCATTTTACTTGTTATCGAATCCCCAAGATTTCCCCGTTTTGCTTTCTCCTGCTTCCTTAATCTTTCAACAATGGATTTCATGCAACCCCTTTACAGTCTTGTCCTTTGATTCTGATGTATAAAATAAATGGTAAGGTGCCTGTACAACCAGAGACCTCCCTCTTGAGAATGTATTAAAAGGCTTATTTTCGCCATTAAAAAAAAAAAAAAAAAAAGGTAAAATTGCCATTTTCCAGAACATTTTCTCAATCCATTGAGAGTTTGCCTCCCGGTAATTGTCATCAGTTTGGCTCAAATAAACTCATAACGATTCTGAAAGGTTCAAGTCTGCGGTGCTCAGGCAGGCTAAATAACCACCTCAGAAGATAAAGAAAATTTGAATTTATTTAAAGAAAAGGTGATGGGGAATGGAATATCCAAAGGGAAGAGCTACACAGCACTGAGCCAAAGGGTATTGGGTCCATGATGGCAGCAAAAATGTACTTAGGACAGTGAAACAAGGAAGGCCATAGACAAGCAACAGGAGAGCCGAGGCTAGGCTGCTTTAGTTCACTGAAAAGTCAGAGAAGAGAAGGTCTTGGAGACAGCGGTAGCCTGGGATGAGCTGCTGCTGCGCACTGCTCCCCTGGTTGCAAGTCTCCTGGGGACCCTTAGGAGGAAGAGGGGAAAAGGGAATAGCACTGACATGCTTCTCTCGGGGAGAACCGGTGCTGGGTCCTTTGTCCTGAGCATATTCATCTCTTTTTTATAGGTAGAAATCTTAGGGGAGGTCTCAGGGGAGTGTTTCAATAGAATATTCATCAGCTTTCCAGGTGTGCTCTTTCGGGGTCATGGTCTCCACTGATTGGTCATTAGTCACTATAGCTGGTCCTGAGGCAGCCACGGAGTCACTTGTCTGATTTTGCTGCTTTTCTGGGTCTGGAGATAAAATACAACTGAGGCCTCGATGTTGTTGTCTTTAGGGAGGAAAAGGTCAGGAGGTCGAAACCGCCTGGCCAGCGATATGAAAGATCAGGGTCCAAACCACGTGACCAGTGATGCGAAAGGAAGGAAAGGTTACCCTGGGGGTGAGGTTCTTGTTTACCCAGGTTTTTTTGTTTTGTTTTGTTTTGTTTTTTAATATTTTATTGATTTTTCACAGAGAGGAAGGGAGAAGGATAGAGAGCTAGAATCATTGATGGCAGAGAAACATCAATCAGCTGCCTCCTGCATACGCCACACCGGGGATGTGCTCACAACCAATGTACATGTCCTTGCCTGGAATCGAACCCGGGACCTTTCAGTCCGCAGACAGACGCTCTATCCACTGAGCCAAACCGGTTTCAGCAATGTTTTCCCAGCTTTGCTTATTGCTAGGCATCAGCAACTGGCCCACCATCCTTGCTCTGCTCATGTCTGTCTAACAGATTCTTTCCAGGTTTGTGTGTGTTTTTAAAAAAAATATATTTTGTTGATTTTTTTACAGAGAGGAAGAGAGAGGGATAGAGAGTTAGAAACTTTGATGGAAGAGAAACATCAATCAGCTGCCTCTTGCACACCTCCTACTGGGGATGTGCCTGCAACCAAGGTACATGCCCTTGACCGAAACCGAACCCGGGACCCTTCAGTCCGAAGGCCGATGCTCTTTCCAGGTTTGGATGTTAGGTTGACACAGGAAGAAAAGGAAGGGAACCCCTATTATTTGAAACCTGTCAGGATTCTGATCCCCCACTGTCTGAGGACAGTCAACATCTTCCTGTGAGAAGCCAAGACCCCCAACCTCGGGCTGCCCTCTCTTAGTGACCAACTCAGGGGAGGAGCCACGATCTCCCACACGCTCTCGGGAGTTGTCAGGAGCAGAAAGCGCTCAGCCGTCCCTAGAGGACATATATTATAGGTTTGTGATACCCATTTGGCAGTTGAGAAGCTAAGCCTAAGAGCGGGCCTGAGATCTTGACTTGGGTCCCAATCCAGTGCTCTCTGTCCGGCTCTCCTGCTCCCCAGGGGGGCCTGGTGCCAGGCGGCCCTGGATCCGCGCAGCCCGAGCGGGGGAGAGCCGGCCGGTGCGGATCTGCGCCCGCGCCCGGCGCCCTGCGCCCCGACGGCGCGGTCCAGGCTCCGCGTCCCGCGTCTCCCGGGACAACCCGGCGGCCGCTCGGCCGCAGGGCGGTTATTGGAATGAGGAGGGAGGAGGGGGCGGAGCCCACCGCGGGGGCCAATCGAAGGCCCGCAAAGCCCCGTATGCAAATCTGCGGGCCGGGCGGACCCCCGAGGAGGAAGAGCGCGGGTGGGGTTGGGGTGGGGGTTAGGGGTTGTCGGGCAACCAATGGGAGCGGGTCTCAACCCCTGGAGGAGTAGGGGGCCTCAAGCGTGCTTGCGAGCGACCAGAGCCCGCACCGCCCGGGCGAGACGGGGCCGTAGGAATCGTGGGTAAGAGCCCCCCCAAGCCGGGTGCTGGCCCTCGATCGCGGCCTCTTGGGGCCTCCCCACGGAAAACCTGGGTCCCCACGCCCCCCCAGGTCCCCTCGGGGCTCCTCTCCCCCGGGCTCTTCCTCTGCCCTTCCTGCTGGCGTTCTAAGCCCAAAGCCCCTCTCCCCCGACGGCCCCCGCTCCCCGTGGGCTCCCCAGCCCATCCCTGCTCAGTTGGTCCCAGTAACGCTCACTCTCTCCCCCGCCCCACACGTGAATTTACCGCTAACACACCCTCCTTCCCTGTTCTCATCCTCAACACCCCGATGCCGGACCTATGGCCACAAACCGACCCTTCTTTTCCTAGCTCCACACTCCCTTCCGGCCTCACATATCTCCGGGGGGCACCCTCGCTTCCTGCCCTCCCTCCACTTCCCAAACCCCTCGCCCCCAGGGAGCTGTCCCTTAGATACCCAGAGATGCCTGGGCATCGCGCCCCTCTCTGCACCCCCTCCGTCCCCATCATGACATCCTCTCTTGATCACCTGTCGTCCTGTTTCTGGAGACATCTTCCAGAAACACACCTCTGTTTTTTCATGGTCAGCACAGCCCTCTGCAAACGCTCCTGCCTCCTCCCTCCTTTTCTCTCACTTCCATTTGTTATTTCTCACGCTCCGTGAGGAAAAGATCTCTTTTGGGATTTGAATCCTAGGAGAAATGTAACTTCTATATGGGGATGTGCTAACATGTACTAAGCACTGGTATGTGGCAGGCACTTTTAATATGCACACCAGTCCTACCATCCTATTTTTATTTCACGATATAGCCCTTATTTTGAACCATGCACTGCTTTAAGAAATACCAATCTTTAAAGCAGCCCCATAGGATGAATATTGCCCTCATTTTACTTAGGAAGAAACTGAGGTAGAAGTGGCTCAGTTTCTCATCCATTGTCGCCCTTCTAGTCAGTGGTAGAACTAGGTTGGATCCAGATCCATCTGTCTCTGCTAGTAATCCACTGAGTATTGTGGAGAAAATGGCTGGGCGTGAGCTTGCTCTGAAAATTGCATCCTCCCATCTTGCGAAATTCCTTAATTTTTAGCAGAATTAAAAGATGGCATTTGAGTAAGCAAGATTCTTATTGTTCCCAGTGAATGTGGCTGGTCATTCTCAGTGCTTTATTTATTTATTTATTTGTTTAAACAGAAGGTCAGCTTTTTTTTTAATTTTTAAAATATATTTTTATTGATTTTTCACAGAGAGAAAGGGAGAGGGATAGAGTTAGAAACATCCATGAGAGAGAAACATCGATCAGCTGCCTCCCGCACACCCCCTGCGGGGGATGTGCCCGCAACCAACGTACATGCCCTGGACCAAAATCAAACCTGGGACCTTTCAGTCTGCAGGCCAACGCTCTATCCCCTGAGCCAAACCGGTTTCGGCCATTCTCAGCACTTTAAAAAAATTAATTCATTTATTTAAAAATTATAGTTGACATACACTATTAATTTCAGGTGTACAATATAGTGATTTGACATTTATATACCTTACAAAGTGATCGCCATGAGAAGTCTAATATCTATCTGCCACCACACAAAGTTGTTATGATATTAGCCTATATAATAAAAGCCTAATATGCAAATTATCCCCTCAACCAGGAGTTCATTCTGGGAGTGGGGCCCTCTGGCCAACTGCCTGGCGCCCCTCCCCCCAGCTGACCCCACCCCAATTGGCCCTGATGGGCGGGGGCTGGCTGGACCCACCTGTTGAATTTGTGCACTGGGCCTCTGTTGATTATATTTCCTATGCTATCCATTAGTCTCAGCACTTCTTATTGGCAAAAATTCAAAGGGTGGCTAGAATGAAAAGCCAAAAGGCTATAAAAGCCATCTTATTTGATCCTGCCTCCATCAATGCTCAAAGCACTTTTCTAGATAGGAAGTTTTTAATCTTCTTGATGATCTTGTAATCACAGAGAAGACAGGGAATGAGGGAGGAGGAGGTAATGATAGTAGTTCCCCCTTACTGCGGGGGATATACTCCAAGGTGCCCCAATGGATGCCTGAAACCACAGATAGTACCAAACCCTGTATGTGCTGTTTTTTCCTACACCTACGTACCTGTGGTAAAGTTTAATTTATAAATTAGGCACAGGAAAAGATAAACAACAACTAACAATAAGATAGAATAATTATAACAACATACTATAATAAAAATTATGTGAATGTGGTCTCTCAAAATACCTTATTGCCCTGTCCTCACCCTTCTTGCGATGCAGTGAGATGGTGCAAAGCCTGAGTGATAGATGAAGGGAGGTGAGTGATGCAGGCGTTGTGACGTAGCCTTAGGTTACTCCTGGCCTTTGGATCATTCCTCAGGAAGAGGATCGTTGAGCAATGACAGTGTTGATGGGCGGCTGTCAGGAGCAGATGATGTCGATGGTTGGGGAAATGTAATATTTTCAAACCTCAGTTGACTTCGGAAAGCAAAACCGTGAATAATGGGGGACCTATGTACGTGGCCTCTTAGCGCATAGGGTGTCAAAGAGGCAAATCTGAGAGCAATCTGTAAGCGGACCTCTCAGCTCCACATCTTCCCCTCACCCCGACCCCGTCAGCCTTTTCCAGGAGCCAGCCACGGGAAGCCTATGGAGAGATGCTGCTAGTAGAGGAATGAGGACCAAAAGGTGAAGGGGGGAGGGGGTAAAGGGAAGCCTGTTATTTGGGGGAAGAGAAGGAAGTTACACAGTAGGAGGGCTCTTCAGTGCTACCCATTTCTGCAGACTGAAAGCAAAGTCTGGGCTCGGAAGGTCAGGATGAAAAGATTTGGCTAAAACTTGAAACATGTTCCCCTATTGTTTGTTTGTTTGTTTTTTTGTTTAAACATATATTTTTATAGAGGAAGGGAGAGGGAGAGAAAGAGAGAAATAGAAACATTGCCTCCTGCATGCCCC
The DNA here is from genome assembly GCF_964339955.1 of Pipistrellus hanaki. Taxonomy (NCBI): domain Eukaryota; kingdom Metazoa; phylum Chordata; class Mammalia; order Chiroptera; family Vespertilionidae; genus Pipistrellus; species Pipistrellus hanaki. Next base: position 9,626,262 of record NC_140518.1, on the reverse strand, counting down.
CCACTGGGAACCAAGCCCGAAATGCTACCCATGCATGTGCCCTGACAGGAATCGAACCCTGACCTCCTGGTTCATAGGTCGATACTCAACCATTGAGCCACCCCAGCTGAGTTTCCCTATTGTTCTTTTTAAAAATTTTAATTTTATTGATTTTTTTTACAGAGAGGAAGGGAGAGGGATAGAGAGCTAGAAACATCAATGAGAGAGAAACATTGACCAGCTGCCTCCTGTACACCCCCTACTGGGGATGTGCCTGCAACCAAGGTACATGCCCTTGACCGGAATTGAACCGGGAACCCTTTAGTTCACAGGCCGATGCTCTATCCACTGAGCCAAACCGGTTTTGGCATCCCATAATGTTTTTAATCAAATGATCCTTTCCTGTGATCTACAGGACACCATTTTAATTCAACCTTGCAAAGGAAAGCACTAAACATTTTTCTACCCCTTTGCACCACCTCTCGGGGCAAGAAGAGTAGTCAACAAGTTCAGTCCAGAAATAACCTGCAGTGTTTGCATGGAGCCATCCCAGAGCTCACTTCCTCCCCCTGGTGGCCAGGGAAGGTCATTTTCATACAGCCTCACCCGGCTTTGGTTGGCAGCCTCTGGCTTGGAAGATCCCAAGCTCAAACCCCATTCTAAAATGGAAGACAATATCAGGTGTTTTTCACTGTCTTCACCATCCTCTTTGGAAAGGTGAATGAATGTGTCTGTGTCATTAAGATTGTATTACTGTGTTTGCTGTATGGGTAGGCCAGCGTAGTCTTCTTTTTTAAGCTCCCAAAGTAAAGGCGCACACTGCCTGGCACTAACCTGGCATAATGCAAAGGTACGTCAAGGGGCAGGAAGCGGGGCTTTGGTCCTGGTTTCACTGACGTGCTCTCTGGCTTTGTGCAAGTCAGAGCCTCCTCTGAAAACCAAACAGGCTGACCTAGACACTCCTCTGAGGTCCCTGCCCGCTGTAGTGCCAGGAGTTCCACAGAGCTTGGAACATGTTCTAGTTATACCCCCCACTGGGAATGTGCCTGCAACAAGGTACATGCCCTTGACTGGAATCGAACCTGGGACCCTTCAGTCCGTAGGCTGACGCTCTATCCACTGAGCCAAACCAATTAGGGTGGGACCAACTGATTCTTAAGGGACAAAAGTCACCAAGACTCCTTGTGTGAGCCAATTGCTTCACTGTATGATTGTACCACATACAGGTAACCAACAGAGAGGGAAAGGCAGTGGGTGGAGTGTGGAGGCAGAACAGCCTGTGGAATCAGACAGACCTGACTTCTAATCCTTGCTCTCTCCTTGCCTTCATCTTCTCATCTGTAACAGACTGAAAATAATATCTATGATATGACTTGACCAGAAGGCAGGAGAGAAGGTGGGAGTCCCCAGGTTAGCAGGGAGGAAGTAGCTGCTGAGCCTGGGAAGGGAAATCTGGGAGAGTCTAGTAAGGCTCACACCTGAGAGGGTTCTAGCTCAGCCAGGGTCCTATCTAATCACGTTCTGAAAATGAGGGCGTTAAAATGTTGTTGGTCCAGCCTTGGAGAAAGCAGCTTTTGTTCCAAGTCCTTGCTGCTTGGAGGTCAGGTACATCCAGATGTCTATGGCACCAGGCATGTGGCCTCCATGAGAGAAGTGACCTGGACATACTAACATGTTTTTCTCTCTCTTAAAGCTACACTAAGGAAAACAATAGCACAAGGGCAACCCTCCCTTGGCTCCTGTATCAGAGGGCAATAGGGAATGGTAGGGACTGGGGCAGACACGGAAAATGTCTAAAGCGGAAGCCGTTCCTCCGCTCTGGTTAATTGCTGGCATGAAGTAACAGGGACCTATTTTCTGAAAGAAATGGGATTTGAGGGGGGTTTTATGAAAAAAAAAATTATATATTTTAGAACTGGTAACTACTATTTAACAACTATAACCACCACCACACACTACCATGGGCTGAGTAAATGTTTTTGCAGGCTAGATTCATGATGCAAGCCCCAGTAGCAACCTTGGAGCAAGATTCTCTCTTTTGGGAGCCTGTGGAGAGAAGCTGGCAGGATCTAGCCTCTGGGATGAAGCAGGAAGGCAAGGCTGGGAGAAGAGAAGGCCAGGGGACCAAAGACAGCAACCATAGCCACAAATGACAATGACAGTTATTTGCCTTAAAACCTGTCTCAAGTGCCATCGAAGTGGCTCAGGGGAAGGTAGGCAAGAATGCTGTAGTGAACCAGTTCCTTTAAAAGTTGCCCAATCCGGTTTGGCTCAGTGGATAGAGCGTCAGCCTGCGGACTGAAAGGTCCCGGGTTCGATTCCGGTCGAGGGCACGTACCTTGGTTGAGGGCACATCCCCAGTGGGGGGTTTGCAAGAGGCAGCTGGTCGATGTACCTCACCGATGTTTCTAAGTCTCTATCCCTCTCAATTCCTCTCTGTGTAAATCAATAAAATATATTTTAAAAAATTAAAAAAAATAAAAGTACATGGGCCTAGCCCTAGCTAGTTTGGCTCAGTGGATAGAGTGTAGGCCTGCAGGCTGAAGGGTCCCGGGTTTGATTCCAGTCAAGGGCATGTGCCTTGGTTGCGGGCACATCCCCAGTAGGGGGTGTGCAAGAGGCAGCTGATTGATGTTTCTCTCTCATCGATGTTTCTAGCTCTCTATCCCTCTCTCTTCCTCTGTGAAAAATCAATAAAATATATTTAAAAAAAAAAAAAAAAAAAAAAAAAAAGCACATGGGCCTAGCCCTAGCTGGTTTGGCTCAGAGGATAGAGCGTCGGCCTGCAGACTGAAGGGTCCGGGGTTTGATTCCAGTCAAGGGCACAGGCTTAGTTTGCGGGCTCAATCCCTAGAAGGGGGCGTGCAGGAGGCAGCTGATCAATGATTCTCTCTCATCATTGATGTTCCTACATCTCTCTTCCTCTCTGAAAAAAAGAAAAAAGAAAAAGAGGTACATGGGCCAAGTTCCTTGCTATCTGTGCCTGAGGCGCTCCCTGGTCAGAGGGAACAGTTGGACCTTTGTTGATGTTGTTCTCGGAGGCGGACACATATAAGCAGGCCTGACTTGTTCCTGCTGCTTGAAAAAGAGCAGACAACCCACACCCCGAGGCCAAAATCAGGGTCGGTTTTCTCTCCTCGAGTTAACATTAACCTTTAGGTAAACGGGGCCACTCCTCTAGGGCTGGGTCAACCTAGCCGTTGTGGTGGGCGGAGGGCGTGGAGCTGGCTGTTTACCTGGAAGGAAGGGAGCAGCCTAAGGTCAAGACTGCGTGTACTTTGGCCTCCTTGAACTTGGCCAAGAATGTGCCTGTTCACGGGGAACAGCTGGCTCTCAGGGCCCAGGTCTCATCACTTAGTTGCCCTGAGCACAACGCTTTCTCGCCCTGCGCAGGTGTCACCAGAAAGGGACTGGGTGTGAGTGACAGCCCCCTTCAGCAAGAGAGAGAGACAAGTGCCCATCCCTGGCCAGCTTCATCGTTCTGCCTCCCTTTTGGGGGTGGCTGCGAGCATTCAGTGAGCTGGCGTATGTGACTATTATTCTTAAACTAGCGACTCAGTGCACAGATTTGTGCACATTGAAAGGAAATTCATTAGAAGGTGGCTGGTGGGGTGGGACTGGGTGAGATGGGCCGGATACACTCTGGAGCCAACTTTTCTTGGTCCCTTCCCAGTGTTTGCCGAGTGAGTGGTGTCCCTCCAGCAGGTGTGGTCCCTTGGTCGGCCAAAACTGGCTCTCCAACACCCGCCGAGGGGTCCCGGAGTAGGATAGGGCACTCTGCAGAGCTGCTGTCGTACAGGGTGTGGAACACAAACGCAAGTGTGCAGTGAACCAGATTTAGGGCTGACAGTCCCCCAGCAACAACATAACCCACCGCCAAAGGTGGAATCACGCGGCCTCACAGGAATTGGGCTCCCTCCTCTCTAGTTTCGGGTGCATCACCTGAGAACCGCCACTGCCAAGTCACTGCAGCTCTGCAGCTCCCGTGTTGATCTGGTGGTCAGTGCATGTCATAGCGACCGGTCGGATGGTTGGACACTTAGCATATTAATTTTTTATATAGAGAGATTATTTATAGGGTTAGAGCCCCTCCCCCCAAATTTGGTTTGGGAAAGGGGCAGAGCGAGGAGGAAGGGTGTAGTACTGTTAAAAACATGGCTGTAAGGCATAAAATTGTCTCAAATTAGCAAGTCTGGGTACAGAGGAGAGCTGATTCCTAAGAGGCTGTGTGACTGGTGAGCCTGCTGTATTTGCAGATTGCTGGTTGTCGTCCAAAGAGTTGGAATCCCTCTGGGAAATGACAAGCTGATATGAAGAAATAAATACATAACATGCATAAGCTACAGAATTTTCATATTCATTAGCCTAGTACTTCTGACTCTGGATATGTATTGTAAGAAAATAATCCCATAGAAGTAAAAGGATTTCTGTACATGAAAGTGTACATTTTAGAGCTAGTTATAGAATAATAAAATTGGAAGCAACTTACTTTGTTAATAATAGGGCAATGGTTGATTAAATTCAGACACATTCCTTCAACAAGTTATTATTACACAACCATTGAAAACTAGAAATATGTAAAGTTGGCCATAACCGAAAGGATGTTGATATGATATAGTGATCAAAAAGCGGATACAAAATTCTTCACATGTTATGGTTACAATTATGTAAGAATAACTATGCTTAAAATCAAGAATAGCCCTTCTGGTGTGGCTCAGTGGTTGAGCCCTCGACCTTTGAGTCAGGAGGTCACTGGTTCGATTCCCAGTCAGGGCACATGCCTGGGTTGTGGGCTCTATTCCCTGGAGGCATGCAGGAGGCAGCCCATCAGTGATTCTCATCATTGATGTTTCTATCTCTCTCTCTCCATCTCTTCTCTATATGAAATCAATAAAAAAAATTTAAAAATTAAGAATAAAAAAGAATATACAAAAGGACCAATGTTGCCATGTTAGGGTAGAGGAGCTAACGGTGATTTCTCACCCTGCCCTCTCCTAAACTTTCTTTAACGTTATAGTATTTCAAGAATAGTAATAATAAATTAGAATGAAGATATTATTGCTCTCTTTACAAGAAGTCAGAGAGTATGCGAGGGAAGAACAGGTAGCAGCAGCAGGAGGACCACAGGCATTAAAGGAGAGCACTGGGTGGTGGGAGGCTGGCCAGGGTCTGGAGGTGAGGAGAGGCAGGAGAACACGAGAAATAGGCGTGATGGTCATAGAAGTCTTAGATGTGAACAGGATATAAATCAGTTAGTTAGGCCTGGGCAGTTCTGGGGTTCCCAGAGGCAAACTAAGCACCTTCTTAAGGATTCATGAAGCAGGGGTATTAAAGATCATTAAAAAAAGAAAAAAGACTTGATATTTGAAATTCAAGCAAGCATCCAAGAAGTCATCCTGGGGGTGGAGGGAAGACAATATGCTGGACTTCCTCACGGGTATTTTGTGATCGGTCTTGTTTTCACTTGGAATGGGGTGGTGGGGGAGACACCGCAGCCTCTTCTGTGGCGGGGATCTCCGAAGCTCTGCTTTGGGCCCTGGGCTTGAATCCTGTCCAATCAGCTGCAAGCCGGTCGTGCCCTCCATGAGCTCCAGCTCAGGCCAGCGGGTTACCTGCAAGGGGTTTCCATCCGGGCCCAAGCGTGAACAGGCCTCCGCAGAGCGCCTCCTCTGCCCCCGCTGGGACGGCTCCCTCCGCTAGGAAGGTACAGGGCTTGGTCCTGAGGCTGTCTCCAGGCACTCGCTCACTTTAATAACAAGATTGTTTACCAGGTGGTGCCACGCAGAGCATCTCAGCCTGCTCCTGAGCGTCCCAGGAGGGAGAAACCAAAGCCACGATTGGCTGAGTGAGTCCCTCGGGTCCTAGTCAAGGGGCAGAAGATGGAGTCAGCTCCCTCCTGGAGCCTGGCACCAGCAGTGGAGGGGCGACGGGCGGCCTTTTATAAACTGCAGCCTGTTGCTCGGTCCCAGAGCACGGGAGGACCACCCCCATGAGGAAGAGAGGGGGGTCCCCCTGCAGGTGGACCCAAGTAATTGCCGCTTTCTCTGCCTTCTTTCCAGGGCGGGAGGCCTGTATTTCCCCGGAGTCTCCTCCGACCTAGTCCAGGGAGATGCTCCAGCGTCAGCCTTTGGAAGGCAAGAAAGGGACCGAATCAGAAGAGAGGGGGGAGAGCTCCATGGCAGATCTGAAAGAAATCGTCACCCTGGCCTTGGTGGGAGAGAACATTGGGACACAAAAGGGGCTTCAGAATGGCCAGCAGCAAGGCAAGAAGAAGAGGAAGAAAAAGAGGTTAGGATTGAAAGATGGGAAATGGGGATCCACGGTGGTACGAGCAGGGGGGTGGGGGGGAAAGGCTGGGAGAAAGGGGGTTCTGGCTGCTAATGCATGGGGAAAGGAGAAACTGACGAGACTGCTAAAATCACACCACTTCCGGTTCCTATAAAAAGAAGCCACTTTTTAAAAAATATATATATTTTATTGATTTTAGAGAGGGATAGAGAGTTAGAAACATCGATGAGAGAGAATCACCGATCAGCTGCCCCTTGCACACCCCCTACTGGGGATGTGCCCGCAACCAAGGTACATGCCCTTGACCGGAATCGAACCTGGGACCTTTCAGTCCACACGCTGATGCTCTATCCACTGAGCCAAACCGGTTTCGGCAAAAGAAGCCACTTTTGATGATGTTTGCTAGAATGAGACAATGGTGCATGTCATCTAAAGCCACACCTCGCCCTAATCCTTGTGTGTCTGTGTTCGGGCTGCCTTTTATTTTATTTTTTTTAAATGGTGTGTGGTGGGCTTGTTTTCCCACAGCCCCACCCGGGATGGGTGGCAGGAGGGTGTTCCTGTGTCCAGTCTCTTGTTCCGGCAAGTGTGTCTGTCTCTGTCTTGCTGCTCTTCTTTTTCTCTTTTCCAGATGATTGGTGATCAATCTATCCAGCTGCCGATATGAGAGTGGTGAGCATCTGCATCAAGGAATCCGAGATGGGGACCCACTGGCTTCGCCCACAGGGCTGGGGAGGGTCACTCTTACATATTTTTGAGGAAGAAAAGGGGTGTCTCCCGATCCTGTCCTTTGCTTCTCTCGGCTCATTGAACTGTTTGAGGAAGTTGGGGAGCTCATTCCAAGAAAATATGGGTTTGACCTCAGTGCTGTGTTATTAGGGGATCAGTCAGTGGATCTTTTTTAGAGCATAACTTCCAAACTGGCAGTCCCTGAGCTGGAGGTGACTTGTAGACCTACTATGTTCTACAGAGCAGAGTGTTATTGTTATTTTAATTTCAAATTTGGACGCTTTGGGCCGGGTCACTGCAGGCACTTCTTCCTTTCCAGGCCCTTGTAAGATGACTAGACGTCCCGCTTTTGGCGGGACAGTCCCGATTTTTATCAATGTGTCCCGTGTCCCACAGTTAAAAATCGGGACGGACCCGCCAAAAGCGGGACGTCTGGTCACCTTACCTTAAAGGCATTTGTGTTGGGGTTGGAATCAGCTCCAGTTATCAATACTAACAGGGACAGGGGGAGAAGGATGTGAGAGCATGTGTGTGGATTTGAAATATATTGTGTAATTTTTTTTTGTTAATTGACTTTACTAATTAAGCTTGGCTCTGGCTGATGTTAAGGATTTGGGTTTATATTCCCTGAACATTCAGTGCTTTGTGTTTAGGGGAAAGCCAGACACCCACTTCCTGGTCAGGGGAAGCCAGGGCGGTTAAAACATTCATCCCAGATAACCTTCTGTGGGCATGATGGGGCATAGGCTGTGTTTTTAAATAGTTTTCAAGTCTTTGTGTTCCTTTCGTGGCGATGATGTCTCCAGGCAGGTCAAGATGGCTGCAGTCCCAGGGGGCCGAGGGCTCTCACTGTGGTGCTTAGTCTGGGAGCAGCTGGGAATGTAACGTCCCACTTTATGCTCCTCCCTCCCCTCCCGGGCTAACAGGCCTTTCTTTCTCCCACCCCACGCAGTGCGCAGGGCCGCCCAACAGTACGGCCTCCGAGAGGGAGGGGAAAACGATGACTGGACTCTCTACTGGACAGACTTCTCAGTGTCGCTGGAGCGGGTGATGGAGATGAAAAGTTACCAGGTATCTGGGCCAGAGCTGGTCCTCGGCATCAGTGGGGTCCTCACTGTCCCCCAAGGGTATCCCACGGGTGCTCCCGTGTCCCCCATGGCTCATGAATTCCGGCTTCCTTTGCAGAAAATCAATCACTTCCCAGGGATGAGTGAAATCTGCCGCAAGGACTTGCTGGCCAGGAATATGAGTCGCATGTCAAAGTTGTTCCCCAAGGATTTCCACTTTTTCCCTCGGACCTGGTGTCTTCCTGCTGAGTGAGCGCCTACCTGAGCTCCCTTCTCCACCCCCCACCCCGATTCCATTTCCCACAGGGTCTCCCAGCTTTCTCTCCGGTTCAGGAAGAGAAGGGATATGTGGTGTGGCCAGGGTTCCCAGACTTTCTCACTTATCTGGAATGACTTTCAGGGCTTAGTAGCAACTTAGAAGGAAATGTGTTTGCCATGAGGTCAACAGGCACCTCCATATTTCAGAGCCACTGAGGACCATTGAGTTGAGTGACTTCTCCACTGGTCACAAGGCTCCTTTGACTTAAAGTGCAAAACAAGAAATATAGGACGACTGAGATTTATAGTCCATTAAGTTTCTTTCTCTCTTTAAAAAAAAATTTATTGATATTTTACGGAGAGGAAGGGAGAGGAATAGAGAGTTAGAAACATTGATGAGAGAGAAACATAAATCAGCTGCCTCTTGCACACCCCCTACTGGGGATATGTCAGCAACCAAGGTACATGCCCTTGACCGGAATCGAACCTGGGACCCTTTAGTCTGCAGGCTGACACTCAATCCACTGAGCCAAACCGGCCAGGGCTTTACTGACTCTTCTATTACCAGGCCTTGGGCATCTGTCTGTCAGCACCAAGGTGTTTGTCACATTAGATAGTTTTGTTTGATTTTTAAATAAAGAGTTAGCCTTCCTTTTTACTGCTCCCAGCTGAAAGCGTACCTCATTCCCTCCCTGTCTGGCAGCTGGGGAGACTTGCAGAACTACAGCAGGTCAAGAAAAAATAAGACATACATTTGTAAGCCGGATTCGGGCTGCCAAGGGAGAGGTATATACATCACCCGGACGGTGAAAGAAATCAAACCCGGGGAGGATATGATCTGTCAGCTCTATATTTCAAAGGTACTTCTTCACTGTGATTGTTTATTTGTCTCCACGGCAACCTCGCGGTAGCTCCACTGGACCGAATGAGGAATGAGGGAATGGAGGGCAGGGGTGAGGGTGCAGCTGAGCCCTGCCTTCTGCCTTGGACTTTGCCAGCCCAAGCCTTCTGACCGGGGATGTGACATGTGCCCGGGCCAGAGTGTCCCTCACCCTTGCACCCTGGCCGTTGGTCTGGCTCTGCCGGGCTGGGAGAGCACCTTTGGTCTGTGGAGGCCCCAGCTCACTGAGGAGAGGAGAGGAGTCCTGGATAGATAGTGGTGACCAGCTTTACTCCATGACTGGAGGTCAGAGGTCACAGCCCACTGCAGGAAGGGAGCCCTGCCGAACTGTGCATGGAGGGGGAGGCCCCGGCCAGCATTGCAGGGCAGTGCTACAGGGAGAATGCTTTCAGAACTGCAGCAATAACGGAGTACTGGATAGGGACAGCATGTTCTTCATCTCAAGATGTTTTTATTTTATTATTATTATTATTATTTTAAAAAAATATATTTTATTGATTTTTTTTACAGAGAAGGATAGAGAGTTAGAAACGTCGAGCAGCTGCCTCCTGTACACTCCCCACTGGGGATGTGCCTGAAACCAAGGTACATGCCCTTGACTGAAATCGAACCTGGGACCCTTCAGTCCTCAGGCTGACACTCTATCTACTGAGCCAAACCGGTTTCAATTGTTTTTATTTTTTTAATCCTCACCCAAGGATATGTTTCTATTGATTTTTAGAGAGAGAGGAAGAGACACTGAGAGAGAGAGAGAAAGAGAGAGAGAGAGAGAGAGATGAGAAAGAGCAATCAGTTGCCTCCCATACATGCCCTGACTGGGGATTGAACCCACAACCTAGGTATGTGTCCTAACCGGGGATCGAACCTGCAACCTTTTGGTGTATGGGATGATGTTCAACCAACTGAGCCACCCGGCCAGGGCATCACGGGACTTTTGAAGGCTATTTTGTTTAGTTGACGAGAGTTCCCTTGGAGGTGGTTACTCATGACATTTGATGGAATAAGAGACAGGCACCGTGTGGTTCAGTGACAAGATCATGTGGCCAGTCACTGAGCCCCAACCCCCTTTCCCTGTCCCCAGCCCTGGCCAAGCCTGCGCTCTGTAGCCAGAGGCAAGGTTGGAGCTGACGCCAAGAACACTAGACGGGATGCTAATGACTTTCAAGTGGGAATGAATGCATCTCTCCGATGCTGGTGTAACCTCTGTTCTCTCCTCCAGCCCTTTATCATTGACGGGTTCAAGTTTGACCTACGGATCTATGTGCTGATTACGTCCTGTGACCCTCTCAGGATTTTCACGTATAAGGAAGGCCTGGCCCGCTTCGCCACGACCTCTTACTCCCACCCTTGCCCAGACAACCTGGTGAGCGCAGGGGACATGCTGCCTTACCCCCTCCCTCCCTCAGTGTGATTAAAAAAAAAAAAAATCCTAGTCAGATCCATTAACGCGTTCACTAATGTGGATTTGGCTGCCTTGGCTGCGCACTTACCACTTGCTGGGTCACCTGTATTCTTTCCCTGAGCCCTCCCAGGAGCCCTCAGAAACAGGGCTTATCACCTCCCTTTCACAGAGAGGAAATGAAAAGGGAGAGTGAGGCCTCGTCCAAGGTCACAGAACCAGGAAGAGATCAGACTGGGGCTCATGGCCAGGTCTGCAAAGCCAGTGCTACAGTTCCACACCCCGGAGTGTCCCCCAGGCAGGGCACCGCCCAGGCTCAGAGGATCTGGAGTTCCTCATACTCCTTCTTTCTTCCTCTGTGCTGCCAGTTTAAGTAAGCCCTAAGACCCTCCCTTTTAAAAAAACATTTTTATTGATTTCAGAGAGGGAGAGACAGAAGCATCAATCATGAGAGAGAATCATTGATTGGCTGCCTCCTACACGCCCCCCTCTGGGGATTGAGCCTGCAACCCGGGCATGTCCCCGGACCCAGAATCGAACCGGTGACCTCTTGGTTCCTGGGTCGACGCTCAACCGCTGAGCCACACCAGGCCGGGCCCCATTTCTTCTTGAAGCCCCAGGGGCCTTCGTAGGAAGCGGGCGGCCTGCCCTTCCTCTGACTCCATAGTCTTGCATCTTTCCCCCAGGATGATATCTGCATGCACCTGACTAATTACTCCATCAATAAGCACAGTTCCAATTTCATTCAAGATTCACACTCTGGCAGCAAGAGGTAAGCGAGCGGCCTTGCGTCTCTTCTTCCCCTGCCATTGTCAGAGGGCTCTCTGGGGTTCGCCCCAAACCCTGTCAGTCCCGGTCAGGGTTTCCATCTTGGGTCACATGCTCTCAGAAAATATTTCCTGGCCTCTAAACCCAGAACAGACTCCTTAGTCTCTGCCCTCTGGCTGTTAATCATTAAAGGGAGGCCAGGTCGTAAACCCCGGGAGGGTGGGAGGAGGAGAGATAAACAGGAACTGTTTGCCCAGCAGGGTACACACACACACACACACACACACACACACACACACACCAAAACATACTCTTGTTACAGTTGGCCTTGCCAACAGATATTTATTGATTCTGGGCTGCCACGGGAAAGGCCGTGCCTGGCAGTGGTTGCTGAGCTGTGGTTCCCTGGTGTGTTGCTCCAACTGAGATTCTCAAACGGTGTGTTGCTAAGCCTGGTGCGGCCTGACCTGTGGCTTTAAGATTCTCCAGAAGAAGGGGAAACGTGAGAGGGAGGCCTGAGTATCTTCCTGAGCCACTTTCATGTGCCTGCTATCGTTTAATCCTGTCTCATTTGAGTTTTAAGAAAAAGGGGGACTGAAGAATGTGAGCATAACCAGACAAAGGAGAAAGAAAAAGGAAGTGTTTATGGAGGTCTCCCGTGTGTTTGGACCTGAGCTGGGTGCTTTGGGTGCATTTATTTTAAAATATATTTTATTGATTTTTCACAGAGAGGAAGGAAGAGGGTTAGCAACATCGATGAGAGGGAAACATCGATCAGCTGCCTCCTGCACACTCCTACTGGGGATGTGCCTGCAACCAAGGTACCCGCCCTTGACTGGAACCAAACCCGGGACCCTTCAGTCTGCAGGCCGACACTCTATCCACTGAGCCAAACCAGCCACAGCCGTTGGGTATATTTAAAAAATATATTTTTGTTGATTTCAGAGAGGAAGGGAGAGAGCAAGAGAGACAGAAACATCAGTGATGAGAAAGAATCATTGATTGCTGCCTCCTGCAGGCTCCATCCTGGGGATCGAGCCCACAACCCAGGCATGTGCCCTGACCTAGAATCGAACTAGGACCTGGTTCATAGGTTGACACTTAACCACTGAGCCACACCGTCCAGGCTGCATTCCCCCCCTCCCCCATTACATTTTTACAACGCCATGGCAGAGGCATTACAAACTACCCTTTGTAGATGGGGAGCTGTGGTTAGGTGCCACCTCATTTTACAGATGAGGAAACCAAGTCTCTGAGAGGCTCGGTTGCCTAAGGTCACAGTTTTGAATGCCACAGCAGGACAAGAAGGCCGGTCTGCAGACTCAGAGGCACATGCTCCTTCTGCACCAGGTTCACAGGACGGATAAACAGGCGACCTGTTTGGCTTCAGAGCATCAGAGGCTCAGGGCAGGGAAACCACAGTGTCCTCAGTGCAGAGTTCCAAAGAGCAAACGGGGATTCACTGGGCGAAGCCCGCTTGCAGGGGTGTGCCGGGCTGGGTGGGGTGATCTCCCTGTTCAGCAGGCCTCCGAGGCGGAGACCAGGTCCTCTTCCTCTCTCAGGCAGCCTGGCACACGGCTGGTGTGTTAAATGGGACTGGCTAACCCCTGGGCATTAAAGTGACAGTACACATTCATGGCGATGAGCCCGCATCTGCCTGAAGAGGCTATGCTGATTTGTCACGGACGCTCCCTCTGACCCGCCCAGTGTGGAGCATCCCCTCAGACGCGTCCTCAGAAGCCTGTGCACATCCTCTGGCCTCTGTGATGGGGTGGCCAGCCATGCCGGTTGGCCTGGAGTGGGGTTTCCTGGGATGTGGGACTTCCGGGGGCGGTTGGAAACCCTATCTGTGGAAACGCCCTGGGGCTGCCTTTTCCAAGCGGGCAATCCTGACTCAACATTCCTGTATCTTCAATGTCCCCAGGACCCTCTCAGGTGATTGAGGTAGAACTCAGGCAGTAGTGCATGTGCGTGCGTGTGTGTGTGTGTGTGTGTGCGCGTGCGTGTGAGTGTGTGTGTGTGTGTGTGTGTGTGTGTAAGTCTATCTATTGATCTGAGAGAGAGAAAAACATCGACCCATTTTCCTCCCATCCATGCATTCATTGGTTGACCTTGTGTGTGCCCTGACTGGGGTTGCATTCCACAACCTCGGCAGAGTGGGACGATGCTCTAACCAGCTGAGCTACCCACCAGGGTGGTAGTTGTGTTCTTAAAAGGCTCCCTGAGTACTTCTAACGAACACCACAGAAATAATCACCAAAACAAAAGCACGAGGTAGGGTATTGATTTTTTAATTTTTGAAAATTTATCCATTAAGCTTTCCACCCAGGATGCTGAGTCCCTGTCCAAGCCCACGAGTGGGGTCTGGGTCAGTGAAAGTGCCCAGGCAGGTCGTACCCGTCAGTATATCTGTGCCCACTCCCGGGCTGTGGCGGCTCCCGCACGACCCTCCTGAGCTGACATAGTCCTGGTGCCACCCTAGCTCTTGGGGGTCCATTGGGTCTGGCACCTCATTTTCTTCAGAAGTGTCTGGTTCTCAGCATGCCATGGTCTTAGATGACCAGAGGCGGGCTGCCCAGCCTCATGGCCCGTGGTTCCCCTCCAGGAAGCTCTCCACCTTCAACGCGTACATGGAGGGCCACGGCTACAGCGTGGAGCCGATATGGAGAGATATCGAGGACGTCATCATCAAGACGATCATCTCCGCCCACTCCATCATCAAGCACAACTACCACACCTGCTTCCCCAACCACACACTCAACAGCGCCTGCTTCGAGATCCTGGGCTTCGACATTCTGTTGGACCGCAAACTCAAGCCCTGGTTGCTGGAGGTAGGGAGGAGGGGGCGAAGGGTGAACACTGGCCCCTGTTTTTGGGATCAGCCAGCTTCGGGCTCATCTCTCCGCCCTCCCAGCTCAGCTTAGATCTGCTTGATCCACTTCATCGTGCCAGTTCCTCCCACGGTGCTTGCTGCCTGGGGCTTCTCCCTGAGCTGAGAAGTGGCCACCAGAGGGGGTTAGACGGCCAGGAATTGGAGAATTCCTGGTGCCTCTTTGAGGTCCACCCGGCCTTGGAAACGGATCTCAGGCACAGAGACAGCTCTCCCTTTTGTCACAGAGTCCGTTCATTTCCCAGAAAGGGGGTGCTCTTCTTCAGAGCCGGGCTGATGATGTTGAAGATCAGATGGGGGCTGCAGGCCTGGCTCTCAGGGGCCTGGCCCACTCAGTTCCAAGCACTAACAGAGAGTGGCCTGGTGTCTGAGGCCACAGGAATGGGTGTGCAGCTACTCAGTGATGTTCCTGCCTTCCCTGGACCCCGGGGGTGATGGGAGGAGGAGGAAGAGAAGCTTCTGGGTGGCTGTCTCTTTTCCAGATTGTGCTTGTGCTCGGCAGCCGTCCCAAGCAGTTAGCTATTCAGTATGCACACTGGGCGGAGGGGTTTGGAGTGGGGGTGCAAGTCAGAGGTACTAGTGCCAGTTGCCAGTGACAAGAGTCAGCCTTTGAGCCGTGACCGGTTTGGCTCAGTGGATAGAGTGTTGGCCTGTGGACTGAGGGTCCTGGGTTCGATTCGGGTCAAGGGCACATGTCCAGGTTTTGGGCCCAATCCCCAATAGGGGGCATGCAGGAGGCAGCCAATCAGTGATTCTCTCTGATCGTTGATGTTTCTCTCTCTCCCTCTCCGTTCCTCTCTCTGAAATAATAATAATAACTATATATAAAATAAAAGCTAATTAAACTAGAGGGGTTCCACTTCCTCCGTTCCTCACTGTGGCTTCAATCCAGACCTTTCTCTCTCCCTTCCATCATCATGGTGGCCAGGGCCCCGAGGTGGGCTCCCTCTCTGCTTTCGCTTTGGACAGCCCAGCTTCCAGCTGCCCTCTTGCCCTCACAGGTCAACCACTCTCCGAGCTTCTCCACCGACTCCAGCCTGGACAAGGAGGTGAAGGACAGCCTGCTGTTTGACACCCTGGTCCTCATCAACCTGGGGAGCTGTGACAAGAAGAAAGTCTTGGAGGAGGAGAAGCAACGGGGCCGCTTCCTGCAGCAATGTCGTTCTCGGGAGGCCAAGTACAGTAGCACCCTCCCCCCCCGCCCAGGGACCCCGTTTTTATGATTGGTCCGTCCTGATCCAAGTTATGATACAATAGCCCACTCCTTTCGTGGCCTTTCTGTTACTCCTCTGCACCTCAGTGTTCTTTCTGTGAAATGGAGCGAATGATACCTGAAGTTGTTGGGGGGAAATGAGATGAGATCACATGTATAAAAGGCTCACTTACCATCATGCCTGGCATTATCATTTGTGTGTGAGACTATTAAGAATTTTGCCTGGAGTTGGTGGGGAGGGGAGGCAGCTCTTACAAATGACTATCCTACTTGGAAAATTAGTTTCTATTTGTGGAATGTGGCGGTGTGAATGTTTCTACTGTGACTATTCCTCTGTCTCTGTGTTAGGAGCTGTATGCCCGGCAGGAAAGCACCTTCGAGGTGGGTGGGTGTTGGGAGGATTGTGCTTGACCTGCTGGGCGATGGGCCTAGGTCCGTGAGGAGGGTTTGTGAGCTTCAGCCTCTAACCTTGAACTTGACAGGGAAACATTTGCTTTAGTGTCACCAGGACCAGAGTTGTTCAGTAGATTTGTGGCTGTTATAGGTGTAACTACACATCATGGAGATAAGCTGATGAATATCCTATGAAGATTTAGGGATTACCAACATGAAAAATAAAACCATTCCTTTTTTTTTTTTTTTTTTTTTTTTTTTTTTTTTAACCAAAAGGAAGATTTGCCTGTCCTGCCCTTGTTACTGTGTTGGCAGGAGCTAACGTGTCCCTGCTCCCTGCTGGGAAGCACCTGCCTTCCAGAGGCCTCCTTCTGCAGAGTGAGTCTAGTGTCAGAAGACTGAGCCTGGGCAAGTAGGTGCCTGTGTTGGTTTTCAGACCCACCGTGGCCCCTGCTCTCATGTGCGGAGCCAGCCGGTCCTTCCAGATGAAACTTCTGGAACCAAGGCAATAGCACCCGTGTTTGGAAGGCATTTCCATGGGTCCTGTCTTCTCTGTAACCAGGTGGTAGGCAGTGGGGTGCAGTGTGGTCCCGTTTGGAACTAAGGAGACAAAGACCCTGGAAGGGGAACTGGCTTGCACTAGGCCACCTCACTGGTAGGCGGCAGGTCTGGCCCCAGAGCCCCAGGGGTGTGTGGCCTGGGTTCCAGGACCCCCTCCTCACCCCTGGCTTCCTCTAAACTAGGGGTGTCGAACTCAATCAGAGAAGGGGCCAAAATCTAAAATCCAGCCTAAATCGCGGGCCGAATGGTTTACTGAACAGTCATAAACTGACAATGTCATAAACTGACAGCGGAGTGCAGTGATGACAGCGTGGTGCGGGCCACATTGCAAGGCCTGGCGGGCTGGATTTGGCCGGCGGGCCTTGTGTTTGACACATGTGCTCTAAACTGCTTGCGGAGGAGGCAGCGTCCTTGAAGGAGCAGCTAGGACGCTCTCCTGAATCCTCCTCCTTGGCACAGCGTGGCCCTGGCTAGCTCAGTGGCTCTTGGTTTTCCTGCTGGAAAAGGGGCTTATCATCCCCCCTCGCTGACCTCCCCCTCCCCAGGGGGCTGTGAGGAAGAGTGAGATCATCAGCGCTCATCCAAGCTCATCCAAGAAGCCCTCACAGTTAGCAAAACACAAGCTGTCGTTCTCCGGAGAGTGACGGGGTAGGAGGGGCTGTGATTGGGAAGATGGTCATAGTCTGCCCGGGCAGAACTGAGCCCAGAGGGAAAAGGGTTTTACCTGCAACAGGAGAGAATCTGATGAACTGTCAGAGAAGACTGTTCTTTAAAAAAAAATTAATTTAAAAATATATATTTGGATTGATTTCAGAGAGGAAGGGAGAAAAAGAAACATAAATGATGAGAGAGAATCATGGATCGGCTGCCTCCTGCACATCCCCTACTGGAGATCGAACCCACAACCCAGGCATGTGCCCTTGACCGGAATTGAACCGGGGACCCTTCAGGCTACAAGCCTATGCTCTATCCACTGAGCCAAACCAGCCAGGGCCAGAGGGGACTGTTCTAAACAGCTTTTAGCACATATGACGGGATGCCTAGAATCCTCACAGGGAGACATTTAGGAAACAGCGATTGGCCACTGGTGTGTGCAAGGCTTGTGCCTGGCCCCGGATGATGTCCAGCTTGGTCACAGTTCTTCCGAGCATCGAGCGGTGTCCCAGCGCAGCCCTGTGCTCTGCTTGCCAACAGGATCGAGGAACTCAAGGGTTTCCAGACCTTGCGTCGAGAGAAGACTGAGAAGTATGAGAAGGAAAACTGTGGCAGGTTCCACCTGATTTATCCCAGTCTGAATTCGGAGAAGTATGAGAAGTTTTTCCAGGACAACAACTCCCTCTTCCAGAACACTGCCACCTCCAGGGCCCGGGAGCTGTATGCCCGGTAGGAAGGCACCTTCGAGGTGGGTGGTGGGAGGATTGTGCTTGACCTGCTGGGCGATGGGCCTAGGTCAGTGAGGAGGGTTTGTGAGCTTCATCTCTAACCTTGAACTTGATGGGGAAACATTTGCTTTAGTGTCACAAGGACCAGTGTTGTTCAGTAGCTATGTGGCTGTTTCTAGAAACTCATCCCTGAGACAGGTACATTCCCCACCCCCCACATTCACCCCTCTCCAGAATGTCCAGCCCCTCAGAGCTGCCTCCTGGATTCCTGCAGGATATAATCTGAGAGCTGGCAGGGACTCATCCCACCCAGTTCAGTTCCCTCCCAGCTCCTCATTTTATGGAAGGGGAGGACGGAGCGGAGAAGACATCATATAGAGTAATGACAGAAAAGAGACTACAGTCCGTCTCCTGATTCATGGGACTATGTTCTTTCCATTACATTACTGGCCAGAGGGCCAGGATATGATGTGGTCCACTGTGGAAGCCCCTGGCTTTGGCCTGTCATGTTTGGGGTCTGTCCTACGGGGAGGTGGGGGGCGAGGTAGGCTTGTGGTGGAGTGTGGTGGAGACCCCTTCCTGCGTATTCCTCCTTGGATACTGTTCCTAGGACTGGGGGTGATGTGGTTTAAGAGACGCCTCTCCTCCACCTCCTGCTCTGTGACCCTCAGTCACGTGTGCAGATGGACATGCTGGGGGTGGCCAGGGGAGCTCTCTGCTCTTTGCCCAGTGTTGTCCACCTCTCCAGGAGAATGGCCTCATTCAGAGCCCATCCCTAACCTACTGACCTCCCTGTTCCTCAATGGGCAGGCAGCTGATCCAGGAGCTGAGGCTAAAACAGGAGAAGAAATCCTTGCAGACGAAAGAGAAGAAGGTAGAGATGCAGGGAGAATCGGCAGGCGAGCACACGAGAGGCAAGGGGGCGAAAAACTGGCAACAGACACAACAGCGACAATACAAGTCCACCGCCACCCAAGTCTCCAAACAAGTAAACCCGGACGGGAGGGGAGCACCGTGCCCAGCACCCTTCCCTGGGGTACCAGGGGGGGGGGGAAGGGGGTGCCGAGGAAGCCAGAGCCCAGACACACTGAGGGAATGGGGCTGTGCGGAGGACAGGGCTCCCTGGGACTCCTCCTTCCAGCGGAGAGGGCAGGTGCTCGCTGGTCGGTCCTTGTCTCCATCAGTCGGAGTTGGCAGCTGGAGGGTGGGCACAATCCCCACGCAGGGAGCGGCTCCAGGACTACACGTTCTCGTTGTTCCCACTCCCATTTGGGCTGTAACGCTCTCTTCCAGGGGGCCAGGGGCACTGCCTGGAAAGGAAGAAGCAGGGAAGAGGTTCTGGGAGGCAGGACCCTCAGAACGTTACATCTGGTGGCTGACCACACCTGGGTCCTTCCAGCCTGCTCTCTGCTCAGAGTGTGGCCAGTCCCCCACTGTGGGCCCCAGTGTCCTGTGATCTGAATCTCTCGATTCCCCCATCTCTGCCTAGCTTCAATTGACTCTTCAGTCCATCTCCTTTTTTTCTATTTCTTTTTTTTAATAGTAGTTTTTATTGATGAAGGGGGAGGGATAGAGAGATAGAAACATTGATCAGCTGCCTCCTGCACGCCCCTCACTGGGGACGTGCCCGCAACCAAGGTACATGCCCTTGACCAGAATCAAACCTGGGACCCTTCAGTCCGCAGGCCGACGCTCTATCCACTGAGCCAAACCAGTCAGGGACCATCTTCTTTTCAACAACTCACCCAAAGGGACAGGAGTAGAGCATGTGTTTGTTTGTTTTTCATAACTTTATTGGGGCCATAGACCCTCTGAGCATCTGATAAAAGCTATGGAATCTCTTCCCATGACGTACACAAAGATAGCTGTACGTGGTTCAAAGACCCCATGGAACCATCCGTGAGCTCTCCAGGAGTCCCTGAACTTGAGGTTCAGAGCCCTAGATTAGAGAGACGTCGATGCCGATTGTTTTCCTTCTCCCCCTCCTCTCCTTTGCACCCAACTCTTGGGTGCAGATGAATCATGGGTTCCCATGAGCTGTGTGTTGAGTTTCCTCCTTTCCAATCCCTTCAGCCATTGAGATTAATGTCCTTCATGCCTGACATGCTCTTGAAGGTCAGCGACACTAAGAAAAATGAGACAGGGACCAGCCTCAACCAGGAGGCCCCCAAGAAGGAAGATGGCCCGGCTTCCCCCGGGCCCGCCTCTGCGAGACACTACTGCTCTCTGCCCGACCTGAGGAACTCCAGCCTCTTCAGCTGCCCGGCGCTGGAGCTCAGCAAACCCATCACCAGGTACAAGGAAGCCAAGTGCGCCTCCATCGTGAACATGCTCCCCGGCCCCGTGGTAAGTGGAGCGGCCTGCCTCCCAGGTGCCTGGGTTCAGGGGGCTGTGATGGGACTCTTGCTTTCTTGTTCCTTCTCTGCCCCTGACTTCCTATTGGTCCTCTGAGTGACTCTCCTAACCTCCCTAGGCCTTGATTTCCCCACTGTGATGCCCAAGTTGGCGAACGGCATAGCTGCTAGGAATAGAGGCCTGTACTTTCAGGCCTTTTAGAAAGGCTGCCCTAGGCATTCCCTCTTTTTTAGGCAGGGAACCTCCTAGGACGACTGTAACAAAGTACCACAAAGTTGGTGGCTTTAAACACACATTTATTGGCCTAACCGGTCTGGCTCAGTGGATGGAGCATCAGACTGAAAGGTCCCAAGTTTGATTCTGGTCAAGGGCACGTGCCTTGGTTGTGGGCACATCCCCAGTAAGGGGTGTGCAGGAGGCAGCTGATCGATGTTTCTCTCCCATCGATGTTTCTAACTCTCTATCCCTCTCTGTAAAAAATCAATAAAATATATTAAAAAAGAATGGCATAGCAAGGAGCCCTTTGCTTCCCCAGGCTCATGTTGGGTTGTTTTCTCTTCCAGCTCCTCACTTCATTAGAAACCTCAGAAACCTGCACCCAGTTCTCAGACTCCCCCGAGTCCCTGCTGAGTGTGCCCAACAGCCCCGAATGCAGTAGCCCCGAGATGGACAGAGCGATCTCCTTTAAATGCAAACAGCAGCAGACCCCCCATCGCCTCTCCCAGGACAAAATATCAAAAGTTTCTCTGCCCACGAAATCCCAGCGCTACTCGTTGAACCCACGTTGGACTTGGCTGAAGAATAACATGAAGAAACAGCACCTGATGTCAGAGCTGTTCACCAAGGTTCAGCTGAGGGACCAGTTCTCCTTGTTCCCATCGCCCTACAACCCAAAGCTGGTGCTAAGGAACCAGTCACGTGAGTGCCAGCCTGCACAGGGGTATACCCAGAGCACATGGCGTAACCGGCAGAACCAGTCCTGATCTTTGGGGAGCATCCAGTCTGCAGGGGGATACATTCCCAGTTGGTGACCGCAGTCGGATGGTGGAGACATAGTCTGTGTCCTTAGGGGGGTCTCTGGTCTTATTGGGAAAACAAGAAAGATAAAAAATGGTATGCTATGTCTAAGTACCCTCTTCCACATTCCCTGGTTCTCACGCAATTGAGGCCCATTCAGCTAAATCTGTACCAGATGGAGGCATTAAGTATGAAAAAGCAGGGAAGAGAAACTATTGGCGAAAACAAGGGATGATTCGGATTCAGGATCAGGTTTAGACCAGGAGGCCCTAGAGGGAGGCGGCCTTTTCTAAGAATTTGTGCCGAGTCCAGCGGCCTACATGGATAATGACAGCTTATCCATTTCTTTGCCTTTCCAGAAAACTTCTCCCTGCCCCAGGACTGTTACTTGCGCAGCCAAAGCTCTCACGAGAAGAGGCCACTGGATATGTCCTCCCTCCTCTTCCTGAAGAATTCTCACCGCCGTGATGTTTCTCTGAGGGACCTACTGGTGGTTGCCACCTCGGCCCGACTGGATCCGAGGCCTGGCAGAAGGCGTCTGGGTGTTGTGAGGGAACGGTGTATACAGGATCGGGAAGCATGCAATCACTGCCTGATCTCTGGCCAAAAAGGATGTGAGAGGAAATAGGTAGGCCCACCCACATTCCCTGCATGTGCCTGGTGCATTGGCAGGCACCATGTGTCTATATTTCTGGAATGAATGTTGGGTAAGTAGGTGGGTGGATGGATGGGTTGATAAAGCCATACAGGTAAGTAGACAGTTAAGACTAACCTTAGTTAAAATGTGACCCGCCTTGCAATTTATATTTTTGCTACGACTAATCTGTCCCCACTGCTTTAAAATAATATATATATATATATATATATATATATATATATATATATATATATAATATATGTATGTATTTATTTAAATTGATTTTTTACAGAAAGGAAGGGAGAGGGAGAGAGAGTTAGAAATACTGATGAAAGAGAAACATCAATCAGCTGCCTCCTGCACACCCCCTACCAGGGATGTGCCCGCAACCAATGTACATGCCCTTGACCAGAATCAAACCTGGGACCTTCAGTCTGCAGGCCGACGCTCTATCCACTGAGCCAAACCGGTTTCGGCTAAGCTTGTGCTCTTAATCACTACCACCTATTATCTCTGGCCAGCCGTCTTGGCTGCTCTTAAATAATCTATAGCAAATGTTTGGGGCTAAAGGGATGTAGGAAGATGAATGTAAAATGAATGGAGGTAAAATGAATTTCTGGCTACCATGGTTGTGAATCACCTGAGCATCTTCAGACACACTAGATAAGAATGGTGATGATGCGTTAGTTGGCTTGAATATTCTAGAGGCCGTTTTACCATTTTACAGGAAAATCTAAGAAAATCTTTTTTTCCCCCCGCCAGAATCAGACTGGATCTCTGCCATCCCCCCACCCCACCCTACCCCACCCCACCCCCATTTTACTTTTTACTCCCAGGAAATGATTTGTCTCTTCTTACAGTGTCTACAATGCCCATGGGATCAACCAAAAGTTTTATTTTCTCATCTAGATACCCTAGTCTTATAAGTCCCTCCCTCTCACTAGCACCACTGAGGCCAACAGCCTTGCCTTTTGTGCCCGCCCAGTTAGCTGACAGCGCTGTAGGACCATGGCTTCTGGGAGTTACTGATGTTGTCCCAGGACATGCCCCAGTTGCTCCTACCGGTGTCATTCCGAGGGGCCCTTCACATGGCACCATCATCCAGAACACTCCTCCAGATAGAGCGATGTGAGGGAGGAGTGTTTCAGAGGATTCACAACTGTCAAGAATCCAAAGCCCTCAGTCCGCCAACAGGCCTGTGCCAGTTGGTCTTCAACTCCAAAGAGCAAAGGCAGAGAGAGGGCTAGACATGACGGAGAACTCAGAGCCCCGCGTAAGAGAATTGGGGCAGTCACAGTCACCAGGGACAGATCATACTTCCTCCCACCCCAGCCACCTCAGTCCCCAGACATCTTCCTGCTACTGTCCTCACCAGCCCCACTCGATCTCGCCAGTGAAGACAGAGTGAGGTGAGAGTGCCCAGCCTGCAGATGTTCCTTCCATCGACCTACAGAGATGCTGCATTTCCCCCTCGTGTGTACATTAATAAAATAAATCACCAGGCTCAATGCCGGGACCAGGGGCCTGATTCCGAGCCAGAATGGGAAGGGGTGAGAGGAAAGATAGTTCTCCCTCATTAAGAAAGTCCCAAATCCATTGAAAATGTGTCCAGGACCTTTAAAGAATTTCTTTGGATGAATGGTCGACAATGAGCCCTGCCTACCTTGCTGGGAGCCCAGCGCCTGGGGTGGTCCTTTGGTGGTGGGGTGCTCTGTGGCTGCTGTGACTCTGCCCGGCACTGGGCCTGGCTCAACCCGAGGCCTAACATCTAGTCCGATTTGGCTGAATTAGAATGGGAAACTGGGAGAGGATGATGGGAAGATGGCTTAAGAGAGCACATTGGCTACCCAGGCACCCTTTGTTTATATCATCCTCATTGCACTCCTCATGACCGTGAACTTATGGGTGTGACTGTCCCTCCGTTGGACTGTACCATGTTTTTGTATCCCCATAGCCCCTGCTTTTAGCTACTGCTTGGGTCATAATAGAGATTCAGTAAACATTTGCCGGGAAGTGTTCCTCTTGACTTAGCGGGCTGTGGGACACCACTGAAGGCTTTTGAATGGGAGAGAGATTTTGGTTAGGGTGAGAAAGACAGGTCTGGTAGCAGACGGTAGAATGGATGCCTGGCAAGGAGAGAGCCTGGGGTGGGAGAGTGGTTTGGAGGCTCAGACAGTGGCCTGAGTTTTAAGCCCTGGCGGCCCCTGTCAGCGTGGCTGACTGTGGGAAGGAAAAGAGGGCAGGTGAGTAAGCCAGTGCAGAGCTGGGCATAGC
The DNA here is from genome assembly GCF_964339955.1 of Pipistrellus hanaki. Lineage (NCBI taxonomy): Eukaryota > Metazoa > Chordata > Mammalia > Chiroptera > Vespertilionidae > Pipistrellus > Pipistrellus hanaki. The sequence continues at coordinate 9,602,151 of NC_140518.1, read as the reverse complement.
AGTTGAACAAATGTAGGGAATAAGGAAAAGGGAACAAAAGGGTGGCTTCCACAGAACGAGTCCCTGTAAGAACATAGGGACATTGGGGGTGGAGATCAGAGTGTGTGTGTCATAAAGCAGGTGGATGAGTTCCCGTCCTCAGAGCGCTAAAGGAAACGTTCCTCCACGCAAAAATAATTTTCCTAAAATTATTAGGAAAATGGCCACTTTGGTCTGGGCAGGTTTTTCTAGGCTCAGAACTATCTGGGCAGCTAAAAGGACTGTGTGCTCTCACCTTAGTGTAGATCAAATTGGTCATGGAGCCAGGGTTGGGAGTTGGGGGGTGGAAGGAGGGTATTGGGACAGGGTTGCCCTGAATCTAGAACGTTCCCTCGGAGGGTGCTGGTGCACAGCCATGTTTGGGAGCCACTTCTCTGGCTCACCCACCCTGGGCAGCCCCTGTCCCACCTCAAACAGGCAGGACGCCTCTCCGGAGCCTTACAGGGGTGGTTTCAGATTCCAGTTCTGCTTCCACCCTGGCAGGGAGTGTAAGTCAGACAGATTGGCAGCTGTCCTCAGCGTCCCCCCCACCCATCCTGGGTGATTCCATGAACCGAATATAATCATTCACAACCCTCATCTTTACAGCTGGCATGTCACTTAGCTTGATTACAGCGCACTGTGGCGTCTCCACTGGAGGAATCTAAAACAGCAATAAAATGCGTTTTGCAAATTGATAGGGAGGCGATGAAGACCTTGGGACTGCAATTTCCCAAGTATTGCTTTCAATTATTTTGCATTCTCCAGCCATGACTCTAAGCAGCAGCCTGGGAAAACCAAACAGGCCGTGTGTCCTGCGGACGGAGCTTCATGCCTCCTGAGCGCACACCGTGTGCCGGGGAGGCGGCCGGAGGCTCCGGGAGCCGCCTCGGGGTGGGAGGGGTTGTGCTTGTTCTGAGCCTGTGTTCTTCCCGTGAGGCACCTGCTAATCATGCTTCCGTCAAGACATTCCCACACCGTGGGCTCTGGCTGGTCTGGGGTGACCTTCAGCAAGGGGCCCCCTTTCTCTTTACCCCGGAACATCTACTGTCTGCAGAGCACGAGGGAAGAAGGGTGGGGAAACAAAACCAGTCCTTTAAAAAAATCTAGGGTTGGTGCCTGGTTTCTCTGGCCCTTTGATTTCTTTTCCTGTTATTTCCTGGTTCCTTTTAACCCTTGAAAATGTACTTTTTGGGCAACCATGGTGAAAGGGAAGACCGCGGTGTTCCTCCACCACCCTGCTCTCTCAAGCCTTGTGGTCTTAGGAGAGAGATCACACAAACTGGGCCCCAGCCGTCTGAGAACGAAGCAGCAGGAGGCTGCCGCGGGCGGGCGGCGCTGAGACAGATCCCTCTTGCTGTGCGCGGCATTGGTGGGCATGATCCTCAGGAGCAGAATGCCAGCTGCCTCAGCAGCTACGCCAGGTGGGGGAGCAAACACTGAAATCCTGTTGGCAAAGCCGGCGGGGCCATCACACTGTGGCCAAAGCAAACAGAGGCCGAGGCAGGCCAGCTGGGAGGAGCTCTCACTCAGATCCAGATCTGGCAGAGGGCGAGCCTGAGCCGGCTGAGCCTACGTACCAGGCCATGGGTATGCTCATACCCATCTCTTCGGCATGGTCGGTCCCCTTTCATTTTGGCACTCTGGCCAAGGAAAGTCTGATGGTGACCCTGTTTATTCCATACGTGTTACTTTGGTTATTCTTCCCAGCCGTCTGGGCGGTCAGTATTAGCCCCATCTTACAGAAGAGAAAACTGAGGCTAGGGGAAGGACATCGGAGCCAGGGCTTAGTGTGGGGGCCTCTGGCTCAGGGTCTGCTGCATTTCTCATTCCCTCCACCCTCCCACCTCTCCACCCAAACTCTCCCATTTCAATTCCCTCAGCCCCTTCATGGGCAGAGCTCACACCGTCTCTACAGGGCAAGCAGAGGCTCAGAGGAGGGCAGGGGTTGTTTCTGCTTTTATTTTTTTTAATTTTTTTATTTTTAAAAAAATATATTTTATTGATTTTTTATACAGAGAGGAAGGGAGAGAGATAGAGAGTTAGAAACATGATGAGAGAGAGTCATCGATCAGCTGCCTCTTGCACACCCCCTACTGGGGATATGCCCGCAACTAAGGCACATGCCCTTGACGGGAATCGAACGCGGGACCCTTCAGTCCCCAAGCTGATGCTCTATCCATTGAGCCAAACTGGTCCCGGCTGTTTCTGCTTTTAGACTAGCTAGTCAACACCCCTGAGTCTCTCTCTGCCACACCCACCAACACAGAGGCCCAGGAATATGAATACGATTACAAATATTTTCCATTCTTTGCACATTTCCTCCCCCCTTTATTTAAACATGAGAGATCTGAATCAAGATCTATGCTTCCCCCCACCCCCCACTATGTTACAATGTGGTCGCATGTAAACATAGACTTAATAGACCCTCTTATGACCCGCTACCTATGAAAATGCGTCTCTCTTGCCACCTGGGAACTGTATATTGCCCGGAGAGACACAGTGGCGGCATGCATGTCCTCCTGGAGGGGCTGGGCTCCCACCGAGAGAGAGAGCCAAGTCTCCGTTCCTCCACAGATGCCCAGAGGATCTGAGATTTCCCGGCCATCCCCCAACATCCCCGTTAGAGGCGAAAGAAGGACAGGAGGAGCCCTTCATTGAACGCAGTGGATCTTATAACCAGTCCTCTCACCACCCAGCACTCTGACTTGCTCTCCCGGACGCTGCAGGGAAATGCCATTAGTGGAGGGGCCTGGGGACGGGAGGAGGGGCGCCAGCTGGGAGCATGTCCTCCTCGTCTCCTCTGCGGAGAGGCCCAGGAGGCAGGGCGGGGCTGGGCTCCCCAGGGGAGAGGCCCAGGCGGGCTGGTTTGGAGGGTCTGTTGGAGAGGGCGCGCGCGGGAAGGGCTCGTCGGGGCGGCGAACGTGCTTGGAACCGCAGAGAAGCTGGAGAAGAAAACCGTACTTCCCACCCCCCAGGCCTGGTTGCTGTCCCAAGCGGCCTGAGCAGGCCTGACCCCAGGTGCGGAGCCGAGAAAAATCCTGGGTCCTCCGCTACTCTCTGCCTGCTTCCCGACACTGCACGCATCCAGCGTCCCGCATCCCGCATCCGCATCCCGCATCCGCATCCCGCATCCCGCATCCGCATCCCGCATCCGCATCCCGCATCCCGCATCCGCATCCCGCATCCCGCATCCCGCATCCCGCATCCGGCTCTGGAGCCAGGCCCGGTGACCCGAACCGCGGCCGCGGGGTAAAGGCTCCCGCAAAGAAACCGGGCCTTCGCCCCAGCGGGGTCCCAGGACAGTGGGCCGGGCCTTCGAAGAGGCGGGCAGGTTGAGAGCTGGCTCCGGAGCTCCCAGGGGAAATGCTGGGGGCGGGCCAGGCGGCGCTCATGGGGCGTTTTTTCTCTGGCTCCGCTCCTCGCGGCTCCTCGCGGCTCTTGCTCAGGGACCCCAAAGCCTCCGCGGTAAAGCTGGCTCCCCAGGGAGCGTGAAAGGGGCTTCCTCTGGCATCAGCTGAAGCACAGGCGCCGCTACTGCTATGGACACTGGGACAGAGCGCTTTATGGGCGTCCCCACCCCCAGGTCTCCCCAAGAGGGGGCTGCCATCTGTGTCTTTTTACAGATGGGAACGGTGGGCCTGAGCGGTGGAGTGAACCAGATGTGTGGGAGGCAAGACTCAGCCGTGACTCCGGGGCCACAGGGACCGGGTGAGGCCCTTCCCAGCCCGCGGGGCCTGCGCTTGGCCCGTGCGCTCTGAGTTCAGCTCCGCGTGGAGCGCAGGTGAGGCCGCGCAGGGCACAGAGCTGCGCGGCCCGTGAGGTCACCGCCATCCTGTCTCTGCTCCCGCAGGGGCTCCAGAGGAAGCCAGGTGGGCATGGTGGGTACCCCCATGTCACAGAGGGGAAAACAGGCTCAGCTTTTCCAAGGTGCCATTGACTTGATTCTGTGTCCAGCGTTTGCCGCCTGCCTGGGCTCAAGGAAGGCCACTGCTGGATTCTTGGGGGCAAGGTGGCTGGAGGCTCCAGGCAGGAGAGAGGAAGAGGGTTTCAGAACCTCCCCTCCCTCAGCCTTCCTCAGTCGTCCCACCCCTTCACCTCGTTCTCTCGTTCTCTCTCGTTCTTTACCATCCTCCTCCCGCCAGGTTTGGGAGGGCAGAGGAGGTTTACTCTGGGAGCAGGCCGGATGCCTCTGAGGTCAGCAGCCCGATTCACTACAGGGAGGCACCCAGGCTTGGCCCCGCCCAGGGCCCCAGCTGTCAGATGGAGGGGAGGGCTGTGGAGAGGGGATTCCACAATCCGCTCCACTTTGCCCCCAAGACACTCCTGGCCCACCCGAAGCATCACCCCCATTAGCCAGGGATTGCTACTCTTTGCCCCTCACTCCTGCCTGGCTTCTCTTCCTCCTGGGGAGAGGGGCCCGGAGGAAACCAAGAACGTGCACTTTCCCAGAAGCCGGGGGGGGGGGGGGACGGGGGGGGGCATTTAGAGGCGTTGGAAGTGACTCCCAGGATGGGGCTAGGAGAAGGGGTTAGGAGTAGGGGTTAGGATTAACCTCCTCTTTTTCTCCACTCACTGACTCCCCCTTCAGAGCCCAGGAGGGGTTAATGTTTCACCAGCTGCCCCCTTCTTTCACCTGAAGAACCCCCAAAGGCTTTTCCGGAAGCCCAGCTGAGGCGTGGTGGGTCCCAGGTTGTCAGCGGGGAGGGGGGCACTGGCCCCAGGCAGCCCCTCCTCACCTGTGCAGCCCCACCTCCGTGTGTCTGCCCCCCCCTCGCCTCGGCCCCTGGCTGACCCAGACACACTGATAAGCCCCCAGACGGCCAAACATCGTTAACTTCTTTGCCTTTCCAGACTTCTCTCCCTGTCCTTTCCCCGACCCCAGCGGAGGGTGGCCTTCTCCTAGGTCAGCACCCGCCTTCCAGGGCCCCAGCCTTCTGCACCCACCCCCCCACCCTCCTGCTTCCGGATGGGGAGCCAACATTCTGAGACGCTCGGTTGGTCTAAAAATAATGTTCACTCATCCTCTATCCCGCCCCAGCCCCCTTGCCCACCTCGACTCTGCCTCAGAAGAGCCCCAGGAAACAGTAAAAAATGAAGAGGAAGGGAAAGAGGATGTCAGAGAATGTGGATTTCAAGAACTGAAGCTTAAAAATCTCAGCTCAACCCTGAACAGGGAGGGAGGAGGGTCGGATTGTCTCTTGGGGCTGCACGACCAAGCAGTTCTCAGTTCCTTGTTTCCTATCGCCGTTAAAACTTTGGGGGATCGGACTGACAGGAGGCAGTGGGCACCCCCAAACACCCGGCTGCGCTGCGGGAAGATGGTGGTTTTTCCGAGGGTCATGGAGGGTGGACAGAGCCCTCGAGGGTCGTGGTCCCAGGATCCCAGGGTGGAGAGGCCACCATCGTTGGAAAGCGGACCTTTCACGGCAGCTGCAGGCGCCACCACTGCCGCTGGCTCTCCTTTCAAACCCTTCCCTGCTCTTCTCCCCACACTTCTCCCCAGAAAGGAACGGTTCCGGGAAAGGGCCCCTGGAAGGCGGGCTCTGACGGGTGGGGGAGGGGGAAGTGACACCCACAGGGGAGGGCCCATGCCCCCCACCCCTCGTGGTGGGGATGGGTAGGGACCACCTGCCCTTTTAGACGGGAGCAGAGGTTCTAAGCCCAAGTGTGTGGTTTCCATGAATTCAAACAATTTTTAAATAAACTGGGACACTTTTCTCACGTAAAATAATACAATAACGGGACCAAACATTAAATACCCTTCGGTCAGAAGTCCTGGGAGAGAGCTCTTTGACAGGCAAAGAAACAGGTACATTAATCTCTAAAATTTGAATGACCGAATCCAGACCTCACTTCCAACCGATTAAAAATAACAAAACCCTGGAGAAAGCCAGTGCATCTCGTTTTGGGACCTTAAACACTCCCCTGAGGCATGGAGCCCTCCCTGCGCGAAGTCGGCGCTCAGTCCCTCAGCCCGAGCAAGGCTGCGGATGCTCATGCTGGCGCTGGGAGGGCAGGCTTCCCCCCTGACCTTCCCCTAAAGCTGTGCCCGCGTTTGCAGTTTCCTGCCTGGCATCTCGGGTGCAGCAAATGGACACCGACCATTCCGAACCATCCCGTCTTCCAAAGAATTCCTGCCGCCCGCCGTGACTCACTGCGCCCGCGCCCGGGACCATCCGGGCGACTGAAGGGCTGCGTTTGTGAACGATCTGGGCCCACAGAGCACCCGCCGCCCTGGAGTTTGGGGCGTCAGGAGGGGGGTGGAGGGGGTCCAGTGAGGGGGAGGGGTGAGAGGGGGTTGGGACGCCTGAGGCTGAAGCGCCTCTCCGAGGAGTGAGAGGTGGCTTCTGTGGCCACTCGCATCCCTCCACTCCCATCCCTCCGGACCCTGGATTCCTCCTTTGCCTCTCGCCCCTCCAACTCCAGCCCCACCGACCCTTCTCCACTGTCCTCCTCCTGTTCCCTGTCCTCTGAGGACACATGGGCGCGTGGCCATCACTAGGTTGTACCAGTTGGCGGGAAGTGGAGGCTGAGAAAGTGCAGGATCTCCAGTAGCCCACCTGCCTGGGGCGGTATCTATGCCTCCCCAGCCCCATTTCTAGTGTTTCGTAGGCTCCAGCTCTGCGGGAGGAGAGCCTGCTGACGGCGGGGTTAGCCCTGGCCGAGGCTCTGAGCAGAGAGGCTGCAGGGAGCCCAAGCCCGTCTACGTCACAGCCCACCCTGGGGCTTTCCTGCGGCTTCTCATCCGAGGGGCAGGCAGAGAGGATGAGGATGCGATTAAGAAAAAACAAATCTCTCCCCATTTCCCAGTCAAGATGGGAATTCCGCAGGAGAAAATCCAAACGGTGAGAGTCTGAGATCTCCGCTCCATCCCCTCCGTTCTGCCCTCCACCCACAGGGAAATTTGCTTGGGAAACGCCAGTACACACAGGCGGCTATATGTCAGGTCCTCCCTCACATGTACAATCCTGCTGACCAAACAAAAGCACAACTTCGTCTTTTAGAAAATATTAAAACGAATACATGAGAAGCTAGATCAACAACAAAAACATAGAAAACGGAGAGGACATACAGTTAGCTGGAAAAGGATGCACTTTATGCTCCTAACGCTCTAAAAAGAGGTTCAAACTCTATGAATATTAAAAATGCACGAGGTCTCCAATACGGCCCATTTCTAAGACAGACATACTCGCACACACACAGAGTCCTGTATATTATATGCCCCAGCACGCAGACAGGAAGAGAAATTTGGAAACAGTCTGAATCTCTATCAACAGTTGCCTGGTTACATAAAGTCCCGCACAGCAATACAATAAAACAGCCGTTACAAAAGTAACGATTTAGAGCTGGTGGCGCCTCAGAGCAACCGAGGGGCGTCTGGGGATGGAGCTGGGACAGCAGTAGCGGGCACATTAGTAACGATTTAGAGCCCTCAATATGTGTTTTTATTTATTTTATTTTATTTTTAAATATATATATTTTATTAATTTTTTACAGAAAGAGAGGGGATAGAGAGTTAGAAACATGGAGGAGAGAGAAACATGGATCAGCCACCTTCTGCACACTCCCCACTGGGGATGTGCCCGCAACCAAGATACATGCCCCTGACCGGAACCCCCAGACCCTTGAGTCCGCAGACCAACTCTCTGTCCACGGAGCCAAACCGGCTAGAGCAACATGTGTTTTTTTTTTTTTAAATAACATGTTATTTTTAAAACATTGTGTTAAAGGCGGGTCTGTAAGTCCTTCCAAAACGTTTGAATGTTTCCTTTTGCACACGTTATGTGTTTTTTTTTAAAATTATAATCTGGGCATTATCGCTCCAATCGTGTTTAATTATACAGGCAATAAAAGCTGATGATGGAAAATGTTGAAAACAGAAAAAAATTTAAACTATATTTCTGCTCATTCGGGTCTGATCTACACAATCTTTATAACAACCAAAATGCAGACTTTCCCCGAGTCTGATCTACACAATCTTTATAACAACCAAAATGCAGACTTTCCCCGGATAGCTAGAACTAATAACCCAGACCACTGACTTAATTCGTTTTAAAAAAATAAGTGCGCAGTGTTTTTTTCTTTCTAGAGCAAGTTTGCGAAACCTAAGCGACCAGCATGAGGTCCGCAGTCGGGGTACAAAGCTCTATTGGGGGGCGGGGAATGAGAACGAACTCGTTTGGCTCCCAAACCAGGTCTTGAAGCCCCATCTCCCTCCGAAGGTGAAGAGGGAAATGGTGGGCACCATTCGGAGCATGGGTCCGAATGTTCCAGTTGATTTGTACTCATTTCCAAGTTGAAATACGGGCGCTGGGCTAGGCTTCGGGCTTCTCACCGCTGGCGGCTCCGGCTCTGCGGTCCCTTAGGCCGCCCCGGCGGGGAGTCGGAGTCGCAGCCGCTGGCTGGGGCGCCCCCAGAAGTGGCGCCTCCGGAGGATCCGAGGGGCGTCTGGGGATGGAGCTCCGAGAGCCAGAGCCGTAGCGGGCACCCCACCCCTGATGGGCATAAATGCTCCCGAGGGAAATGCTGCCCGGCGCCCCTCTGCGCCCCTCTGCGGCCTCCCGGTGCCGAGGCCAGAATTGAGGGCCCAGACCCAGGAGCCCCTCGCTCCCCGACCCTCCCCGAGCCACCCCGACTGCTGCCCACGCCCTCTCCGCGCCTTATTCACAGGTCATCCAGGACTCGCAGGGGCAGCGGGCGGCCTGGGGTTCCCACCGTCACTGCCCTGAGCGCACCCCTGCCCTGGGCTGTTCTCTGTGGGTCCGCGGCTCCCACCCGCGTGGGTTCGGCGCTGGCGGGGGGTCCTGGGAGCGAGCAGCAGCAGACCCCACTCGCGGGGGAGAAACACAGGTCAAGCCCCCTTCCCGTGGCTTTGCCCGCAGCCTCCCTCTCCTGCCTTCCCTGGCGGCGTCCCGCTGGCTCTGGAGTCTGTCAGCCTCGCTAAAAAATACAGGGCAACTGAGGCACAGGAGGAGGAAAGGGGTCTGCTGAAAACGGGGTCAGAAAGGTTGTGTGGGTGGTTTCTTGGTCGGCAGGGTCCTTAGGAAGCTCGGAGAATGAACTGTGTGAAGGGAAACAAACCCGGGAAGTGGGGGATCAAGTTGGGGTGGGGAAGATCTGGGTTAGGAGAGGGGGGCAGGGAGAGCCGGCGTTCCAGGAACCCCGCAAAGAGCTCCCCAGAGGAGGTCCTGGACTCGAGAGCGGGCAAGCCAGCCTCCTGGGCTGCGGGTCTGAGGTGGTTAAACATCACAGGAATCATAAACCGACTGGATTTATCCCAAACAGCAATTCCCTCCCTTCCTGGGGATCCTGCTCCCCATTCCCCTCCAAAGGAAAACTGTTACATGCTGGAAAGATCCTTGTCAGACCAGCAGGATTTTTTATTCCTCTGTCACCCCCACCCCCACCCCAGTTCACAGTTCGGCTCCATTTGATTTGCGTGGCTAAAATGGGGGGAGGGGGCTTGGAATCTGAATATTTGCCCCAAACCACCAGTGTTCTTTGTCTAAACGCGTGGCGTGGCTCTGTGACACCAAGCAAGAGGATAAGACAAATAATACAAATTAGGACAAAAATGCGTTGGCTTTTTGGGACTTAAAAATTGTGGGTGGGTTTCTCTCTGGTCCTACTTCTGGCCTCTAACCTGACCGAGGAGGTGAGAGTAGAGTTGGCAAAACTTCCAGATCACTCTAGGTTGTTTTGTTTATTAGCAACAAACCAGAATACTTTCTCTCCAATGTTCAATCCGAGGAGGTGAGAGGATTCTCTCCGCCCCCCCCCCCCCAAGGGGAGCAGCGGGGTTGATCAATTCCCCAGGAGTTAACTCCGGTAAAGCGAAAATTCCAGCCAATCAACTATTGTTTGGTCAAAGAAAAACCAAACAGTGGCTCTGGCTGATTTCTCCTGGAATTGGCTGAGCCGGCTGGTTGTTTTGGCATCTCAGAAAGCCAACCTGGATGTGCACTGAGCTGGGCGATCTGTATCTGTATCAACATGGGTTCTGGACAGTTCCAGCCTCTGCTGCTCTCTTGTCCAGCTGGCTAGGACTTCCCCTGGCTGTGTGTGCACCGAATCCCCCGATTCCTTTAACTCTGAATTTCATCCCTCTTCTGGTCTCCACATAGACTCCCATTTCTCCTTCTGTCTGCCTTCACAGACGGGGTATTTGTTTCTCTGGGAGGTGGGAGGCTCCTTTGGACTCAGTGCCTCGGATCTGGTGAAGGAATTAACCAGTCACTGGTTAACCGGCTCATCTAAACGCTAGGTAGGAGCGTGTGCGCGGCTGCTGTCTGTGGTTCTGTCCGCCCTGTCTTTTTGCAGGTGGGAAGTGTTTCGGATGCCTATGGAGTAGGTACATTTGTCTTCCTGGGGAAAAACAAATTTATTACATTCCCACACACTTTGAAATGGCATCCATCGTTTTCTCCTCCCGAAACTGAAAATGTAAGTAGGGAGAGAAGAGGGCTTAATTTTGTTTCAGTTTGCAGTCCCCTTGGCCTGGCCGCGAGTAGAAAAAAATCCCAGGCCGCCCTGAAGCTGAGGCAGACTTCACCATTTGGTAGGACCTCGGGGATTTGGGGGGCTGGTTCGGGTCGAGTTCTGGGGTCTGGAGGGAGCTACAGGGTGTTTGACATCTGGCTTCCCTTTTACGGAAAACTAAGTAAATAGATTCTGGTGTCCAAATCAAGATAAAACATTAAAGGAGTCCGAAGGGAAGACAAAACCGGGAAGAAGAAAGCCGGAGCGGAACTGGCTCAGGACAGGGTCCCCGGTCAGAACCCTCCACACCCAACTCTGGGGCCAAACAAAAGCCTAAGACAAAACCAGCCACCCCGCTGTTCTCCTTAAGTCCCCCCTTCCCTTCTCCCCCCAAAGGGCCCGCAGCTCCTCTGGGATAGGAACCCAGACACTGCGGAGTCTCCCTCCCCTTCCCTAGTTAAACCCTGGATGGTGTGTGTGTGTGTGTGTGTGTGTGTGTGTGTTCAAAGTTGGCCTTGGATCCCTGCTCCTCTTCCCCTCCCATCCCCCACTCTGAATTGCCTTGTTCTGTCTGGGCAAGGAGCTTGGCAAACAGGTGTCACTGCCCAGGCTGCACGCCTCCCCCGCTCCCTCATTCTGGATCTCCAGATTCTCTTTAACCAAACAGCTTCAGGTCCCCAGCCCTGAAAATGTTTTTAAGATGTAGACTCCCTGATGCTGTGGACCAGCCCTGCAGGGCTAACGTCTCTGCAGGGACCCTGCGCTCATTCTGGGAAGCAGCCCGCTTTGTAGGTGCGGGGCCTAGGGTAAGGGGCTTTTCAGTTAGACAGAGAGGAATCGAAAGCCCGGACAAGAGCAGTTCTCATGATGGGAGGCGACCATGAACCTGGGGCGATAAGACGGAATTTCAGAGGCCCCAGGAGTTGGAGAGACAGCTGCCAGGTCAGCTGAAACAACATTCAGCACAACTTTCTCTTCTGCAGTGAGATGGCTTCACCGGTCCTTTGCAGGTACTGCAAAACAAGGCACTGGCATAGATAAATGGCGTGTGTAAAACGCTAGATTTTCTAAGAAGGAAACCAGCTGTTGAGAAAACAAGACTCAGTCTCTTCTTCATACTCCCGCTGACGGAGGGAGCTCCCTTCAAGCTAAAGTCACACTTAAATTTCAGCCCAAGACCTTCAAAGGATAATCAGGAGTTTTGTGCAAGTCTTTGAAGAGGATCACAAACAGCTCGGGGTGGATTTCGTGCAATTCAGTTTACGAAGGCAAATGGAGTTTCCCTCATGACTCACCTTGAATAACCCAGCAACCAATGACTAGCAAAACCAGGATCTGCGGGGAGAATTTATTCCACTCGCTGGCTTTTTATGACCTAGGTGTAGCTGGGAAATGGAAAATGGGAGGATTTCAATGCTGTCTGCACCGCATTCTGCCCCGGCATGGACTCCCTCTCACCGTCCCAGAGAGCAGGAGGGGTGGGCATGGAAGGGTAGAGCCAATGTATTGCTGCCTGTTGGATCTCCTTCAGCTTCTGCCCCCATGTCCCAGCCATGTTTCCAGGAGTTTCCTCTTGGAGACAATTTGGGGCTTTGGGGCGGTTGAGGCACCAAAGCTGGAGCCCTGGAAGGAGGGGAGGAAGGGAGCAGGAGTGGGGTTCGGGGATGAGATAAACATGCCGGGCCCCAGGCTCCTTGGCAGTTTCTGGGAAGGAGGAGTGGTGTCCTGGCCCTCTCCTCTGTGCCAGGAGGTCACAGCTTTCTGTCTGGGAACCACCACGCACAGGTCTCTCCTTAGTTTTTTTTTTTTTTTGGGGGGGGGGTGTCTCCATAGGCAGGAGGCCAGCACAAGGCGGTAGGCTGGTTCCTATTCCCCAGCGGAAGTCCTCACCTTCTCCTCCAACACCACCGACTATGAGAGAAACGACCTGACCTCCTAGTTATAATAGGTTGTTCTCTTTATAGAGTTTCCCCTTCCCTCATCTTTGAGTGGGCAGAGGGTCACTTCCATTTTACGGCTGAAGAGACTGAGGGTCAGAGAGCTGAAAACCAACAGCTGCCATGATGGGCAGAGCAGGGACAGAAGTCCCCGCGTCGGTAATGTCCTAGAAACAGGACACACACACACCAACAACGTCCACCCTCACTTTCTGGGGGTTAGCCTGGAGAACCCCCTGGGATTCACCAAACTTTCCCCCAAGGAGAGGTCAGAATTGGGAAATGTTTTGGTACCAAATGGACCGGTCCATGTTTTCCCTCTGCGTGCTGGAGGCGCCCTCTCTCAGACCTGGGGAGTTAGGGCCTCCATGATGGCGCTGTGGGTGACGTTTTCCAGGCCTGGCTCCCTTGTTGCTCGTATGGACGCAGCTCCACAGTGAAAGGGGAAGGGGGAGTGACAATCGCCCTCTGTTGTGCGGATGAAATGAAAGGCACATGCTTACAGGGCATTTAGGGTTCCTGGCACAGCCGTTAAGATGACGAGGACTCTGAATGGGCCGCCCCGAGAACCCTGGGGTCGGGATGGAATGTAAGAGTCTGGGCGCCAGGTGCTGGGGGAAGTGGGGTACAGGGAGTGTTTGCCCGGGTGTTAACTGGATCCGCCCAAGGGAGGGTGCCTCCCACAGACGAACTGAACAGGATTTGGTCCAGCGAACCTCAAGGTGAGGGACCCCTGGAGGGTAGGGCGCACCTGCTGACATAGCAGAGGTCTCCGGTGTGTGGAGGAAGGTCGGGAGGAAGCTCCCGCGCTCTCCAGCTGCGGGGCAGTTAGAGAACTCGCCCGCCCGCCAGCCCAAGCACCGCTTTGCCATCCAAAGAGCTGAGGTAAACCTGGCGGGGTGCAGAGTCTACGTTGGCATTACTGACAAAGCTGCCCTGCCAGGTGTTGACGCACCCGGAAGGAAGGGAAGTAAAGCTTTTGGACACAAGGGGGAAGGTCCTTAGGCCGCCCCTCATCTAGATGGAGAGTTGTTGCGGTCCCCATAGTTCCTATGAACTCTCCTACCCTGAAGGGGCCGCCTACCGGGCCTAACATGCACGGATCTAGGACCATGAAGGGCCTTGGGATGAGGGGCTGGCCCAGGGTCCATCTGTGCCTCTCCTGGCCCAAGGCTTGACCTGTGCCCCTGGGACAGATGATTGGCAGGCTGGAAGAACCATGCAGGTGGTCTGAGCAGAGGACAAATGAAGCATAATCTGAAAGTAGACTGGTGTGGAGGATTCCAAGTCAGAGAGCACCCCAACCCTTTCTGCACCATCTACACACACACACACACACACACACACACACACACACACACACCTGGAGGCTTGCTGGGCCTGTGCCAGATCCCAGGGTTATTGAGGGGTTGGAGGGGACAGAGAGATGGAGTCTGCTTCCCACGGCTCCTCCCCGGGCCTCCATTCTATGGAAAGCTTCCAGGCTGGCTTTAGGGATAAGAAACTGGGAGCACTGGCCCAGTAGAGCGGAGCTGGAACAGCTAGACCAGCAGTGCCTGGGAGGGGGTGCCGCTGTGACCAAGCTTTGGCCCTGTAGGACCTGGTAGACATGGAGCTGAACATTACACACTCATGTCCCAGTCTGTCTGACTTTTGGGAATCCCCTGGGAAGGACAGAGCATCCTGGAAGGTTCAATATTGCATCCAGCTGCCATTGTGTCTACATGCCATGCCATTCACCCCTCCTCCTGCTCCCACAGTGGCATTTTGGAACTGCCTGGAACCACAGAACTGACCATTGGTTTCTTGATGTCAATTCATTGTGACTTGGACAAAACAGCTTACTTCCCTAGGTATCTGCCACCCAGCCACTTGAGCATATAGCTGACTAGAATGGAATGATCTGGAAGGATTCTCCCAACCCCAAACACCAGCTGATTGGCTTGCATAACTGGGGAATTTGGGGCTTCCTATTCTTCAAAAGAAGGGAGAAAGGGGCCCACATATCCCCTCAATCAGAGACAGCACTGTTCTAATTAATTATTTCATTGGATAAATTTTTTTTTCCTATTTTTCTAAGCGCCTAGATTCTTAGCCCCTGGTGTTAGTAGCCTCCAAGATGGGTATCTCTTCTCAAGCCCTATTACAATGATAAAAGCCACACAAAGGGACTGCACAGGTTTTAGTGTATTTGGGGAAAGAGTTCTGGGACCCAGGGCCAGTAACAGCTATAATCCCCTCCAGTCATGGATAAAGCTAAGGACTCTCTGGAGATGATTTAAAAAATTATTTTCTGGTTTACAGTGAAGGGCATTCTTGGAAACTCTCTGAGGGATGCTGGAGGGGAAGCAGTACTAGTTTAAAGTCAGGCAGTCCAGCGCCAACACAGAGTATGAGCCCAGAGCTCTGCTCCAGATCTGACTTTGATAAAAAGGTTCCATGTGTATGGCTCACTATCAGATCTGGACATGTAGGGTCAGTGTAGACGGACTGCAGACGATCAGGCAGACTGCTCCAGCCTCAGAAGGCGTTGGAATCTGGGGTAAATGGCTGGTCCGGAATCTTGGGAACCTCACGCTAAGATAGACTTCCCTCCAGGTCAGAGTCCTCAGGTAGTAACCGGAACAACCTGGCTCATCTCAGGCTAGAGCTGAAATTCAGAAAGGCACCCACGGATGGATTGTGTGTGTGTGTGTGTGTGTGTGTGTGTGTGTGTGTGTGTGAGAGAGAGAGAGAGAGAGAGAGAGAGAGAGAGAGAGAGAGAGAGAAAGAGAGAGAGATGTCTGCCTTTCTCCTCTCCCAACTTCTTTCTGGGAGGGGGTGCCGCTGTTACCAAGATAACTTAGTGGGAACAGATAACTTAGTGGGAAGAGGAGGGAAAACCTTTCGCTGTGGGAGCAGGAAAGAGACAGAGAAGGGAGAGATGGTCAAGTTCTGGGCCATTGGAATGGTCTCAGGCTTCTCAGCAAGCGAAATGGGGGAATCAGAGCAAGAGATCAAACCTCGCAGAGTGTACTTTCCTCCGAGCCTCAAACTGACCTCCGAGCCTCCAAGCTCCACCTCAGGCCAGTTAGGTGGGTTTGGGATTCAGGGAACCAGGGCCTTGGCACTGACATTCCTCTTGATTTAAAGAGTAAAAACTCAGACTTTGTCTCTAGCAGTGTCTATAGAAGAGCAGCCCTAAGAATAGTCAGTATTTATCCTGATGATTATCACCTACCTCTACTACATTCCCTGAGGCAGGGGTGGGTGGGCATAAGGTGAAGAGGAGGTGGTGGTTGTAAGCAACTTTAATTGCTTTCTTGAACTTGTAGGTAGTTTCCGCCCCCCCTCACACACACACACATATTCCCCATATCTGAGTGCCAGCCAGGATCTCAGGGGCTGGAACAAAGGGAGCTGAGTCTCCCAGGACCCTGGAAGCTGCTACAGACAACAAAGACCTTGGTTATGGGTTCCATTTAAGAATCCTCCCCCCCCCCCACCCCGCCCCAGGCCCTGGCTGGTTCGGTTCTGTGAATAGAGACTGAAGGGTCCCAGGTTTAATTCCAGTCAAGGGCACATACCTCAGCTGTGGGCAGCCAGTCAATGATTCGCTCATCACTGATGTTTCTATCTCTCGCTCTCTCCCTTCCCTTCCTCTCTGACATCAATAAAAATATTAAAATAAAATAAGAAGAATCCCACCCCTGTTACTCCATTTCCAAGTTTATGTGGGGGGGTGGGGGGAGTGCTGGAAGGTTCCTCATGGAATTATGGAGTGAGAATGGATCTCTTTAATGGGTACTTTGGAGTTCACGCCCTGGAGCTGACGGTTCAACTGAGCCATCCCATGATGGGTGCCTCACGGATGCCAGGTGAAGGGGCTGGGCTCCCTCAGGGCCCTACTAACTGTGCCACACCCTAGGTCTACGTGGAACACTCAGTGGTGAGCTTATGGCCTCTTTGTGACTCCTTCTGCAGTCTTCCTCCACTCCGCCCCCCTCAGCCGCTGGTAACACCCCTGCCTCTGCCTGCTTGCCTCTCTTCTGCCCCAAGTGAGTACTGAGGAGGACTTAAAAAGCAGCTGGCCCAGCCCTGCCCTCCTTACGCAGTGCAGGTAGGAAAACGGAGGCACAGAGAGGAGAAATGACTTTGCTCATCACACTGAGCTGAACAAAACCTTGCCTGAGACTTGGGCTCTACAGTGCAGCCCTCAGGGCTCAGAATTCCGAATGGTTGGGGCACAGTGCAGGCCTCCCCAGCAAAGCCCAGGGTCACAAGAGGAGCCAGGGGACTCAGGTCAGGGGGCCTTCCGACTCTGCCAGCTACACACCTGGCATGCAAAAAACAGCCCCCCCCCCCCCCGCCCCGCCTGCCCAGAGCTGCAAGACCAGAGACCAGAGGCCTTGGTCTCCGTTCAGTGACCCTCAATTTTCTCTCCCCTCCCCCATTCCCCGCCTCTGATCAGGACCCCACTCACAGTTGATGGACTTGGCTAAGGCTCTTCCTGTTTGTAGGCATTTAATAGTGTAGGAACAGTGTGGTTGGAGGTGGCCTCCCCTCTTAGCAGACCATCTTTTCATTGCTTCAAAGATAAACTTAAGCCATGATGGAGTCCGCGGTTGATCAGTTCTAACCTCATAGCTGGCTCCCTCAAGTCAGCCTCAGACGCACTTGGATTTGTCCTGAGAGGGTCCTAATCCCAAGGACGTTGCAGGGCTGGCCAGATGGGGGGAGCTCCAAGGCCATAGCGGCCTCCTCCTACCAGCCAGGCCTTCACTCTCCGGTTCTTGTAGCTCCGGACCCGCCTTCATTTTGTCCAAATGATTTCCCCCCTGCAGCCAGGAGAGGCCTGTCTGGCTTCACTTCAAGGAGAAGGCCCGGCCGGCGCCTCTCATCCCCAACGGGGCCTCGCAGTTCCAGTCACACTGGCAGGAGCTCCGAGGGAGGCGACACTGTTCTAGACCTGCCTGCAAGGCTGCCCCCGCCAAGGGCAACAGATACCCTGCAAGCCCTCCCCAGACTCCGGAGAGCATGGGGCGTGGAGAGGGCTGGAGAGAAAAACTGAGTGTGTGTATGTGTTGAGGGAAAGGGGGTACAAAAGTAAAATGGAGATACGGGAGACAAAAATAGAAGTAAATTAAAGAAATAAATGCAAGGGAAAGAGAAAAGCAGGAAGGAAGGGAACATTGAAAACGAAAGAAATAAAAATGAGAACAAGCAGCAAACAAAGAAAAAGTAGTGTAAGTGAAAGGAAAGGAGGAAGGAACAAAGGGGGACTAGAGGAACCGCGGCGGGAGGGGAGAGAAAGTAAGCCATAAACAAAACAAAACAAAAGAAAGAAACAAAACAAGGAAGCACGCACAAGAAGCAAAGAGAACTCTCACGGTTCGAGGAAAGAAAGGCAGGAAGGAAAAATACAAAAAGAAGAAGGAAAGAAAGGATAGCAAGAGACTGAAGACAGAAAGGGTGGAAGAAAAGACGAAAGGAAGAAAAGAGCGCACCCAATTAGGCCAAGTTCACAAAAGCCAGGGCGGGAAGGAAGCGATCCCCCGCCGTCGCCGTCTGGCGGACTGGGAGCCCCGACTTTCCCAGAAAAGGCGGCGGCGCCGCTGCCCAGAAATTCTCATTCTTGATCTCCACCAACCCGAGGGCCTGGGGCGGGGGTCGCGACCACGCACCCTGTTCCCCGTGGGAGGAAGAAGTCACGGGGGCAATCTTTGCTTTACAAAAAAGCGAAGCAGAAGTTAGCAGACGCCGCCCGCGGGCGGTGGGTCCTCGCGCCCCTCCCTTGGGCTGCGGCCGGAGCCCGGGCGGGGCGGGAGCTGACACCGCGGTGCCAAGTCCCCGTGGCCAGGACCCCCGGGGGCGGCGGCCGCGCTCAAAGGCCCGGCAGTAAAGGTCACAGGCGGTCTGTGGGGCCGCGCTGAATGGGCTCCCGGTGATAAACAGGCTCTTAACTTTCAACTTGGCCTTGACCTTCCTGGAGGTGTCTGGCCGGTATGTAAAGGAGCAGAGGAGGCTTTCAGCGCGTTTGGTGGGGTCGGTAAAGGGGGCTGGGGAGGAGGAGGCCCAGGGTCTGAGAGGGTCTGCCTGGAGGCTCCCAGCAGGACACAAAGGACTCTGTGGGGCTGGGGGAAGGGCTGGCTGGGCGTCTGACGCCTGGGTTATCCTGAGACCTCAGCCTTAACTTCCCCTAGAGCCTAGGGAAGTTTGGGGGCGAGGGGGGTGTATCTGAACCTCAGTTTCTTTATGTGGGAACCTCAGGCTGATTCAGGGCGGGGAGAGGCAAATACAAAATGACCCATATTTTTGGAGACAACTTGACCTTTAATTTTAAAATAAAACCAGGAGTCTTGTAGTTCATTAGAAGCAGATACACAGGCAGAAACACAAACAGAACTCATACTTATTTAATTTATAAAATGCTTTCGCGTGCAAAATCTCAATTTAATCTGCCCAGCGTTCCCGTGAGGCAGGGGTTATTGTGCCCAGGAGGAGAGCGATAGAAACTTTTCACAGATGAGACTGAATCCTGCTTTAACTGACTCAGGTTGAGGTCCATGATCCGTCACGGACAGTTGGCTGTATATATGCATTCCTCGAAATGGGAGCACATGCTCCTATGTTAATAAACATGACATTCAGAACTGTTCCCTGGGACCCACTAGTTGCTAAATAAATTGCAGAGCAAAACAAAACCAAAACCAGCCAACCCCCTCATTTTTATTTGTATGGAAATGTGTCTGTTTGACGCTGTGAGCTGGTATTCCACAACAGCGCAGAGCGAGGTGAGCCTCGCTGCTCATTTCCATAGATACGAATAAGGAAGCCACGCATCCAAAAAGCACAGCGGTGAGCCATGTGGTTATGCATCTTTAAGTTTTTGTACTTCCAAAACAGAAATAAAACTGATAGATATTGGAGCCCTGACTTTCCCAGAAAAAGCAGCGGAGCCACTGCAAATAAATTCTCATTCTTGATCACCACCAACCTGAGGGCCTGGGGGGGTCTCGACCCGGTGACTTCATTCTCCCACTTGGACCGGTGCAGAAATATCCAGGGCACAGCCTGAATGTCCACAAAGTGAACACCCCATGCAAGGATTGTGAGCACCCCGAAAGCTTCCTTACCGCACCTCCCCCTCAGGAGCCCCTCTCTCCAGCGTCATCTCTTCTACCCTGAACTGCACAGAAAGAGTCAGACAAAAGCTAACCTTTTGTGTCTGGCTCCTTTCACCCACATACCTTTGGGATTATTCATTTTGTGTGTAGCAGTAGTTTTTTATTGCTGTGTAGTACTCTAATTTTTAATTATAGCACAAATCTATTGCCCATTCATTACTGATGGACATTCAGTCTTGTTTCTATTTTTGAGCTATCACGAATAAAGCTGTCTTGGACATTCCAGCACATGGTGTTTGATGGACAGGGACATTTTCTGTTGGGTATAGGTCCAGGAATGACTATGATTATTTATTTTTAATTTCGGGGTTTATTCATGCTTGTACTGTCATTTGCCAAGTAAAAAGCAGTGAAAAAAATTTGTCTTTAGGTAAAAATCCCGATATTTCTGTCTTTCATAGTGAGAGGAGCTAGAAGCTCTGATAAGAAACTGGGAAATGTGAAAGAGTGTGCTCAAGTATTTTCACCATAAGCATCTTTGCCTTCGGCATCTTTGCTGAAAGCATTTTTGCCATAAACATTTCACCACATAAGTAATTTACCATAAGGCAATTTTGCTGTAAAAAAAACAAAATAACTGGTTGACAGTTTGATTTTTTTTTTTGCTTGGTTTTATTTCTCCATTGACAAACCAATTAACTGCGTTGAAGACAACGAACTTAGGCTAGTTGTTACGTTGGTTTCACTTCTGCACTGACAAAGTTCTCCCAGTTACTTCCATTTTTATATTATGGATAAAGCTTAGCTAGCCCACATAAAGGTCCATCCAGTGAGTAGCTATGATGGTGGTATCATAGTAGCTATGATAGCATTTGTTTCTTCCAGAGGACAATGATTTGCCCCAAGCATTGGTTTCTAATTTTGAAACACAGTACAGGCATTTTATTCTCTTTTTTGAGAATTTTGCGCTTCACAGATACTGTGTGTTTTAAAGACTGAAGATAAGACTCTCCACCAGCAAAAAGACTAAACTCACTGAAGGCTCGGGTGATGTTTTTAGCAGTACAGAATTTTTGTTTTTAGCAGTACAGAATTTTTAATTAAGCTCTGTACTTTTTTTTTAGACATAATGCTATTGCACACTATTAGACTATAGTCATGTAACATGACTTATATGCACTAGGAAACCCCAAAATTCATATGACTCATTTTTGTGACCCTCTTTTTATTGCAGTGGTTTGGAACCAAATCCAAATATCTCTGAGGCAGACCCGTCCATTGGGAGGAGAAAAGAGCCTGAGGGCTCTCTGGGGCACCAAGTCCAACCCATACAATGAAGACAACTGCATCGATACAACCCACAAAATGAAACCGGCTATTTGCACAGGATTGCCATAGATCTACACACATTTGAAATAGCTGCTAGTGTTCTGTATTTCTCAATAAAGCCTTTTTAATTTTGTTATGTCTGTGTTTGTTTGTTTTTTAACATCCCTCTTATTTCTTGTGATTTTATCTTTTTTTAAGGGCAAATTTGCCTTCGGCCAATGAGTTACATGGTGAACATGTTTGCAGCAAAAATATTTGCAGCAAAGAAGTCTACAGACAGAGATGCTACAGCACAAGACCCTAGACCCGTTGTACCTAGAGACACCTCCATTTTCTCTCATGTGGTTTTCAAATACAATAATATATATGTTGTCCCGTTTGTTGTTTATACATTCATTGATTGCTTCTTGCAGGTTCCCTAACCAGGGATCAAAGCCACAATCTTGGCATATCAGGATGATACTCTAACCAACTGAGCTACTTGGCCAGGGCAGCAATATTTGTTATAGGCGATCTACAATCTCCCCTATAGTCCTGCAACTCCAGTTTGCATGGGCCCAGTCTCGAAAGATGGCTCAAGTTCAGGTTCAAGTTGGTGAGTGGGCATGAGTGAAACCACCTAGAGCTCAGGGCGGTATGTTCCAAATAATTGCCATGACCCCTATGCAAAATGGAATCATTCCTGTCTTCTCCAGAAAAAACGGGGGCTTCTAGAAAAAGTGGGCTTGGACAGATTTGATTTGGGCGGGATAGTGAAGAAATACAAAGCCTCGGATTTGTGAAACAAAGCCGGTTTAGTTTTCTCGAATTACACCGCACAGTAGGCCCCATCAGAGAAGCTTCCAGCAACTTTTCCAGTGGTTGGGGCCCCTCCCCCCTCCCTCATCCCCTTTCCTCCGTCTAAGAAAGCGTGGAGCCTGTAGTGTAGGGAGTACACAGGTGCCGGACTTGCTGGCCTCTCTGAGTGGACGTGTGCCCGAGGCCGGGAGGAGGACGGCAGGCAGACAGGCATGGGCACACAGGCCAGGCTCCCGGGCTCTTGGGCTCCAGAACCCCACAACTAGTTCATGGCAGTTAGGTAACCAGGCCCGACTTACTGGGAACCCCTTAGTTCTCAGAGAAGGGGGGAGGAACGATCTTTTCCCCACTGGTATTCCAGGATTTTATACGGTCCTCTCCATCCCCTTCCTCAACTTTTCCTTTCCCTCTTCCTGCTGCTGTCCCTGGGTCTCCTCTTCTGGCCTCTGCCTCTACCCCTCTCTCTGAACACACGTCCTGTGCGTCTTCTCTCCGTACCTCTTTCTCCATCCTTAACTGGAAATCCAGAGCCCCTCTCACGGGCCAGGTCTAGAAGCCCCGTTTCCTCTTTAGGTCTAACCCTTTTGTGTCCAGGCTCCAGACACCTCATCGCTGTATCTGGAGCTCTGTCCTCCTTCCTCTTTCTCTGCCCCAGCCCAATCCCGGAGTCGGTAGGGTAGCTGGGGTCTCTGGGGAGGGGGCGTCCCAGGCACTTCCCGGGACCAGGAGCCGCTTATAGTGCATCCTGGATGGGAGGGGCCTTGGGGTGCACTGGGATGCTGGCACCCAGGACGCGAAGGAAAGGGCCCCAGGAATACCCTTCATTCCCAGCGGCTGGCTTCCGCTGGCCCAGGCGCCCGCACTCCCAGGCTCCCCTTGCAGGCCCAGCGGCCTCCCGACTCCACCCCGACTCCCCTCCCCCCACGAGGGAGACACTTTATGGGGAGAGCTTCGTTCTCTCGTTAAACCGGCCAGCGCGCAGGAGACGGGGCCAGAGAGGGAGAGGAGCCGCGGAGGAGGGGGGAGCGCCTTGTCCGCTCTTCCTAAGTCTCCACTCCTCCCCTCCCCCCAGGAAAGGAGAGAGAGAGAGAGAGAGAGAGAGAGAGAGAGAGAGAGAGAGAGAGAGAGAGAGAGAGAGAGAGAGAGAGAGAGAGAACACACAGGGAGAGGAGAGGAGAGGAGAGGGAAAGGGGGGAGTTAAAGCATTTTCGCAATTTCTGCCACGAAGACTTTATTAGCTTCTCCCCCGCCGGCGGCCAATCAGCGCGGGGGCCCGGGCACCTGCGTCCCTGCGTCAGGGCGGCGGGGCCTGGGGGGGGGGCAGCGCCGGGGCCCGGGCGCTGGGCCCGATTTAAAGGCTTTGGGTTCCCGGGCCGCCGGGGAGCGCTAGCCGGGTGCCCCCTGCCTCCCCCGCGCTCAGCGCCCCATGCGCCCACCCCCGGCCCCATGGAGCCGGGCAGCTATGCCAGCGTGGACGGCGCCAAGGACCTGGAGGGCTTGCTGGGGGCGGGAGGCAGCCGGAACCTGCTCGCCCACTCCCCGCTGGCCAGCCACCCGGCGGCGCCCGCGCTGATGCCAGCTGCCAACTATGCGCCCCTGGACCTGCCGGGCTCCTCGGAGCCCCCGAAGCAGTGCCACCCGTGCCCCGGGGCGGCCCAGGGCGCGTCCCCGGCGCCGGTGCCCTACGGCTACTTCGGAGGCGGGTACTACCCCTGCCGCCTGGCCCGCGGCTCGCTGAAGCCCTGCGCCCAGGCCGCCGCGCTGGCCGCCTACCCCGCCGAGCCCCCCGCGGCCGCCGAGGACTTCCCCGGCCGCCACGCCGCCGAGTTCGCCTTCTACCCCGGCTACCCGGCCCCCTACCAGCCCATGGCCAGCTACCTGGACGTGTCCGTGGTGCAGACGCTGGGCGCGCCCGGGGAGCCGCGCCACGACGCCCTGCTGCCCGTGGACAGCTACCAGCCCTGGGCCCTGCCCGGCGGCTGGAACAGCCAGGTGTGCTGCCAGGGGGACCAGAACCCGCCGCCGGGGGCCTTCTGGAAGACGGCCTTTGCAGGTACCTCACTCACTGCTCCGGGTCCCTGGGCGCCAGGCGCGGGGCTGCAGACCGGGCGGGCACTTGGCTGGGAGGAAGAGGGAGGCCTGGGGCCGGGGAGGAGGCGTTGGGTGAGCCTCTCGGGCTATCGGGAGTCTAAGGAGGTCCAGGGAGTCCCAGAGCCTGGGGGGAGGCCCCCCAGGTCAGTGTGTGGCAGGAGCTGGGGACCATCTGCAGCCAGAGGCCCCCAAGTCCCTTCACCGAACCCCGAGGCCTTCCCACCGGCCTCTCTGTTAGTCCCAGGAGCTGGCTGTCTGCCCTTGGATGGGGCTTTGGGGGTCCCTACCAGCAGGTCCCAGTTTAATTCCACAAAAAGGCTCAGTAACGCTCAGTTCAGTGAGGGGGTGGTGGTGGGAGGAAGGGGTGGGAACAGCTATTGGAAATTCTGTCAGAATACAACCTCTCACTTTCTCTTCGATGAGTTTTTCAGTTTCCAAAGGAAGATTTAGATTTCCCTCAGTCATAACTTAGGTATGTGCATTGGTGTGTGTGTGTGTGTGTGTGTGTGTGTGTGTGTGTTTTGTGTTGGGAGTGGGAGCAGAAACGTGTTTCCTTCTGTACAGAATTTGCCCGTAGAATCTATAAGGGTGGCCAAGAGCCTCGAACTCGTGAGGGTGGATATGTGTGACTGTGGGCTAAGGTCTGGCTGTTCGTAGTGGGTGTATTTGCAGACTGGCGGGTGTGAGGGCAGGCATGGTGAGGGTGGCCTATGGGAGCCTGCTCTTTCCAAGGCTGAGAGGCGATCAGAGAACCAGCCAGAAGCCCATCCTGGGTGCTTTGGGGGCACGGGGGTGCACGTGGGACTAGGGTGGCCTGCAGGGGCCCGGGTCTGTGTGCTGGTGGGGTCCGAACAGTGTCTCTCCCTTCCTCCCTCTCCCATCTGGCAGACTCCAGCGCTCAGCACCCCCCAGAAGGCTGCACCTTCCCCCGCGGCCGCAAGAAGCGCATCCCCTACAGCAAGGGGCAGCTGCGGGAGCTGGAGCGCGAGTATTCGGCCAACAAGTTCATCACCAAGGACAAGAGGCGCAAGGTCTCGGTGGCCACCAGCCTCTCGGAGCGCCAGATCACCATATGGTTTCAGAACCGCAGGGTCAAGGAGAAGAAGGTCCTTGCCAAGGTCAAGACCAACACAACTCAGTGAGGGCGCTCCCTGACTAGGGAGGTGGGGGGGGGGAAGGTGGGCGGCATCCTGGGGAGACCAGGACCCTGCCAGGGACAGGCTGGGACCCAGGACTCTGTTGAGGGGTCCCCAGAGGAGACACTTTTTCCAGGCCGTGGCTCCTGTGCTGTTCCCCAGGGACAACCTGAGCGCCCCCTCTGTCCCCGTGAGCCACGGAGGCCCACGTGAATGCCTCATCTGCCAGAGGGCCTGTCCCAGGCATTGGCATTCACCCTGGCCGTGGTGATCGCCACCGTAACCAGTTCTAGTTGCCATGGTAATTAGTTTCCTTCTTTCTACTGGAGCTCTGAGGAGCATTACAGAAACCGCTTTCATGGAATGAACTGATCACGAATAAACTTGGAAGGAGATGGTGGCCTGGCCGGGAAGCTTCCTGTGGACCCTCTTCCGTTTCCAAAGCCCGCCCCTCATCCCAGTGCCGGCAGGGGCAGGGGCGAGGGGATAAGGCAGGGCCACCCCCATGGCTACTGCACTGAGCATCTTTCTAAGATGATCGCAGGATGGACAATGCTGGAGGGTGCCTCTCTCCCTCCCTGCCCACCCCACAGGCTGCACTTACTGGGTCCTTGTGTGAAAAGGAAGCCAGCAGGCTGCCCTCCCTGGTCTGTCTTCTTCCGGAGAAATGAAGTATGGGGAAGTGCCTGGATAACTCACCCTTTCTCACTGCTGCCCCCAAACGTTCCTAGTCCGCCCCTAAGGCTCCTGGTGGTTCTGACCGAAGCAGGCCATGGGTCATTGGGCCTTTGAGAGTCCAGATACTTGCGGTCTAACACGGCCCCTTCCGGCCACAAAGAGTGGAATCCCACCCTACGGGGAAGCATGTCCCACGCATGCTAGTAGAGCTGGCCAGGAGAGAACCCCCCAGGAAATGGCCCCTTTCCCACCCTTTCTCCTCTGCTTGCCCCCTCATGCCGCCCAGAGGAGCGTGGGGCCCTCAGCTGGCCAGCTGGGAGATGCACCAGGGCTTTTGTGGGTGCAAGAACTGAGGCTAGCAAGGTGACAGAAGCCCAAAGATCCAGGCTCGTGGGCATCATGCGGCCTTGGCGACAGTGGGCACAGACTTCCTTTTCTTTTCACTTTTCAGCCCCTGTTTCCCGAGCCCCGGGTGGGTGGATAACGGGTTGGCACCAACTCTGTTCTCCCTGGGCCGTGCAGACAGAGAGAAACCTGGGGCAGGCCGGCTGTTCGGGGAGCCAGAAACTGTCCGCCTCTGTGCCAGCTCTCTGATGTCCTGCACCGAGGCCAGGGCCTGGTGGAACTTGCTATCTCGCTGCGGCAAAGCCCGCAGGTTCATGCTGGACCTTCCTGCAGCCTGGGCTGGGGGGTCTAGGTAGATGCTCCCACAATCCAGCGCGCAGGAGTGAAGCGAAGAGGACCCGTGGGACCCGCTTCCAAGCCACCCAGAGACGCAAGAGCAGCCAGTGGCGGGCCGCGGCCACCATCTTGGCAGTTCTCTCTCGGAGCCAGCTTGTAGCTCTCCCGGAAACCTCAGGATGAGGGCTGCAGGCTGCAGCTGAGGAATCCGGGTATTTCCACCCTTCAGTCCTGGCTCCTTTCCAGGGAATGACTGGGATTCTCTAAATCTGTTTACCAAAAAGCAACCAGGGCTAAGGAAAGGGCCCCTGAGCTGGGCGGTCACCCTCCCTTCCTGGGTCTCTTAGAGGGTGCATACTGGGGGGCGGTGTGTGCCAATTTTGTGATTAGAAAAAAAAAAAGAAAAAAACCACCCAAGCCCTGAGGCCTAATTTAAGCTCCTCCGTAAGTAACACCGTGGCTCAGAGGAGGTTGCTTTCTGCCTCTCTTGCTCCCCTCCAAGTGAAGCCCAAGCAAGCAGCTTTTAGTATCCGTTTCTCCAGGAGAGTGTGTGCAAACCCCCCTCTTGCTGCTCTTCAGCGCAGACAGGCGTGCGGGGGAGCGTGGGGGACACAGGACCGGGGCGCCATGCTGCGCGGTCCCCACCTGCAGAGGGGAAAGGCCACAAGAGGGGTCGCCTAGGCAGAGCGGCCTGAAGGAGACGCTGGACTCCCTCCACTTCACTGTCAGGGACTTGACATTTCTGAGTTCCTCTATTATTCTCTGGAAACGATTTCAGAACGAACAAAAGAGTTGAGATTTTAGATTTATTTCGCTGCGTGTGCGAGTTTGGACGATTCAAAAGACAAGGGCGCCCCCTTCCGGCGAGAGCTCGTCATTCCAGGGAAACCAGCGGATCCGCTCCTCCGTCACCGCCACCGAGCGCCCGGCTGAGCGGCGCCGGAGCCTCGGGGCTGCGGAGTCCCGGGCTGCGCGTCCTGCAGATCGCGAGGACCACAGTCGCCTGGAATCGGGCCAGGGCACCGGCGGATGTGTCTGTCCTGACGCCCAGAGGCCCAGGAGGGCAGCCGGGAGGCCAGTGCTGCCATCTCCAAAGGAGAACGAAAGGGGCGGCCCGTCCTCCGGGAGCAACGCTGCGGCGCCATCTACCCTCGGACCTGGCCTTCGTCCCACTGTTTTTCTGAGCGATTTCCTTGTATGGACCCTGAGCAAAAAGAAAAGAAATTGTCTTAAGTGTTGTTTTGTATTAAACCTTCTTTTAAAAATCACCCATCACCAGCTTTACTTCGGAGGCGAATTATAACTGCCCGCCACCAAGACAGACCCTTTAAAAAACCTCGAATTCGTGTCTAAATTGCAACAAAATTCACCCAGGTGATATTTACTTACCTGCAGCTTTGCTTAATGTAATGGGGGTCTTTTCAAGCCATAAGAGGGAGGGAGCTGCTGAAATTACACAGACGGAAGCCTGTAAATTCAGACCCCCATCTCAAGGACAGACACACGCACAGGCGCGCGCTCTCCCGAAAACCCCGACCGGACCGGCGGCCATTCCCCCGGCGCTGCCCCCGCCCTCCCCGCCCTCGGAGTCCGCGGCTGAGCCCGGCGGACGTGGCACCGGCCCGCGCGCCGCCGGGAGCCTGATCGCTCCAACCTGCGAGCCCGGTGGACTCCTTAGTGGGGAGAGGGGCCGGGTGCGCGGACGCCTCCTGGGGAAGCGCCGGTTTTGGCCTCGGTGCCCGCGGCCCCGCGGAGAGCGCCCCGGGGCGCCAGGCCGGGATCCGGTGCTCCCGGCAAACGCCCAACTCGAGAGGCCGAGGCGGCCGTGTTTCCGTCTGCACCGCCGCCCCACGGGTCCCCAGACTCGGACCCAGGGCCAGAGCTGTACCTGGAAGGACAAAGGCCCTGAGGGATGGAGCCCCCAGTCCATGGCCCGCGCCGGCCCCCTCCTCCAAGGCGCAGCGAACGGCCCTCCTCTCCTCCCTTCATTAAAGTTTTATTCGAGGTCCTGAGGGCTGCACGTTAATTAGGTTTTCTTGAGTGGGTGGCGGGAGGGGGGGGTTCCTTGTGCCCTCGCCCCAAGAGTTACAATCCTGAATGAAATGAATGATTCAAATTTATTTAACTCCCGCGGAGGGGGCGAAAAGAGGTTCCCTTTTGGGGAAAGGAATGTACACCCACCCGGACAGCCCCTCTCTGGGAAAGGGGAGAAGGCCCTGAGCGCCCCAGCCTCTCATCCCGGGGGACACCCCCCCCCCCCAGGGCCTGGAGGTTTTGAAACATCCGCAGGGGCTGCCGGCCTCTCCTCCTCTCTCAGCTGCTAGTTGTTTCTGCGTAGGAAGAGGGTGAGGTGGTCGGAGCAAAGGGAGAAAAAACGAGTTCCACCGCCGCCCCCTCCCTTCAGTTGCCCCCCTCCCCCCCATGAGAGAGGGAGAGGGGGCAGCAAGAGTTCAACCGTCCCCAGAAGGACGGGGAGGAGAAGGCGGCGTCTAGCCGGCGCCCAGCGGGAGGGGAGGGTCAGGGACATTGCCATTGAACTTGAAGCTTCAGGCCCTCACCCCACTCCGCTAAAAGCTTTATGGGGAGAGGGAAGAGGGCGAGGGGAGGAGGGGGCGCATCTCTGGCCTTGGGAAGGAGGGGGGAGGCCAGGCGGCCAGAGAAGGGCCAGCGAGACCCGGAGACAAAGAGGCTCGGTCTGCGCTGGAGGGGGACCTCGAGGTGGGGAGCCGCGGACTGGGGCGCCCGCTCGCTCAGCCTCTGCTGGGACGGGGCTGGGGGGTAGGGTGTGGGGGATTGGGGAGCACCCAGAGCTGCGTTCCAGTTCTCCCTCCTCCAGCTTAAGGCGCGCGAGCAGCGCCCCGCGCCACGGGGAGGCTGAACCACCAGGCCAGCCGCGCGGGGCTCCGGGTCCGAGGCGCAGTGAACCGGACCCCTTTTACATGGAGAACAGGGTGCCCCGCGCCCATTGCTCAGACCAGGGGCCGCTGTCTCACTGCCTCCAAGAGCGCTTTATCCCTGACAAGGTAAACTGCCCGATCCGCAGGCCACCGCCCCTGGAGGACCCCCCCTGGGAGTTTGGGGCCCCCAGCTCTACGGTGGCCGGGAAAGGCGGCAGGCAGGTTCTCCCAGCGACCACCCAGCGGGGGCCCTGCTGGTTGGTGCGGGGAGGCCAGGCGGCCGCCGGCGGAGACAGACAGCGCTTCGCTGCACGCGGGTCGGGGGCGCGGCCTCGGCAGGGAGAGCGGGCGCGGCCCAGCCCCCCTGTAACTGTGTCTCCCGCCAGATGGAGTCCTGGCGCAGACAATTAATGTTGTTATTGTTTTTATTCTTCTTTAAAGGTATAACAATCCTTTACAAGTCACTCACTTTGAACACCGGGTGAAAATGAACTGAAACGATCATGATTTATAACTCACCCTTACACAAAAAGGAAGAAATCACTGCAACACAATCTCTGAGCCCCTACATTCTCCCCCCTGCCCCCCCCCGTTCCTGTAGCCCCTTCAGGAGCTTGGGGAGGGCCCGGGGCTGAGGAGCAACTAGTACATGTGCCCAGGAGTGGTGTGGGGCCACATGCCCATGTCTTTAGCCACTGGCTCTGCTAACTTGGGCTGGCAGAGTATTCTACAGAGCCTCTTAGGCTCACCTAACCCTCCCCGCCACTCAGCTCCTGCCCACGCCCGGAGTTCCCGCCTCAGATCGACAAAACCTGCAACGGAGTGAGCACGTCGTAGAATTTAGAAAAACGAGACTAAGTGACTTGAGTGGTATCAGGAGACAGTAGGCAGAGCCAGCCCCCCAAGCAGGAGTGTTTAAGGGTTTTAGCTCCTGGTCTACACTAAGGGAAGAGAATAGGACCCACAGCCTCTTCCAAGCCCCCAACACAGTCTCCTCACAGGCTCCCCCAGGCACTGACACACACCTGTTTCCAGCTGGAGCCAGCCCCACACGTGCAAACTCCCGGGGCTGATTTATATTTAAGTAAGTGGAACACGGGATTAAAGGGATTAAACGCAAGTGGGACTTCAGTTCAATCCGCTGCTCACGTTGCTTGCAAAACCTTCCCGTGGGGGTGGGAGGCTGGAGGAGAGACAGTGGGAACACCATCTCCCTTTCCATCCAGACCTGGAGCTTGGGGTCTGCGGCTTCCTCAGACGTGGCCTGAGGCTGGTGGGCTGAATTTCATCAACTGATATTGTGAGGTGGAGCTGAAGGGGAACAGGGAGTGAGAAAGACACCCACACACACACACACCCAAGGCTGGAAAGGCTTTCCAGAAAAGACTTTGCTGAAGGAGGACTTAGAAAGAGGCTTAGACTATCTAATGAGGGTGGGGAGGAGGAGGAAATGTGAGCAAAACTCGGAGGGGGCAGGGAAACGCAGATCCTAGAGAAAGAATGCCCGGCCTGCGGCTGGGGCTGGGCCCGGGAAGGCGGCGGAGTCCGGAGCACCTGGGAATCTGGCTCTGAGGACAGACACCCTCTGGCCACTGGGACTGACCGCCCGCCTCCCCCCCAGGTGGGCACGCACTCAGGGCCGCACACCGCAGGGCACAGGCTGGGACGGGGAGGCAGGATCCTGGGAGGGCAGGCCCCGGCACCCCGCTCCTGCAGACCTGGGCTCCCCAAGCCCAGGTGTCCCCAGCCTGTCGCCCGCCTTAGACCTGAGCCCGGCCTTTGTCTGGTTGATTTTTGTTGGCCGCTGCCCTTCCCCCTCCAGGCAGGGTTTTGTCATTGAACTTGAGTGAGGCCGTAAACATTCCTTCACCTTCCGGGGAACTGGACCGGGCCCCGCAGAGGGGGTGGAAGGCCAGGGGCGGAGGAGGGTGAGGAAAGATCCGGGTTGTATTGCGGTATCAGCGGCTTCGGCTCCTCGCCTCCCCCGGAGAACTCCCAGGTCTGCATTTAAAAAAAACCCAAACCAAACCAAACCAAAACAAAAAAACAACTCGATTTCTGAGGCCGGACGCAAGGTAGACCAATATTTTAGTCAGGATCAACATAATGTAACTTTTCCCTTTCGCTCATTCGTATTTCAATTTTTCATACCTTATCGTTAGGCACTACAAGTTCCTTATTTAAAAAAAAAAAAAAAAAAAAAGACCAAATGCATGAATAGCAAACAGACAACAGCTGAAGCAGATGAAGAACCAGTGGTCACGGACAACAGGGGCTGGGGGTCTACGTGGGGAGGAGTTTGGGATGGGAATGGGGGGATGCGGACAATTATGTGGTACCATAATCAATGAAGAAATTTTAAAAAGAAAGCAATGCCTGTATAAAAATTAAAAATAAATTTTATTCATAAAAATGGTAAAAAAAAAATAATAAAGCAGATGAAGATGCAGTAAATGATTCGGAGGCCGCCGCCTCTATTTTAAAAGCGCCCTCCGGGCGCGGTGGGTGGTGAGGGTCTGGGGCGCGGGGGGGGGGGGGGGGAAGGGCGGGCTGGAGGGGGTTGATGGGGGTGGGGGGAACGGATTTATGTAATATTTTCAACAATAAAGATTAAAATTTTTAAAAATGAAAGCGCCCCTCCCTCGGCGGAATAATCCGAGCGGGCGGCGGAGGAGATGGGGCTGAGCCGGGGCCGCCAGCGGGAGCCCCGCGCGTCCCCTCCGGCCACAGGCCCACGCGGCCGGAGACGCTGCTGACGTTTTGGTTTTCTCTTCATTTAAGGATTTGGGGTCCCGTAGCGAGGGAGCATCAAAGACGCGATCGGGGTCTTCTCCTGGCTCTTCCGACTCCGGTCTCGGGCGCCGGCCGGCGGGGCAGGGAGACGCGGGGACGCGGCGGCCTCGGCTCCGGCGAACAGCCCGGCGGGCGGCCCGGCCACCGGCTGCGCACCCACCCCGGCCCGCGAGCCAGCCCGCAGCTCCCGGCTCCTCTCCGGGGCCTGGGGCCGGGTAAGATGCCCAGAGGCAGGTCCTAGGGGCAAGCTGGCGCGGAGGCCGGAGCGAGCTGCCAGGACGACCCTCTCCGGGTTCTACCCGCTCCCACCCCCCAATCTGGCTGTTCCCTGCCTCAGGGTTCGGACCAAAGGGGTGAGGTACGCTGTCTTACCCAACCTTGACCCCCAGGCCTCCCGGGCCCTGGAAGGGACCCAGCCTTTGGGGGGGGGGGGGGGAAGTGTGGGTGCCCAGGTCAAGTTCACGAACCGGCACGCATCTTTTAGGGCGAATGGGGCCACTTTTTTTCATCCGGACCAGGAGGGTCCTAAGCAATAGGGACTGTGTGTATTGGGGGGAAAGGGGAGAGAGGCAGAATCGGCAAGAAGGTTCTCGATTTTAATTTGCGGGTCCATTATTACTACAGCCCCGCGCTCCCCTCCCCTCAGCTCTGTAGAGAACAAATAATCCCGTCGGAAAAGAAAGGAGAAGGTTTCATGGCGTGAGGTTCCCAGAAATGGCCTTAAGCGCTGGGTCGTTTTGCGTTTGCTAAGCCCTGGCGTTTGGGAAAGTGAAGGTTGTGTTCGTGTTTCTATGGGATCTGACTTCGCGTAAAAGAGGCCACGTCTACGCCGCTACCCAAAAGCTTCAGAATAAACACGTTGAAATAATTACCCCTAACATTCCTACCCTTAAAAAACACACACACACACACACACACAAAAACTCAAAAAACCACAAGAAACGCAGCCAGATCACAGAAAATAGAACGTGTGTGTGTGTGTGTGTGTGTGTGTCTTTAAACACGTGCATAGTTTTAAAACTTTCATTCAACAGCCTTCTTGACATTCTTCCATTCTTTATGCTAACGCTCATGTTTTACAATGTGCAACCACTGTTACCAGTTACTGTGGTCTCTCCCCTCTCCGCCTTAGTATTTTTTATGCGTTCTCTTCTGGTTTCAAAGCGCTTTGCGTTTACTGTGCTCTAAGCGATTTCTCAAGTTACTGCAGGCGTCTGAACGCCATTTAAGACTATATACTATGCAACAAGAGTTGTGATTTAGAAAACCAGCGCCCTTATGTTGGTCAGATAGGCTGTCCCCACATTTAAAAAGAAAAGTAACATTTTCTCACTGTCAAGAATTTCAAAAATATTTTAAAATACTGGAAAGAGGAAAACGAAAGCTCCCCCATATCCTACCATGCAAAATTGGTCAGAGCTATCTTAGGTTGTATTTTCTTCAGTTGTTTTTCATTGCACAGTATTTAATTTTGAAATTGAGATTCTGCATGAGCATTTTTATCTTTTACCTTAAAAAAAAAATTCTCACCCAAGGATAGGTTATTGGTTTTAGAAAGAGGACAGAAGAGAGGGAGAAACTTTGATGTGAGAGAGAAACATCAGAGAAACATCTTCCCTCCCAGAGGCACCCTGCAATCTAGATATGGGCCCCGGCCAGGAATCCATCCTGCAACCTATTTCTGTACAGGGTGAAGCTCCAATCAACTGAGCTACAAAGGCTGTCTTTTGTCTTTTACTTTAATATTAGATTATGAACATTTCTGTGTCATTAAATATTCTTCCAAAGCACGACTTTAATGCTTGCACAGTATCCAGTCCTCCAGGTGTGCGTCATTGGAAAAACATTGCTCTAATATTTGATTATTTCCACGTTTACTTTTAAAAAGAATTCATAATTGAGGAGAATATTGCTCTGCCTCTGTGTGTTTGATAGGAAAGGTGAGAGTTGAATCTCCCTAGAATAGAATGCTTCGATTTTTTTTTTTTGTATAAAGATTTACATATGTCTCCTTTCCCCCCAATTGACCCTCCCCACCCCACCAGCCATTCCCACCCCGGGCAAGCCCCCACCGCCCAGTGTCTGTGTCCATTGGTTACGCTAGTGTGCATGCATACACCTCCTTTGGTTGCTCTTTACCCCACCCCAATTATGTTGATCATTATATCCCACATACGAGTGAGATCACGTGATATTTATCTTTCTCTGGCTGGCTTATTTCGCTTAGCAAAATGCTCTCCAGTTCCACCCATGCTGTTGCAAATGGTAAAAGTTCCTCC
The DNA here is from genome assembly GCF_964339955.1 of Pipistrellus hanaki. NCBI lineage: Eukaryota > Metazoa > Chordata > Mammalia > Chiroptera > Vespertilionidae > Pipistrellus > Pipistrellus hanaki. The sequence goes on along the minus strand of NC_140518.1, from coordinate 9,567,926 downwards.
TCCTCCTTTTTTAAAATAGCGGTATAGTATTCGAATGCTTTTATTTTTTAAGGTTAAAAAATTCCCCTTCCCAGCTATTGATTGTGAGGGAACAAAAGGGCACCTTCTAGGGTGCTTGAAAGGTCCTACGTTTTGATGTGAACATTTTAAGTTGAGCATTTAAGATCTGTGCTCTTTCTTTTGCACATTTTAACACTCCCACAAGCCCGTATCTGTTTACATAGAAAAAGAACAAGGCAGAAAAAAGGTGGAGGACTTGAGGAAGGGGTGGGGACGACCCAAACTGGATTGGTTCACCTGTCAGGATATTATCTTCGGTTCATAGAGACCAAAAGTAAATATTTGACAGCTAGTAATGTGTGTGTGTGTGTGTGTGTGGGAGGGGGGGAATGAGAGGGGAGCCTGTCCCTTCTCTTCCTAAGTAAAGAAGGTTCTGCTAGCCCTAGCCATTTTGGCTCAGTGAATAAAGCATCAGTTTGTGTACTGAAGGGTTCCAGGTTTGATTCCTTTTTAAGAATATATATATATATATATATATATATATATATATATATATATATATATATTTTAAATATATTCCATTGATTTTTTACAGAGAGGAGGAAAGAGGGATAGAGAGCTAGAAATGTCGATGAGAGAGAAACATTGACCAGCTGCCTCTTGCACACCCCCTACTGGGGATGTGCCTGCAACCAATGCACATGCCCTTGATCAGAATCGAACCTGGGACCCTCCAGTCCGCAGACCGATGCTCTACCACTGAGCCAAACCGGTTTCGGCAAGAATATATATTTTTTAAAAAGGTTTTTCTATTGTAGTTATATTAATTGGTTTTGAATTTTCCTAGTGAGTGGAAGATGAATAAAAAGAGGTTTACAAAGAGTTAAAATTAACATATCAATAGCTTGACTTATCCAACAGTTCATGTGAAATAGAAGTGGGGTGCTTTGTACATAATGTGAATTTTTTAATTTCAGAAAACGATTCATTTTGTAATCTTTTATTTTATTTTAAATATATTTTTATTGATTTCAGAGAGGAAGGGAGAGGGGGAGAGAGAAACACCAATGATGAGAAAGAATCACTGATTGCCTGTCTCCTGCACATTCTCTATTGGGGATCCAGCCTGAACCCCAGGCATGTGCCCTGACCCGGAATCGAACAGTGATCTCCAGGTTCAGAGGTCGACGCTCAACCATGGAGCCATGCCAGCCGGGCTTGAATTTCTATAATGACCTTATTTTGAAGCCTTAATGATCTGGATCCTTGGGACAGCAGAAATGTGAGTTTGCTGATAGTAGAGCATTAAAACTCAAGGGTCTAGTTCTCCCTGCAGTCTCTCTCTACTGATCCAGCCCGGGGACAGATGTATTTGCAAATTATTTTTGTGTGGATCTGACCAAACTCCCCCAAATGCAAGAGCACGGAGTCAGGGCAAAGAAGAACTTATGTTTCCCCGAAAATAAGACATCCTCTGAAAATAAGACCTAGCGCAACTTTGGGAGAAAAAATTAATATAAGACACTGTCTTATTTTCGGGGAAACAGGGTATGACTGAGGTCAGTGGTCAGCATTAGCATGGCCCGATGGCCCTGGGGTTAGCGCTAGAAGATGGAAGTGATCCTCCCGAGTCCTGACTTAGAAACTGAGTAATGACTCAGGAAATTTATTGCCCTGTGGTCCTTTAACAAGCTGTGATCGATCTTTCCAGGCAGAACGTCTGTTATTGGTGACAGGTGCCTGCAGCCAGCTTATTAAAAACCATCATTTCAAGTCCCCGAGTGAAGGTGCCGCAGTGTGTTGGAACAGAATGCTAATTTCTGGCTTTATATCATAATCTGGGACATGGAGAGTGCAGGATGAGGCATTTTAATACTCGAGAGGAAGGAAATCCGGTGCTATTTCTGTAGCTCTACTCCGAGTCCAGGGAGCATTAGGATCTGCCTTTGTGTCCCGGGTCACACTCCCCATCCCACCATTCTTGTGTTATGCAGGCCTGGATGTACCCAGGCCAAATAAAAGGGAAATCTAACCACAGGATTAAGCCGAGTACAACTCCTTTAACAGTCCAGCCTGTCAGTAGCTACCTCATCTGAGATGCTTGGTGTGGGGGCAAGGGGGTTGGGGAACCGATTACTCAGACATGATGGTGGCAGAAGTGAGGTTGAAGAGTCATTTCAGCTGATCATAGCAAAATATTCATAGTTTTTGAGTTTATTTTTTTAAATATGTTTTTATTGAAACCCAGGCATGTGCTCTGATCGGGAATTGAACCAGGGAACTCTTGGTTCATAGATCAATGCTCAACCACTGAGCCACACCAACCAGGCAAAAGTTTTCTGAGTTCAGATGTCTATATTAAATATGTTCTTTACATAGTTGTAAAATATGCATTTTACATGAAATTTCAGATGTTTCACAATCTATGTGGCTGATTTCACGTGCTTTTGTGGTTTATGTCATTTAAGTAAGTTTCCCTAGAAACCTCTGTCCCTCCGAGAATGTCGGGGGCACACATTATGTTCTTGGCGTTCTACCTGAAGACTGAAGACTATTTCCTTTAGTCTCCTCTGCCTTTGGTTAAAATATTCAAACAAAATGAACTCATTTAAATTCCCCGTTGTTTTAACATCTCAGTTGCCTGTGGGAAAAAGACATTTTTGTGCCTATTAAAATTTTTCATCTGGATGTTTGGCGCCATGTTGTATGAGGCATGGGAGAGCTGAAAACTTGGTGTCAGGTGTGGAGCGTGCCTACAGCGTTTGGACAGGTTCAAGCCTGGGACTAAGGAGAGGTCACGATCCTCTCCTGGCAAAGCCACGTGCAAGGCCCCGCACAAATATAGATCAAGCTAGACCTTATGGTCCGAACCTGTGGTCCCACGTGGCTGCGGGAGGTGCAGCAAGTAAACAAACCTTGATCAGGTGCATGTAATTGAGTAGATTTGAAACCCGCAAGAACATTGCAAACATCTTGACCACGCCCTTACTTTGCCTCATAGAATCTGGCTATAAAGTAAAGACTCCGCTTGCAGGCTGTGGCACTGTCTCTCCATCAGACCCACCTAGACCCAGCTTTATTCTCTTGTCTGTCTTTTCTCAATCCCTCACCGCCCCCTTTCAGGTTCACCCATGGCTGTGCCTGCTCAGCACAGTAGGGACCCTTGGGGAGCATGTGTGGAGGTGACAACTGAAAGACAGTTGCCTTCTTCCCAGCGTGTCCGGAGATGGAGCTTACTAGTACTTGCCTTTGTGGGCGGAACTATTTCCTGGGCCTTGGAACTGAATCCTTTCCTGATGCTGCTTTCCTGGGTAGTAAGCCATGGCTCTAAACCAGTGTTTCCCAAACTTCTCTCATGATGAGAATCACCTGGTGGAGTTGTTAAAACACAGATTCCTGAATCCCAACTAAGAAGTGCTAAACTAGAATTTTTGAGAACATATAGGTAAAATTGCATACCTAACTTAGTGCTCTGTATATAACATCTGTCTTAGAGCACTAGTTAAGTATACAATTTTACCTATATGTTCCCAAAAATTCTAGTTTAGCACTTCTTAGTTGGGATTCAGGAATCTGTGTTTTAACAACTCCACCAGGTGATTCTCATCATGAGAGAAGTTTGGGAAACACTGCAAACTGTAGGGTTTCCCATTCACGTGCAAAGCAATGCATCTCTTTTAAGCCAGGTGTGAGCGATTGGGACCGATTGCTTTGCTTCAGAGATGATTTGGATGGTGGATTCAAGCCCTTATCCAGTAAAAACACTTGAATTGTATCTGAGAAGGTTTCCTTGGAAGCATCTCCTCTTGCTCCATGCCCTGTTCTTACTCTGAATGTTTCATGGCCCAGGGTCATTTTGGGCGTAGCTCTTGGGCGGAAGCGTGACTCTGGGCTGAGAGGTCTGCCTCCAAGGTGCCAAGGGGGGTTGTTGATTGGTTGGGCTGAGGTGGGTCATCCCTGCCACCTGGGTTTAGTATGGAGGCTGCTGAGGTTTGCTCTGGGGCTTATACCAGACCTCAGTCCATATCTTCTGTAAAAGCAGGAAACAGCAAAGCTGCAAGAGAACCTGAGGAGAAAGCCAAGTGGGAATGAGATTCCCCCACCCCCAGTCTTGAACCTCCACCAGAGAACTGAATTGGCTAATGATACACCGCCCAGCCCGTTACCTGCAAGAGAATTTCCTGCCCTGGGCTTCTCTGGGCTAATCTTAGGGTCCGCACTGTTGATGTCATCACTTTCCCCTCAACTGGACTCTGGTGTGGTCCTCATTCCACTTGTTGGTCCACATTCCGCTTATTTAGGCATCCATTGGTTACTTCCTGTATGCGCCCTGACCGGGGATTGAACCCGCCACCGTGACATATCGTGATGATGCTCTAACTAACTGGGCTCAAACCACTTTTGAAAGTAAAACTATAAATCATTTTCATAATAAAGTAAAAGTTTATTTGACATGTGGTTGCCTTGCGTTGGTGACGGAGAGATAAGGTTTTAATGCTCTCTTACGGCACTTAATGAAATGCCTATCATACCACCCTCCTTCTCAGTCCTTTAAGTCACTTCTTTATTCCAAACTCTCCAGCACTCCCTTCTCCACGTCCTTCTGAATAAAGCCTAACTCTGCGTTTTGTCCCCCAAAGGCCATATACGGTCAAATTCCTATTCACATTTGCAGCCTTACCAATTCACACAGTACCGTCCTTAAACTCTGTGGCTTTAAAAAACACACTATTAGTAAATCAGGAGCAATGAGAGCATAGAAGAGGGAGGAGACTACCTGCATCCCGATGAGGGGGAGTCTGACCTGAACTCTGGGAAATGGGATGGAGGGGGGTCCATGTGCTCAGAGATCTAGAGGTGGGAACCTTCTGGCACGTAGAAGGAAGTAAAAGGCTGATGGTGGGGGAGAGGAGATGAGAGGGGAGGTAATGTGTGCAGAGGAAGCATACAGAATGTGGGTGTATATCCCGGCTTCAAAGTTCCGCTAAATGGAGATTAAGGTTCTTTATCTGTTAAATGGAGATTAAGATTATTATCTCTTCGCATTGTGAGAGGGATTGCATGAGGCAACATTAGTAAGAACTCTGTAAGCAGAGTAATTTGTGGATGAGCCTGTGGGGCTCTTTCACTAGGACTGGAAGACCCTTGATATGTTACATTCACCTGTGTATGTCCCACAGTGCCCAGCACAGTGTTTCACACATAGTCATTATTCAATAAACATTTATTGATCAAGTTAATAGTTTTTTTA